>NC_090177.1:8300284-8642784 GCF_024679245.1 Pseudorasbora parva | reverse complement strand
CTAGCCTGACGTGGTCATACTCAATTCTAGTCAGAATATGAGTCTGAAACTGCTCCATTGGGCTGTGATTATGGGGTGTGTTTCAACCGAACCAGGAAAGACCTCAACTGGATAGACCAACAACCAATCAGAGCAACGAAGCAACGCATTGTCAAATGTCAACAGAGCTCAACTGCACTGTGTTGCCAAGTCCGTTTTTTCCCCCGCGGGTTGTTTTTTATGTCTGCGGGTTGAAACGACTATTATGTGATATATAGACCCATGAGTGCGAATTTTAGCAGGCAATTTTGCCAAAATAACACACATTTTACCCCCCAAACGCCATTTTCCCCCGGAGAACCCCCCGAGAAGCTAATGTTTAGGGCTAGTAGTTGGCGGGTTTTGTTGTAAAAACTTGGCAACCCTGTCTGCACACGTGCTGAAATCAGGCTGGAATACACGATTTTTGCCGGTGTTGTAAAAAACCCAAAATAATTTAATGATACACAGAGTACTTCCCCAACATGATCATCATTTCTGAGAGAAATTGTGAAGGTAAATGCAGATACAAACAAGCTCTCTGTTTAGGATTGGAGTAAATATAATCCAAGCCCCTTTGATAACGTGATGATTACGTTACTGTTGATCATCTGTCCGTCATCGTCTAAAGCCCGCCCTGATGATTTCATTGGTCCGAACAGTTTCTGTTCTGAGATAATTACTCCTCTCAATGGAGCGAGGCCAGACCGAACCGCCCGAACTAAAAATGTTGTGGGCGGGGCTAAATTCGGCTGGCCTCCAGGCTCCAGTAGCTCGTCTGTTTCATTGGACCACACGGCCCAGCCTTTGCTCCTCACATGCATCAATGCTTGGCCGCCCATGACCCTGTGGCCAGTTCTCCACTGTTCCTTCCTTGGAGCACTTTTGATAGATACTGACCACTGCAGACCGGGAACACCCCACAAGAGCTGCAGTTTTGGAGATGCTCTGACCCAGTCGTCTAGACATCACAATTTGGCCCTTATCAAACTCGCTCAAATCCTTACGCTTGCCCATTTTTCCTGCTTCTAACACATCAACTTTGAGGACAAAAGGTGGTCCTGGGAAGCCAGGTTTAACAACTGAGCCCTCTGGAGATGACCTGGGCTCATTAATGAAACATCAGTGCCTACCCTTCCATAGTTTGTGACATATATAAGTGTCTTCCATAATTCCCATTCTATCCTGCAACATCAAAATAACTGCAAATGTCAAGTTCAAGGATTCAACTGGTGCTTGCAAGCACATAAAGGATGTTTACATCTCTTCCCCTGTTTAAAAATAAAAATACAGTGTGTGTGCACACATTTTCTATGATCATCCGTGACTATTACTCTCAAAGCACTCAGACTTTTCCAATGCAACTATTTAACATGTGCGTGCTGTGTTGTCTTGTATCTTGTTCAGTGATGCTGGGAACACAATGGCATGGCCAACAACACAGAAACGCTGTTGTGCAGATTACACTAACTGCACAACAGGGGTATTTTGGATTTTGTCCTTATAAAAAAAAACACGCTAACAAAAATGCCTCCTCTTCAAAGTGTCTGTAAACACTTCTGTGTCCAAATGGAAGTGTTTTGTCTCCCATTTGCTTTGCCAAAAACAAGATAAACACAGAAGTAGGCTTACTTAAAACTAATGCGTTGCCCAACTCACTGTCAGCTTCTTTTCCGTGCCTTTTACGTGGAGGCATTACATCGCTATCACTGAGCTTTACAAACACAAAGCTCCTCTAACAGAACAAAACGGAGTCTGCATTGTGAGAAAGCTTTCTGAAATCAGCATGGAAATCTTAATGTCAGTTGGTTGCATATAAATAATAAAATTAAAAAAAGATGTCGAACATCAGAATTCTCTGCTTAATTAAAAAGAAGAAAAAGAAGATTTGCACTGTTTTTTAGTTTAAAAAAAAAACATCATAAATGAATAAACACAAACAGAGAAATTATGATTTTTTTTATGATTACAAGCACACTCACCATATTGCACATTTTTAAATAATGTGATTGTATTCGCTTTGCTACACTTTAAAGTCACCATAAAATCAATACTTTTTATGGAATAATGCAGTATTTATTATAAGTGCTTTATCTGCACACCATTATTATTTAAAAATGTATTATTTAAAAATTAATGTGCCTTGTAATCTTGAATTAAAGTAACTCCCTCTCCCTCTGTGACGTCTCTTCTCTTCTCTGATGATGAGGGTGGGGCAACCTGTCACTCACGTGAGATCCACCAATAGCAAACCACAACCAGCCAACCGATTCCACAAGCCCCGCCCTACATTTGTTCTTGTTCGAGAAGCAGTTTCCCTCTAGCCTGACAAGCCAGACCCACATCAAGATGTTTGGTCTGGAAACTCACCATTGACAGCTCAATCTGAGGGGCGGGATAAACGGTTGTCTTTTAAACTCCCTCTGCACGCGATAGGATAGCGCTACAACCAACCAGAGCAACAAAGGTGAAGCGGAGCTCGTTGATAGATTAAACATTCGCCGTATCCGGTCGGCTAAACTCCGAACACATCTTCCCTTTTTAAGAATGACTTCAGTGCCGCTCTTTGTTCTTTTCTCAGAGAAAAGCTTAACTCCAAGTCTTCCAGAGTCGCGGTCAAAGCTGATTCGAAAGACCGCCGTTCGCCAATTTCTGTGTTTACTAGAAGCACGCGAGCGCAACTCGGCCGTCGTCATTATGGCCCCGCCCGCCGACTATACATATTATGATTGGCTCGTCCAGAGTGATGGGAATACAGCTCAGAAGGTTATTGAGAGTTGCTAGACGACACTTGCAGGCAGATTAGATTTGCTGCCGCTAGGGTGCGTCTAGATTTCTAGGCTAGTTTCCCTCAGATATAATAAAGAAGTCACAATAGAGAAGAAGACTATTGAAACTTCTGTTTCATGCTGATTGGATAGTTTTATAAAGTTAACAAAATCTGACAATCCTTCAAATCTGACAACAAGTTCAAGTTCAAAAAAACAGGACAAGAGCACCACCAGATGCCAACAACATTATAACACAACACGGGACACACATCAACACAACAATGGAGACACTCCTCCACCAGAACCAATGACAGAAACCAATACAATACCCGAACAGTATGTCATAATAAACAATGACAGGAGTATATATATATATATATATATATATATATATATATATATATATATATATATATATATATATATATATATATATATATATATATATATATATATATATATATATATATATATAAAATAATTTATAAGATGTCACCTAAGTGAATTCAGATTCCTAATAGCCACAGGAATAAAAGAATCCCTGGCACGTCTGGTTCTTAACATAGGTAGCCTAAAACGGCGACCTGAGGGGAGCAAATTAAACTCCCCAAAAAGTGGGTGATCAGAACAATTTAAAATGTGGTTAGCCTTACCCCGTATCCGTTTATTATTTATTAAGTTAAAATGACAGTAGGTAAATAAAACTTTTTAGTGATGTTTATTAATTTGGCCTATACATTTTCTTTTTATGATCTGCAGTTGTATCTTAAATTAAACACAATAAAATGTTTTGTACACTGTAAAAAAATAAAAATAAGTTATCTGGTTGCCTTAATTTCGAGTTACAGTTTTTTTTATTCGCTTAGGTACTATTTTCACAAGTAAGGTGTACATTTTCAAAACTCTTAATACAAAAATCCAAACTGATCACACTTGTAACACAGATAGTCATTCTTTCAAAAACATGATCTCATGCTTTCATTCAGTTGCACATGTTTTCATTCCATATAATCATTGTTTCAAACACAAGATTATTGTAATATGTAATGAGAAAATTTGGTTAAATCACCGAAACACAACAGTATGATCTTCTTTCAGTTTAGTACTTTTAACATTCAGTTCATCCAACAGCAAACAATGCAAGATACTGGTTTCAAATCGGCCTTAGAAGTGCTGAAATTAATATGCTACAGTAAAATACAGATTACACAGTTTTCACATTAGGGAATACACTTTTATATACCAATATATTTAATACATTACCCATCATTTACATAATCTATAATTTTCAAAATGTCCATCATATGTGTAATCAAGTGAAGGGTCAATGAAGACATCCTGTACAATAATTTGGGGAAATTACTTTTTATTTTTCAGATATAATTGTAACATGGTTAATAACTCATACTTTCTATAAAGAAATTGAACTAAATGAGAATAAAACATAACATTTTGTGCACACATTACATTAATTATGGATCAAGCCTGTCTTGAGCATTTGGCCATAGATTCTCATTGTTCAAGCACCTTGGAAAAAAACATTTGGTGTGGCGAATCCATGCTTGACATTGGTCTACACTGAAGTCATCACATGCATCATCCATGGCCTGAAGGAGGGTAGCACGCTCAAGGGGTTGGCGATCATAGACTTGCTGAAATAAATTCTCAGTAGGGTTGAGGAAGGGAGAGTATGGAGGCCAGGTAATGAATCGGGGATGGGCCTGAAACCATGCATGAATTACCTCTGCGTGGTGGAACCTGACATTGTCCCACACAATTACATAGCTGATCCCTTCACCTTGACAGGCTGGCTCAACTTCATTGAGAAATTCAATAAGATGTGCAGTATTATTGGCCCCATGCCCACCTCTCTGACCTCTCTGTTGGGGCCCATGTTCACCTCTCTGACCTCTCTGTTGGGCCCCATGCCCACCTCTCTGACCTCTCTGTTGGGGCCCATGTTCACCTCTCTCTGTCCTCTCTGTTGGGGCCCATGCCCACCTCTCTAGCCTCTCTGTTGGGGCCCATGCCCACCTCTCTCTGACCTCTCTGTTGGGGCCCATGCCCACCTCTCTCTGACCTCTCTGTTGGGGCCCATGCCCACCTCTCTGACCTCTGTTGGGGCCCATGCCCACCTCTCTCTGACCTCTCTTTTGGGGCCCATGCCCACCTCTCTCTGACCTCTCTGTTGGGGCCCATGCCCACCTCTCTCTGACCTCTCTGTTGGGGCCCATGCCCACCTCTCTGACCTTTGTTGGGGCCCATGCCCACCTCTCTGACCTCTCTGTTGGGACCCATGTCCACCTCTCTGACCTCTCTGTTGGGGCTCATGCCCACCTCTCTCTGACCTCTCTGTTGGGGCCCATGCCCACCGCTCTGACCTCTCTGTTGGGACCCATGTCCACCTCTCTGACCTCTCTGTTGGGGCTCATGCCCACCTCTCTCTGACCTCTCTGTTGGGGCCCATGCCCACCTCTCTGACCTCTCTGTTGGGACCCATGTCCACCTCTCTGACCTCTCTGTTGGGGCTCATGCCCACCTCTCTCTGACCTCTCTGTTGGGGCCCATGCCAACCTTTCTGACCTCTCTGTTGGGACCCATGTCCACCTCTCTGACCTCTCTGTTGGGGCTCATGTCCACCTCTCTCTGACCTCTCTGTTGGGACCCATGCCCACCTCTCTGACCTCTCGGTTGGGGCCCATGCCCACCTCTTTGACCTCTCTGTTGGGGCCCATGCCAACCTTTCTGACCTCTCTGTTGGGACCCATGTCCACCTCTCTGACCTCTCTGTTGGGGCTCATGTCCACCTCTCTCTGACCTCTCTGTTGGGACCCATGCCCACCTCTCTGACCTCTTGGTTGGGGCCCATGCCCACCTCTTTGACTGGAGTTCTCTATGGATCCCTTGTCCAGAAGCTCTGTCTATTCCTTGTTGTCTATCCTGCTCCATGTTGAAAGAAACTGCCAGTGTTTACACCCCAACTTTTATATAGTGACCAATTGTGGTTACCATTATGTGAAATCAATTAGCAATAACGAGTATTCATCATGTGTGGTTACACATAATTTATATGTTCGTACAAACATGCATTTTTATTTCTGTAGTTCTCAAAATCCATATACTGTATATTGCTGACAAACCAAATTAAAATCTATAGGTTTACCAAACGGTTCAGTGATTAACCATTAAGATCAGTTGGATTAAATAATAGACAGAAATATTAAACTGAATGAGAAGAGATGCAAATCAAAAGTTTGATAGTAAGAGATTTATGAAAAGTTCACTGTGAATGAAACATTTATGTAGATGAAACTCTTATTTTGTGTAGTGAAAAGGATACTTTGTGGTTTTGTATATTGTACTAACACAATTGAAAATATTCTGAAATGTTTGAAAAAAGTGAACTTTTGATGATCTGTTGTGATATTAGTACTATGAGTTTTGAAAATGTACGCCTTGCTTGTGAAAATGGTACCAAAATGAATTTAAAAAAAAACCTGTAAATGAAATAAAAAAATTTAAGTTAATACAATGAACATTTTTGAAAATCGACAACCTTTATTCAAATATTATTAAAAGTATTTTTGTAAAAAAAAAAAAAAAGTGATTTTGTAAGCATGTAATTTTGTGTTTTATATGTGATGATGCAGTGAAACATGCCACATTGTGCTATTTCATGATTTATCACATGTGGTTCAGATACAATAATATTTTGAGTTTATATTTATTAAACCAATTTCCTTCATTGTATCAACTCAAATGTTTAAGTTCAATAAACTCAAAATTTAAAGGCAACCAGGTTCCTTACTTTTTTAAGCTAAACCAAAAATATTTGTTTACAGAGTAGCAAAATAGCTGTATAATATGTAATATGTAAAATTGTGTGTGTGTGTGTGTGTGTGTGTGTGTGTGTGTGTGTGTGTGTGTGTGTGTGTGTGTGTGTGTGTGTTTGTGTATGGCCCCAGTAAACCTTATGTTATGAGAACAAAATGTCCCCACAAAGATGGCAATATCTGAAATCCTTGTTCTTGTTGCGACATTTTTTGGTCCCCTTGAGGAAACAGCTTATAAAATCATACTAAATAATGTTTTTTGAACATGTAAAAAAGGCAGAATGTTTTGTGTGATGAGTAGTTCCCCGGTGTAGGTTTGGTTTAAAGGGAAAAAAACATGATTCATACAAAACCATCACACATCATAGGCTCTTAACCAGTTTTCTTTTTGCTTCTGTATAAAAAGGAAATATTAGAGAGATATAGCTGTACTTACAGTGTATTGTATAAATATCCCATTATGTGTTTGCAATAGTGTATTAATACATATAAATAGTGCTTGACAGATACTTGTAGAAGCTATTCCGAGCCCTTCCCACCCTTAGGGTCTCTTCAAAAGACTGCTTGTGGATCAGTCTGTAGTTACTGAGATAAAGACTGTGTGAGAGACAGAGAGAGTGGTGTGTGACGTGGGTCAAGCATTTCGTGCTGTATTCCATTGACTGGAAATGGCCAGTAGCCAATTGGAACATATTTTGAGATTTTGATGCAATGTGATTCTCGTGGGTCACAGAATGTTAGGACGTGCATTACATTCATTCACACTACCAGTCAAAATGTTGGAATAATTAAGATTGTGTTCATAATTTTAATATTTTAGAAGTCTGCTCAGCAAGGCTGCATTTATGTTATTAAAAGATACATTAAAAAACAGTAAATATTATTATCATTTTTTTTTTTATTTGAATGTATTTTAAAATGTCCTTTATCACTGTGATGGCAAATATTCTGATTTGGTGCTCAGTTGATAATGGTTATTATTATCATCAATGTTTTCTAAATATTTTGATGGAAACAAATAAGAACAGGATTATTTAATGAACAGAAAGTTAAAAAGCACAGCATTTATAGAAATATTTTGTAAAATGATAAATGTCTTTACTGTCCGTTTTCATCAATTTAATTCATAATTGCTGAACACTATTGGTAATTTTTCAAGATTTCAACAAAAAATATGTTTTTTTTTACATTGATAATAATCATAAATGTTTCTTGAGCATCAAATCCTCATATTAGAATGATTTCTAAAGGATCATGTGACACTGAAGACTGGAGGAATGATGATTTTAAATTGCAAAAATATTTCACAATATTACTGTTTGTCCTGTGTTTAAAAACATATATTTTTTATTCTTTGCAAAACATTAACACGTTTAATGTAATCATTCCAAACTTTCGACTCATGTGGCACATTAATTAGATTGCATGGCGCCCAACATATCAAGCATACCACCATTAGCCACACCAAGGTCATGGGCTCAGTTTCCAGTGAATGCATGTACTGAGAAACATAAGTCGCTCTGGATAAAAGCATTAGCCAAATACATAAATGTACATTACATTACATTTTCTGTCTTTCTTTTATAGGTCCGAACTGGGTTTCTCTTGCAAAATGAGCCAATTTTTTTAAAGAGCTCATTCCAATTTAGCTGAAACGACAGATAGCATCACCGACCTGCTTTAAACACTGCAAGCCTAAGCAGCACTTGCTTAATGTACAATTACTAAGAGCATTTGTATGATTGGACAGTAATCCCCGGCCGTCACAGCAAATGGCCTCTGGAGGTTTTATTTTTAGGCGTATTTGAGAATCATAACGGAGGTTTTAGTCAAAGCACCCAATGTAAAAATGAAAAAAAAGAAGAAGAAAAAAACCCTGACACGTTTTGTTTGCCGTTCATTCAGTCACTGTATAGTTTTAATCTAGTGAAGAACTAGAGAATAATACACTAGGGAAAAATGATATTGCTTTATTCTGAAGTTTGTTTTTCTGAGCCCATTGGCAGATATTTTTTCTTGTTTTAAGCATAAACTTTCTTTGCTTCTCAAGTAAATGTATCTTGATTTAATAATGTTTAGATATTTGTACTTTTGCCTGCCTTAATCCTGATATAATTTGAGATTTCAACTAGTTCCAACCATAATGAGATGATGTGATGGGAAAAACAAAACCAAGACATTTAACCAAATTATTCAAGACTGGGGTGGACCAAAAGCAAAAGTTTCATTGAAAAAACCCTATTAATCAACCAATAACCACAAACAAATATATATATATATATATTAGTTTTCTACTCTAAAGTCATCAAAAAAAATGAAACCCACAGGTTGTTTGGACCAAATGGGACCAAGTTTGTGACCATACTGACACCGTAGACCGGGTTGAAAAGGGTTTTGTGGGAGGTTTTTGGGGAGGATTTTCCAGTGCTTTGGTGGCGTTTGCAGCAAGCATTCGGTGTTGTGCGTACGAGGGGTTGACAGAAGGACTAACCTGCTCCGAGAGGTTCTTGGAGCGCAGGAAGAAGCCGAGCAGACATCCGATAACCACGGCCAACACTGACAGGATCAGCAGGCCGTTCTGCTTACAAACCCCTTTCACTCGCACCCACACTGCATCCAGCGCCACGGCCATCGTGTGTCCCACGTCCACAAAACACCAGCCACACTAGAAGATCTCCATATATCCACCACCCAGATCCAGATGGGAGAACGACCCACGCAGATGGACCTTGGACAGGGCGTGAACCAGAAAGATAATTGCAGTTTTGCTCAGACCCTGGGTAAAACTCTCATGCTCTTTCTTTCTCGTCTCCCGTTCTTCACTATGCTGCGATAGACTAAGAAGATCATCTCACTTTTCAAGCATCCACTGTTTCCAGCCCATTCGGGACGGATCAGCTCCGCCCACCTTCCAGCTCAGCCAATAGGAAGCGAGGAACAGTTGGTGTTGTGCACAGTACGGGCAGCATCAACAATCCTATTAGTGACAGTACGCTGTGGAAAAGGGTCTGTGGCCTGGATTACAAACACAGAGCATCAAATGAAGATAAAACTGGCTGGATATATTCAGAAACAACACTGAATGAACAGAAATGGCCTCATTTATGAGCGTGTGGATGCATCTTTGTGCATTCTCTGGGGGGATGGGAGTTCGAGGTTAAAGTGAAACCTTTTTTGCCTTTTTTGTTGCAGTTTTTAAAATGATTCTGAAGGAATTCGCTTGTATTAGTAACATTTTAAGCTGTTGTTTGTAACATTTGTAGTTCCAATTCTACAGAAATGTGCATGGCATAAAAGAAATAAGTATGAAAAACTGATTATATAATCTTGATAAAAGTTATTTTTAGGGCCAGATTAACTAAAAGCTCAAACCCTCTTTTACTGTTAAAAAACGACTGTCAGGATTTACTAAAGCCACGCAGTGATGAATTAGCGCTGAAAAGGCGTGAACAGGGTTATTTTTGTGGCTGGCTTTATTGCATGTGCATTTGTAGGAGTTTCCATTTCAGACGCAGTACTTATGAGAGGAGAGTATTTAAATGCAACGTGGTTTACTAAGGTTTGCGCTCGACAATTTACTGGTGTTTGCGCCATTACTGACCGCCCGAAAAAGCAAGTCTTAAACCAGATGCTGGTCGATTTTGTTGTTCATTATGGAAATGATCCAGCTGTGTCTGTGTTTCTTAATGTGCCTAGATCACGCACAGAACTTTCCACTCTCATGCGCTTTTGTGAAATTGAGCTCTCACGTTTAGTAAATCTTGACCTTAGACATGATGCATGTAAAAAGCATTGAACATATGGTCACAGCTGTTCAAAGTTTGGGGTCAACATGATTTTTTATCCCCACTATTATCTAGTTGCTTATAACCATGTATCTTACTAGTATATTAATTATTTATTCTTATAAAGCAGATATTAATGCCTTATTCTGCATCCCGTAATCCTAATACTTAAACTTAAATAATTTAGTAACTAATAATCAGTGTTTGGAGTGAGCCAAAAGTCATAAGTTATAGTGAGATTTGGACCCTAATCTAAAGTGTGACCAAAGAAATGAATACTTTTATTTAGCAAGGAATCATTTATATGTTACAAGATTTATTTCAACACAGTAAAAAAAAAAAAAAGTTCTGTACACTGTAAAAAAAATTGTGTTGCTTTTTGTTGGTTTAACTTAAAAAAGTAAGTAACCTGGTTGCCTTAAAATTTTGAGTTTATTCAAAATTAAAAATTTGAGTTGATACAATGAAGGAAATTAGTTTGATAAATAGAAACTCTAAATATTATTGTGTCTGAAACACATAAAACATTTGATAAATCATGAAAATAGGACAATTTGTTTCGCTGTGTCATCAGAAATAAAACACACTCAATTCCCCGATATGCTTACAGAATCTTTTAATAATATTTTAAGGTTGTCGAATCTCAAAAAATGTTCATTGTATTAACTCAAAATTTTAATTTCAATGAACTCAAAATTTTAAGGCAACCAGGTAACTTTTTTTCTAAATATTTGTTTACAGTGTAGAAAGACTCGGGAGAATAATACTGTGACAATTATCCATTTATTAACAACCCTGCAAGCAATACTTTGGCATAGGCCCCGTCCGTAGCTCACAATCAGAGGGTACGGACTCTGCGTATCCTGCCTGAAGACGAAGGCAGAGGCGCAGCCGAACCCCCCGGTGAGGTACACTGTAAAAAATGATTTAGAAAAAAAGTTACCTGGCTGCCTTAAAATTTTGAGTTCATTGAAATTAAAATTTTGAGTTAATACAATGAACACTTTTTGAGATTCGGCAACCTTTATTAAAATATTATTAAACGATGTTTTAAGCATATTGGGTAATTGTGTGTGTTTTATTTCTGATGACGCAGTGAATCATGCCAAATAGTGCTATTTTCATAATTTATCACAGTTTTTATGTGGTTCAGATACAAAAATATTTAGAATTTCTATTTATTATACAAATTTCCTTCATTGTATCAACTCATTTTTTTTATTTCAATAAACTCACCATATTAAGGCAACCAGGTTACTTACTTTTTTAAAGTTATACCAACAAAAAACAACATTTTTTTAATTTATTTTTTTACAGTGTATGGAATGGACCATCCTGGTGGTGGTGGGGTGGAGTAGGGAGGGATTTGACTTGGAGGTGGTGGGGAGGATGGCGGTGAATTGGGGTGTCAGCATCTGCGAACTCAAACATGAGTAAGTACCGATCTTTTATACCCAAGTATTAAAATGTGATTGGATAGATAGAAGTTGAAGTGACGTAACAATTAAGTCTTTCATTTATGGCATATGTATGTATACGTAAATACACATACGTATGTATTTACGTTGCATTAATTCATTAAAATTAGTTAAGCAATTTTCAACTTTTTTATGAGTTATACAAGATTCAAGTCATCTTTTTAAGTCAGTTTAATGTAATTTAAGTTGAAATTATTTAAACGTCCAAGTTGATTGCACTTGATACAATTTAAGGCAGCAACACTTTTTTTTCCAGTGCAATAATTGCATTTCTTTTTAATCTGTTCATTAAAGAATCCTGGAAAAAAAATGCGTATCGTTTTTTGAGCGGAAAAATCAGTATATTAGAAAGATTTCGTAAAGGATCTCGTGACACTGAAGACTGGAGTAATGATGCTAAAAAATAAGCTTTCACAGAAATAAGTTACATTTTATTAAACATTAACAGTTATTTTAAATTGTAATACTATTTCACAATATTAGTTTTTACTGTAATTTTGATCAAATAAATGTATCATTGGTGAGGATGACATCTTACCAACCCTAAACTTTTTAACAGTATGTCAATAAAAGAATCAAAATGCCAAACTAAAATAATATATAGTATGAAAAGTGGAGTAGGCAATCTGCACAGTCAGTGATTTTTGCACAGGAGATCAGAGAATCACAGGAGCGTTAGATGACATAATCCCGGCACACCACACACATCTCCGCTCCTCATTCACAATTAATCCGGAGCACCAAAGGCTAAGCATCGCTCTCCAGCTGTCTTACTCATCCATGAAGATGCACAAGCGCTGGGTCAGCTGCTACACAGAACAAACAAATAAAGAGCTTTTAGTGGAAGAATGTGTTAGATAGCATGCCCGTCAGACGCTTCATTTAAACCCACTGAACCCTCCAAGTGAGCGCTCATAAGACCTAGCCTCTCAATACGTGTGATGAGGATACTAAAGACACAGCTAAAGGTCCATTAGGGGACAATATAAACTGCACTTAAAGGACAACTCCGGTGAGAAATGAACCTAGGGGTAATTAACAGATGGTTACAGAGTAGATCGTTCTCTGGGATGCGTTTTCATGAAAATCGAATGTAAAGAGTTTTATCTTTAAAAACAGATTAGCTTATAACACTAGTCTATGGGGCACAGGGTAGACACAGGGTGGTAAAATTAAATCGCTAGTTAATACCACTAACAAGGCTCAAAACAGCCTCACACTAACACGGTAGCATAATGAGGGTCCCTACATGCAAACCGAAGCATTGAGAACTTTGTAAGAGTACAAACAGTTTAATAAGAAGATACTTTATAAACATAGTCCCTTACACGTTCACGGACAGGCACCATCTTGGAAAACAGTCTCGACGAATCGATCCACGAGCGCTGTTCTAAGTGAGCTGGTCGATAGGAATTAAGTTTGTGAAATGTAATTACATGGACATTTTTGTTTTTATTTATTTATTTTCTCTGTTGTGTTCAGTGCTTTCTTCTGGAAACAACGGACCATATGAGATTCCAAGTCACAGTTCATCACTTAGCAGAGCTCTCGTCGCTCGATGAGTCGAGACTGTTTTCCAAGATGGCGCCTGTCCGTGAACGCGTAATGCACTATGTTTATAAAGTATCTTCTTATTAAACTGTTTGTACTCTTACAAAGTTCTCAATGCTTCGGTTTGCATGTAGGGACCCTCATTATGCTACCGTGTTAGTGTGAAGCTGTTTTGAGCCTTGTTAGTGGTATTAACTAGCGATTTAATTTTACCACCCTATGTCTACCCTGTGCCCCATAGACTAGTGTTATAAGCTAATCTGTTTTTAGAGATAAAACTCTTTACATTTGATTTCCATGAAAACTCATCCCAGAGAACGATCTACTCGGTAACCATCTGTTAATTACCCCTAGGTTCATTTCTCACCGGAGTTGTCCTTTAAAGCGATGTGGTAAACCTGCCAGAGCATCTTCAAAAATGATAATGATTCTCCACCCGATATACACACGCTTCAAGTGTCAGAAATAATTTGACTTTTTTTTCTCACTTCGCTTTAAAAAGGAACTAAAAGCATTAATGCATTGCCTATAGCACAGGGGTGGTGAACTCCGGTCCTGGAGAGCCTCAGTCCTGCAGAGTTTAGCTTCAACCCTTATCAAACACCCCTGAGCAAGCTTATCAAGGTCTGAAGGTTTGAGAGTTTTTTCAGGGCTGGAACTGAACTCCGCAGGACTGAGGCTCTCCAGACACGGAGTTCGCCACTTCTGCTATAGTATGTTCATATTAAAGAGACAGGTCACCTCTAAAATGAAAATTGTCATTAATTCCTCACCCTCTTGTCGGACCAAACCGGTAAGACTGTCGGTCATCTTCAGAACACAGATGAAGATATTCTGACTATAATCTGAGTGATTTCTGTCCCTCCATTAACAGCTACACAACTTTGATGCTTTGAAAAGTTGATAAAGAGAACGTAAAACATGAATTGAATGAAACATTGAAAATGAAAAAAAAATAAATCTGAACAGACACGATCTCTTTAAATGATGAATAGATTGATTTAGGCTATTAATGCCATGAAAGCTCAAGTATGACAGATACTGTCATGAACCAATGAGGTTCATTCTCGTCTTACGCAGCACGTTTGATCTTCAGCGAGAACCAATGAGGTTCATTCTCGTCTTACGCAGCACGTTTGATCTTCAGCGAGAACCAATGAGGTTCATTCTCATGTTACGTGTCACCTTGATCTTCAGCGAGAACCAATAAGGTTCATTCGTATGTTACACAGCAGGTTTGAGCTTCAGTGAGAACCAATCAGGTTCATTCGTATGTTACGCAGCACGTTTGAGCTTCCTCAAGAACCAATGAGGTTCATTCGTAGCTTTCGCAGCATGTTTGAGCTTCAGCAACAACCAATGAGCTTCATTCTCGTGTTACGCAGCATGTTTGAGCTTCAGGGAGAACCAATGAGGTTCATTCTCGTGTTACGCAGCATGTTTAAGCTTCAGGGAGAACCAATGAGGTTCATTCTCGTGTTACGCAGCACGTTTGAGCTTCAGGGAGAACCAATGAGGTTCATTCTCGTGTTACGCATCACGTTTGATCTTCAGCAAGAACCAATGAGGTTCATTCTCGTGTTACGCAGCATGTTTGATCTTCAGCAGGAACCAATAAGATTCATTCTTGTGTTACGCATCACGTTTGAGCTTCCCTGAGAACCAATGAGGTTCATTCTCGTGTTACGCAGCATGTTTGAGCTTCAGCAAGAACCAATGAGGTTCATTCTCGTGTTACGCAGCACGTTTGATCTTCAGCAAGAACCAATGAGGTTCATTCTCGTGTTACGCAGCACGTTTGATCTTCAGCGAGAATCAATGAGGTTCATTCTCGTGTTACGCAGCACGTTTGAGCTTCAGCAAGAACCAATGAGGTTCATTCTCGTGTTACGCAGCACGTTTGAGCTTCAGCGAGAATCAATGAGCTTCATTCTCGTGTTACGCATCACGTTTGATCTTCAGCAAGAACCAATGAGGTTCATTCTCGTGTTACGCAGCATGTTTGATCTTCAGCAGGAACCAATAAGATTCATTCTTGTGTTACGCATCACGTTTGAGCTTCCCTGAGAACCAATGAGGTTCATTCTCGTGTTACGCAGCATGTTTGAGCTTCAGCAAGAACCAATGAGGTTCATTCTCGTGTTACGCAGCACGTTTGATCTTCAGCAAGAACCAATGAGGTTCATTCTCGTGTTACGCAGCACGTTTGATCTTCAGCGAGAATCAATGAGGTTCATTCTCGTGTTACGCAGCACGTTTGAGCTTCAGCAAGAACCAATGAGGTTCATTCTCGTGTTACGCAGCACGTTTGATCTTCAGCAAGAACCAATGAGGTTCATTCTCGTGTTACGCAGCACGTTTGATCTTCAGCAAGAACCAATGAGGTTCATTCTCGTGTTACGCAGCACGTTTGATCTTCAGCAAGAACCAATGAGGTTCATTCTCGTGTTACGCAGCATGTTTGATCTTCAGCAGGAACCAATAAGATTCATTCTTGTGTTACGCATCACGTTTGAGCTTCCCTGAGAACCAATGAGGTTCATTCTCGTGTTACGCAGCATGTTTGAGCTTCAGCAAGAACCAATGAGGTTCATTCTCGTGTTACGCAGCACGTTTGATCTTCAGCAAGAACCAATGAGGTTCATTCTCGTGTTACGCAGCACGTTTGATCTTCAGCGAGAATCAATGAGGTTCATTCTCGTGTTACGCAGCACGTTTGAGCTTCAGCAAGAACCAATGAGGTTCATTCTCGTGTTACGCAGCACGTTTGAGCTTCAGCGAGAATCAATGAGGTTCATTCTCGTGTTATGCAGCACGTTTGATCTTCAGCAAGAACCAATGAGGTTCATTCTCGTGTTACGCAGCACGTTTGAGCTTCAGGGAGAACCAATGAGGTTCATTCTCGTGTTACGCAGCACGTTTGAGCTTCAGGGAGAACCAATGAGGTTCATTCTCGTGTTACGCAGCACGTTTGAGCTTCAGCAAGAACCAATGAGGTTCATTCTCGTGTTACGCAGCCTGTTTGAGCTTCAGCAAGAACCAATGAGGTTCATTCTCGTGTTACGCATCATGTTTGAGCTTCAGCAAGAACCAATGAGGTTCATTCTCGTGTTACGCATCATGTTTGAGCTTCAGCAAGAACCAATAAGATTCATTCTCGTGTTACGCATCCCGTTTGAGCTTCAGCAAGAAGATTTGTTCGTTTTACAATCTCTTGATGAACTTTTTGAAGCATCAAAGTGGAAGTCGCTCAGCTGTGAATGGAGGAACAGAAATAAATCAGATTTAATCAAGAACATCTACTGTATATTTGTGTTCCAAAGATGAACAAAAGTCTGACGTGTTTGGAATGACCTGAGTAAATTATTACAGAATTTCCATTTTTTGGGACAAATAACCCTTTAAGAAATAGTTTTCTTATATAATTGTTACTTTATATGGCTCAATGCTTAAAAAGAAGACAAGATATTCACATTGCTCTTTCCATTCAGTGAAAACAATCACGCTCCAATAAACACATTCTGTAAATGCAAAAATGTTTTTGGGTTATTATGTAGTCAATATTATTATCTTTATACAAAAGCACAATATACAAAAGTTGAATGGTATTTCCTCATTTTGATGCAGACACCCTTGTACTTTTGCCAATTTCGTACTCTTCTGATCCATAACAAAGAACAGAAAGAGACTGCAATGTCAAATTAGGTAAATGCATCGACTATTCTAGCAGATAACAGTGCGACAGACATATTTAATTAATTTCAGTTCTAAAGAATTCTAAAACAAAAACTAGAAAGAAAAAAAACTAAATTCTAAAGGATAAATTAATTTTACATAAATTCAAAATTATAATATTTTGCAGTTTGAGGTTTTGTCAGGTTGTGTTGAAAGCTCCGGCACTACTTTGAATTGGCTGCATTTTTTAAGTCTCAAAGCTTTGTCAGACACTTTTCCAGCATTTCATATATTTAGTACTGGCAAACTGTTGCTTGAAATCTGCATAATGTGGCAGAGGCTGATGTTCTTGTTTGATGAAAGGCACACAGGGAGAGATTTTCAGGACATGGAGACAACTCCGATATGAGTCTTGTGCGTCATATGTCGTGTTTGAGTCAGGACAGCCGCCAGCGGATGTTTACCAGTAGAGTAATCCGACTCAGTCTGGCCGTCCCACATGCACACACTCTGAGACAGACCTCTCTTTACCTCTACGTGTACCATCCCGTGACACCATTCCAGAGATGACCTCTTTAAAGGCCCCAAGTCTGTGTTTTAGGGTGCTTGTAGCAAGTGTTATTTTGCAAGTAAAAAAAAAAAAACATGCAAACAATATCAGTGCAAATGTGTGTGTCCATGGTTGCATGTGCGCACATTTGTACAATTGTGTTTGGTTTGTCACGTCATCCCTCACGTCACATGTTTGCCCAGACTCCATGCTCAGTAATCCCACTCTTTTGCCAATATTTCTGCTCAATCTGGTTTCATCAGGTCAGGATTAGCAGAGATTAGTCAAATGCCCAGCCGCTGCCATGCACATTCACTCATTCATTAATAATATTAATGTCCCAGTCATCACACGACAACACATGACATTTCTTTCACCATCTTTAAAAAAAAAAAAAACTAAACCTACATATATAAAACTTTAGGGTTTTAACTTGTCCTGCACCATTTAAATGGCATCTCTGCTGGTAGAGGTGTTTTTTTTAGGGATCAGGACTTTATGGAGAAAACAGGTAAATCCCATTGACTTACATTGAAAGATGGACTCAAGCCATATCAAGGCCAGAACTGACTTGCAGTTGGGCAGTTTCAAGCCTCTTTTTTTTCACGGTAAGCAAATGCCCGAAACATCCTAGCAACCAATGTTTCTCTCTCATTTTAAAACTGTGCTGATGGTTTTTGAAGTGCATGTCTGGCCCCTGGGAAATAACAGCCATGACAGCAGAGCTATTATCTGTCATTCTAGCAGAGAATTTTGATTGTGGACAATGACTCAAAATAAACTGAGTATGTGAGGAGGTTGCAACATTGGGATTGGACATGATTGTCAATCATCAAAGCTAATACTCCAGCTAGAAAAGAGGCTTAGTCTGGGCAGGGTGGCAAACAGGAAACCAATTCTAAAAATTACCCCATTTTCTCTGGTTCATTTTAATGCTATTATCATAACATGCCTCAGATCGAGAGTAACAAATGAATTGTGTGTTACATTTCTTTGAATTGCAAGTCAGTAAATCCCATTTCCTGTCATTACATTTCAACAAATCCCATTTCCTGTCATTACAATTCAACATCCCGTGTGCGCGGCCAATTTGATTCATTCAGAAATTTGCCCAACCATGTTGAGCACTACAGCTCAGTACATCTGGAGTATATGCATTAACCACTCCGTTCCCTTTTTTGTTGTTGTTGAGGGAGACGCTTTTTAAGTAATCTGAAACCAGCTTATTCCATTTCAGAAGTCTAAGGCAAAGGAATAGTTCACTCCGCCCTAAAAAAAATATCCAGCTCCACGGTGCATGTCAGAGCAAATGAGAATCATGAGGTCAAAGGAACTGCCTCAAGAGCTCAGAGACAGAATTGTTTTTTGGCCACGGTTACAAAAAAAAAAAGTCTGCAGCACTTAACCCTTTCGCACGTACTTTCTAAATATTCAGAATGGGAGCCTGGCATGAGTTTTTTTTAATGCAACCATTATTATAACTTGACGTGTTCTAATTTCTATGGTAACACATCAAATTTGACACATGATGTTTTATTTTGTACTATTTTTTTTTACAAAATATTCACTGACTAAATTAAATACATGCAAGTGACCCGTTTATATTTTCTATTAAAAAAACCTGAATAAAAAACACTTTTCAACACTGACAGGGAGTAAGACCCTGCTGGATTTACAACACAAGATCATCCATTTCTACTGATATATGTGACAATATGTGAGGGAAAACAAAGACGAAGATGAATACAGATGAGGGCTTCTTGGAAGGACATGTAATCAATGGTGGGATCGGTGCAAGACCAGACAATGTGAGTGAAGGTAAGCCGGGTTGATATAGTGGTGACTGGTGATGGTGCCCAGGTGTTCAGAATGATGGTGATGGGGAACGAGTGGGCGTGGCAGTGACTGATGATTGTGAGGGCGTAAAAGTACCCCCTCCTCCACGGGTGGCTCCTGACGGCTTGGACGGGCAGCGACGGGGTCTCCCACAGCCCTGAGGAGCTGGTCGTCCAGGGTGGTCGTGGTGAAACTGAGTGAGTAGATTGGGGTCCAGCACATCGTTCCTGGAGATCCAGCTCTGCTTCTCAGGACCGTAGTCCTCCCAGTCCACCAGGTATTCCATCCAAGAACCCCGTCGCCGCGAGTCGAGGATGGCTCTCACCCGGTAGACTGATGGGTCCTCGTCGATGGTAGGAGGAGGAGGTGCGGCACCATCACCAGGGTCTGTGGGTGAAGAAGGGACAGGTTCAGTGAAGTGCTTGAGTAACGAAAAGTGAAATGATGGTGACATTTTGTAGGTGGGTGGAAGGTGAAGGCGGTAGGTGACTTTCTTCAGCTGCCTGTCTACCGTGAACGGTCCGATGTATCAGGGACTCAGCTTACGGCAAGGCAGCCAAAGACAGACGTCGCCCGTGTGTATGCCAGACCTTCTGGCCTGGCTGGTACTGCGGCGTGGGTCCGCGTTTGGTGTCAGCATGGTGCTTGTGTCTCCGGACTGCCTGCTGGAGTTGCACGTGTGCTGAGTCCCAGACCCTCTCACTCTGGCGGAACCAGTAATCCACCGCTGGGACCTCCCAGGGCTCACCCGTCCAGGGGAAGAACGGTGGTTGGTAGCCGAGGACACATTGGAACGGGGTGAGCCCTGTGGTGGACTGCTGGAGCGAATTCTGGGCATATTCGGCCCAGGGCAGATACTGGCTCTGAGGATGGTAACCTGACGAGAGGCTGACGGACACCCCTAGGAGACGGAAGAAGGCGGTCCACCCTCTGGAGATGAATTGGGGTCCTCGGTCAGAAACAATGTCTTCGGGAAGCCAAAAAATTCGGAAGACTTGGGTGAAGAGTGCCTCTGCGGTTTCCAACGTGGTCGGTAAGCCTTTGAAAGGGATGAGTTTGCAGGATGTTGAAAATCGGTCGACAATGACTAGGATACAGGTGAAACCTTTGGGTTGATGGCAGGTTCTTCTCCTTTCTTTACATCTGACTGAGTGCCTTGGACCTGCCTTTTTGTGTTATTGGACTTTTCCCTTTCCCAAGAGCACCTTTTAGCACTAAAATATAGAACTTTTTCTATGCACTGTTGATAAACGAGGGCCCTGGCTCTTCCAAGCTTTGTAATGACACTGAATAGTGTCCGAGTGTCCATCATAAAAGTAATGCCTTCTGAAGTGAAGCAATGGCTTTTTGTAATAGAAATATCTATATATAAAACCTTATAAAATCACTGGCTTCTGGCAACAGCCGTGCACATGTTCATGAGAGAGTCACGTTCCTGTGGAAGAGTGACCTCTGACCCAACGTATGACGTAGCTACACTTCTCTTATATCAAAATCCTCAGACATTTTTTCTTTAAAACTTTCTATTAATCTTCTCATTCGTGACTGGTTGTGAGGGACCAAGCAGTCAAGGGCAAAGGACACAGAATTTCCAACCAAAAAATAATTTAATGCAAAACAAAAATCAAAAATTAAATTACTTCACAAATTTAATAAAAATAGTCAAGGCTGAGACAAAACACATTAACAGTAATCAAACAAATTAATCAAACCAAAGAAAACATGACCTCCCAATGCCACACATGGGGGAAAATGATATACACAAAGGACTAGTCCATTACACACACACAGGGAATAACAAACATCCATTAATACAATTAAAATTAATCAAGTTACTTCACAAAGAAGTGAATTAATTAAAAAATAAAGACATGTTATAAACAAGTTAATTATATACACAAACAATTATAATAACCAAAAATAACCAAATAATCCAGGCTAATCTGCAGCATGGACTCAACCACCGGCACAAAATGGCGGCAACTTGATACCAGATGAAGTGCAGCGCTTTGCCCAGACAGCATCAAACCTCCGCTTTCCACAAGTGAGTAACTTAAACTCAAAAGAAATAAATACTAACACAATATAGCAATACATAACTAGAAAATGTGCACCCAAACTATTTGGTCATTTATGGCATAAGTGTAAATTATAAATAAAATGGTGAAAAGCTGTCCCTGTCTTTATTATGA
Organism: Pseudorasbora parva; assembly: GCF_024679245.1. NCBI lineage: Eukaryota > Metazoa > Chordata > Actinopteri > Cypriniformes > Gobionidae > Pseudorasbora > Pseudorasbora parva. The sequence continues at coordinate 8,621,095 of NC_090177.1, read as the reverse complement.
AATTTATAGTGTGATCTGCAACAAAATATTTAATTGACATGTACTAAAAAACAAACAAAATAACAAGTAAACAAACAAAAGAGATGGATGCATGGGTGTGTGTGGTTAAGTTGTCACCTTGCTGTGTGGCCATGTCGTTGGCCATCACACCAGTTTTGTTGTGCTATATCCTCTGTTCTATTGTGTTCACCAATTCTCACCTAAGCTTACATTACATCATGGTTTGGGACAACGGTCCCTATTCTGCCAGAACTCAACTCTCTCAATGTGCATACGGCCATTGCCGGAAGCCAGTGAGTTTTGGAACTTTAAAAACTCTGACACTTTTCAATCCTATTATAAAGCTTGAAAGAGCCATGATATTGTGAATGGTTGAAAGAAGAAATTCATATATACGCCTAGGATGATGATAAATTATGTGTCACAAACGCTGGTGAAGTTTCCACCAGTGGCCACCGGAGGTCGCACTCTCCAGAGTACTGAGCTTATACGGACTGCATTTCCCATGCACCCACATTCTGGGATTGATTAGCACACACCTGTTCTTCATAACACAAACTATTTAGCCCTGAACGATTCGCCAACTACAGATCCAGTGGTTTGACACTTCTCCAATGAATTGTCAGCCCAGGCTAATCAACTGATGGCCCACCAGTAACAGCTCAGCCGATTAACCACCATGACGGTGGAACTGGTCAAAGCAGTGCGCAGCCTCCATCAGCCTACCTCAGCGTCTAACACACCAGAGATTCCCACGAGTCAGGTGGTTATGCCAGTCAATGTTCAGCCCACATCTAGTAATCTTTGAAAAGTTTGATGGCACTCCGCACAAATGCAAAAGCTTGAATGGGCCACAGTGATCTGGGACAGTCAAAGTTTAGAGCAAACCACTTATGCTAACTTCCTTCAACGACTACACACAGTGTTCGAACACACTGAAGGAGGAAGGAGCGCTGGGGAACAGTTGCTAGTGTTACGACAAGGAAAGAGCACAGCCGCTGGGTTCGCCCTAACTTTCAGAACTCTCGCTGCACAGATTGTATGGGTAGAGGATACTATAAAGGTACTACTTCGTCAAGGTTTAAACATCGAGTTACAGTCTGAGCTAACCTGTCGTGATGAGGACAAAACCCTGGACCAATTCATAGACCTATCTATCCACATTGATAACTTGGTTCGTACACTGAGACCTCATTGAGTCACCCACAACACTCCAGTCAACCCATGCAAGTCGGCCGAACTCAGCTGTCTCCTGAAGAATGGGAACGCCATTTCAGGAACCACCTCTGTCTCTACTGTGGCCTAGCTGGACACTTGAGAGGAGAATGCCCGACACGCCCATCACCATCGCAACCTCGCAGGGTGAGTTTACTGATTTCAGCCACTTCAATAACAACTGCTGTCACGTTCTACCAGTCACGTTAAACTATCAGTCAAGAATAATTACTTCCAAAGCATTGATAAACTCTGGGGCCACCGGTAATTTTATTGATGAAGGGATTGTACAGCAACACAGCATCCCTCTAATCCCTTGCAACTCTCCTTTGGCAGTGGCAGCGCTAGACGGGCGTCCCCTGGGGACCGGTCACATACAACACACCACCACCTCTCTTTACAAGTGGGAATTCGTTTCTACATCATTCACTCTCCACATAACCCCATCATCCTGGGCTTCCCCTGGCTACAAGCAAAAAAGACAAGTCACCCGATGGAGCCCTGCCTGCCATTTCAAATGTCTGCATGTCACGGATCTAACACCCATCAGGACTACGGTCATGATAAACCCATCTAACGGCACTCTGGGGGTACCACAGGAATACTCTGATCTCCAAGAAGCCTTCAGCAAGGTGAAAGCATCACGACTGCCACTACACCATGCCAATGACCATGCCATCAATCTACTGCCAGGTACCACGCCCCCCAAAGGCCGTATCTTTCCCCTTTCTGAACCCAAGGATCATGCGATAAGAACCTATATCGAAGAGGAACTGGCTATGGGGTTAATTCGACCATCCACGTCACCCGCAGCAGCAGGTTTCTTCTTCGTAGGTAAGAAGGATGGAGGTCTCTGTCCCTGCACTGACTATCATGGTCTAAACGACTTCACAGTGAAATTCTGATATCCACTGCCATTGGTTCCTGCTGCATTAGAACAATTAAGAACTGCCAAAATTTTCTCTAAACTGGACCTGCACTCAGCCTTCAACCTAGTTTGCAATCGAGAGGGGGACGAATGGAAAACTGCCTTTTCTACGAGCACTATGAATATCTTGTGATGCCCTTCGGGCTGTCCAATAGTCCTTCAGTATTCGAATCCTTCATCAACAACATTTTCAGAGACATGATAAACCAATGCCTAATGGTGTATATTGATGATATTCTGATTTACTCTGTCACAAACGCTGGTGAAGTTTCCACCAGCGGCCACCGGAGGTTGCACATTTCAGAGTACTGAGCTCATACGGACTGCATTTCCCAAGCACCCACATTCTGGGACTGATTAACACACACCTGTTCTTCATCACAGAGACTATTTATCCCTGAACAAACAGTCAGTTAGTGCGAAGTCTTGCCCCTGCTGCTTTACTAAAGCGTTATTTTCCCTGTGGTACCTTTGCCTGTGTACTGACTCTGCCTTGCTCTTCGTTGATGATCCTGTTCTGCCTGTCTTTTGTTCATTGTTTTCCTGAATTCTGGACTCTAATTGTTAGCTGCCTAGCCTGACCTTATGCCTGTTTTCGACGATTCTCTCTCCCCTTCCTCTGACACTGCTGTTCTGCCTGGTGATTCAACCTAAGCCTGGTTGTACTCTGACACTATGTTACTTAAATAAACTGCACATGGATCCCAACCAGCCTGAGCCTTTTTCCCATTATGAGTAAATTGTGAGACCATTTTCATTTTTGGGTGAACTATTTCTTTAATGGTTTTTCGTTATTTTTTTCCCAGGTTCTATGCAACTCAAAGTCAGTGTTTCAATTTTATCCAATCCAATTTTAGCCCACTGCAAATAAAAGACTTGCAGGATATTATTTTCTCAAAAGCTCAATGTGTAAGATTCTAATTAATAATTTATTCAATTCTGATTCTGGGCTTTTTGATATCTTTTTTTTTTCTGCCCCTGCTGTAAAATTACACCTCTTTAGAGGAGAATGTAATGCCTGTCGTTCATGTGAAATTACACAAGATTACCTTGAACACAACATATGTCAGGGAGTTTACTACCTGATGTTTGCATTCTTAAAAATAAAAGGTTCTTTATATACATTGAGGGATCTATGAAGAACCTTTAACATCAATGGGATTTCCATTGCAAAATAAAGGTTATTTATCATTATGTTAGATCATTTTAAAGAACCAAATCCAGTTTTGTTCCACGTAAAGTGAACCAGAAAGGAAACCAGCTGAAAGTGACCTCAGTTCTATTGGTGTTCACAATATAGTGGACTCAAAAGAGAACTCGGTTCACCATTGAAGTGATCTTAGATTCTTTCTTGTTCACACCAAAACCTCCAAAGAACTTCAGATCAAAGCTTTCTGTGCATTTTGTATGTCCATACTACCAACTTCGAAAACATTTCAGTCGAGCACAAGCGCTTACACCCAAAATCTCATCCAGGTCATCATAGGAGGGACAGTGCAAACTCTCTTTTGGAGTTAAAAAAAAAACTACAGGATTTACTTTAAATACAGTGAAGAACAATTAGCGCTGAAAAGGCAAGGACGTTGTGTTTTTTTTTTTTTTTTTTTTTTAAATGTAGCTGACCTTATTGCTTGTGTATTTGTAGGAGTTTTCCTTTCAGATGCAAAATGGGATGGGAGGATATACCACCTCATGGTATCTCTACTGTGCCATTATCATTGTGCCATTTTCTACCGTTCAAAAAAGCACATCTTAAACCAGACGCTAACTGGTAGATTGTGTTGGCAATTATGGTAATGATCCGGCTGTATTTTTTACTATGCGCGTTGCCCGTAGATCACACACTGAACTTTACATCAGATTTTTTTTGGAATTTACACACTAATTTGCCCTGTTTGGTAAATCTGGCCCTATAGAGTAATAATGATATTCTGATCTTTAACTCCTCCCTGAACATCCCACTGCCCTGTATCTTGCTTTCTCATTGGCTGTAATTTTCAGTCAGAACAGATTTCCTGCAACAGGAATCACAGATGGGTCTAGATATTTAGCATGCCAAGTATCTCACTGGTGCCAGTGACAGATCATTAATTCTCTCTGATTGCGTCTTTGATTATTCGATATGTAAGGGATAATGTACACCCAGCCGGTTGTTATCGCAGAATAAAACCCGACAGAGTGATCAGGAGCCCGGCGCGAAGCGGAGGGATCTTGCTTCGCTCTGAAGAGGTTTATTCTGCGATAACAACCGGCTGAGTGTACATTATCCCGCTTATTACACGGCTACTTGTCTCAAAAAAAATATTATTAGACACAAAATATTGTCTTGAGATTAAATATTTAATTAGCTCTTACGCAAAGCTTCCGCAAAGAAAAACAGTTCCAACCTGCTTTAAGCCTTTATCTATTGCTGAATATTTGCCATATGCCCTTGCTAAATGTTGAAAATGAACGCTGAAAGGGTTAGTTCACCCAAAAATGAAACCAAGCCTATGATTTACTCACCCTCAAGTTATTATAGTTGTATATGACATTCTTCTTTCAGACAAAACAATCGGAGTTCTATTTAAAAAGTCCAGGCTAACGTTAATCCAAGCAGTAGTTGGAGCTGTTTTTGAAGTCCATAAAAAATGCAGCTGTCCGTCAAATAACGTGCTCCACACGACTACGATGGGTTAGTAGAGCCTTCTGATTGGAATTGATGCGTTTGTGTAAGAAAAAATATCCATATTAAAAACGTTATAAAGGAAACCTGCCTTGAAGTCTTCCATTGTAACCCACGTCTGTTTAAGCCACAAGATGGCGCCAGCGTTAAGCATAGAAGTAGTACCGGTCATGATAACGCGTAGTACCCGGATGAGCGGGTGTTATCTGGAAATAACATACCGCTGGAATGCGCGATTGACCAATCAGAATCAAGTATTTCACAGAGCTGTGTAATAAACAGAGATAACTCGCGTGAACAAGCATCGTTTTGCCTCCGATTTGGCAAAATATGTCATTGAGTGATAATCAGGGTTAAAATCGTGCAGTGTGAACTCTGCATTAGAGGGGTCTGAGATAATTTGGTTTGTTCAGATTAACATGCTGAACCGCTCCAAGAACGTACAAGTTGTGAAAATACCCTAAAATGTTCTTTACACTAAGAAAAAAAAGGTTATTTTAAAAAGTGATCACTGAAAGGCTGTTTGAGGAACCCAAAATGTTTTGTATTGCATTGCAAGAAGAACCCCTTTTAGAGAGTTTATTTTTAAGAGTGTACCTTGAATTTTTCAAATGGGATGTGTGGGTCAACATCCTCATTGGTCTGAACAACATTCCTATCAGCTGATCCAATTTTAGGCTTAGAAGTTTAGGAAACAGTACGCAAATAAAAATTACTTGACTAAACTCATTGCATTAACCTTTTTTTAAAGATATTTTAAAGGTCATTTGGAAGTTTAGCTTGGCTGCCAAGATTGTGCCTTCAAAAGGTCCCACAAAGGCATAATATATGGCAGAAAGCTGAAATGGTTTCCCCTTTCTCTTGCTGACTCTATCCAACAGTTCTTCAGATTAAATAAAATAGACACTCAAAAAGGGACTTTCTATTTTTATGAGCCAAGGCAAGAGCTTCTACTGGCATTAATCAGTCAAAGCAGAGGTCGACCACAAGGTCAAATACTCAGCTTCGCTCATTCCACTCAAGGGCTCTTCCCTGTTGTTCTGTCTTTCCCTTTCTTTCTGGCCTTTCTCTACCAACATTTCATGCTATTCTCATGCTTTTTGCCTTGCTTCATCCACTGTCAACCTCCCTTGGTGTGCCCTCACTGACCCCTATGCTTTTTCTGACGTCATGTTCCTCAGATCAGATGCGACCAACAGCGCATCCAACTCATTAGATGGAGTAGAACCTATCCAATAGAGCTCAGGCAGGTCCATATCTAGTCAGCCAGCATGCATTAATGACACAAATCAGTTTCATGTCAGACAGACGTCTCCGTGCAGGCAGATGCACAGATAGAGCCCAAGTTGTGCTCAAGCACATGCTCTTTTGTCTCCAACTAGGAGTGCCCTTTCCTAGGGGTCCGTTTACACTAGGGGTGGGAATCTTAAGGCAACTAAAGGAGCTGTAGGAGATCTAATACACTCCGTTCACACTAATGCACAGATTTCTTTTGAAATATAAGGTATTTGTCCTGTTTGTTTAATCTCTGAAAACGTAACTGACCATGTTTACATTCATTTTGCATCATAAAAGCATTTTCAGATGCATTTTAGCCATATACAGAGTAGTACACAGCATGCAAGTGCTCTTCACATAGAAGTGAGTTTCATATTTTTCCAAACAACATAAATTATACCTTCATAGAGCATTTGTAAGGAAAATACCAGCGGTCGAGACCTCACACTGGAAACATAACATCAAGCAAAGTGAACGTACCTCACAGCGCATTCTGTGAATGAAGCCTGTGCATGTCCTTGTAATTCACTTCAACATTTCTGAACTTTATGAAAGATTAATTTATGGAAGGTTTGATTGATTTTGTGTGTGTGTGTGTGTGTGTGTGTGTGTGTGTGTGTGTGTGTGTGTGTGTGTGTGTGTGGGCCTGGTAATCCCTACGTTATGGGGACAAAATGGCCACAAAGATGGCAATATCCGAAATCCTTATCCTTGTGGGGACATTTTTAGGTCCCCATGAGGAAAACATCTTATAAATCACACAGTTTTTTTGAGAAAGTAAAAATGCAGAATGTTTTCTGTGATGGGTTGGTTTAGGGGTAGGGGCAGAGTAAGGGGATTTGATGTACAGTTTGTACAGTATGAAATCCATTACGCCTATGGAAAGTCCCCATAAAACATGGAAACACGACGTGTGTGTGTGTGTGTGTGTGTGTGTGTGTGTGTGTGTGTGTGTGTGTGTGTGTGTGTGTGTGTCCTTGTTTATATTACATTGTGGGGACCAAATGTCCCCACAAGGATAGTAAAACCTGAGATCACCTACATTGTGGGGACCAGCCAAAAGGCTTATAAATCATACAGGATGAGTTTTTTTGGGACAGTAAAAATGCAGAATGTTTCCTGTGATGGGTAGGTTTAGGGGCAGGGGCAGTGTAGGGGGATAGGATGTATAGTTTGTACGCTATAAAAACCATTACGCCTATGGAGAGTCCCCACAAAGATAGTGAACCAGGTGTGTGTGTGTGTGTGTGTGTGTGTGTGTGTGTGTGTGTGTGTGTGTGTGTGTGTGTGTGTGTGTGTGTGTGTGTGTGTGTGTGTGTGTGTGTGATTTGAAGTAAACAGAATACGTGTTGAATCACATCCCGTCTGAATTATTGCAATGCTCTATTTCTTGGCATTACTAGAAAATGTATGGCTTAAGGCTACAGTATTTTTAAAGCAGCCAGAGTTCTCACCTCCACCAGGCGCATTAACATTTAAGGCATTTGGTCTTGCACCTCCATATCGGTCTGACTTACTTCATCACTACTCTCCTGGCCAGTCCCTCAGATCATCTGAGCTTGATCTTTTGTCCACTCCTCATTTCCGGTTGTCAACTGTGGATGGTAGTTCATTTAGTGTCAGTGCTCCTAAATTATGGAATTCAATTCCTCTTCCATTACGTAATATCTCATCGATGTCTATCTTCAAGATTCAGCTAAAGACATATCTATTTAATTTGTATTTTGAATAATGTGGCTGTATAAGACATGTGCCTGTGTTGTGTATGCGGATGTGAAAATGTACTATTGTGTATGTGGATGGGCAAATGTACCATCTAACACTATGTAAAGCTTCTTCTTCTTCAGTGATCGGCAACTAGATTCTAGCAGGGCTGGACTGGGGCTAAAATTCGGCTCTGGCATACCCAGAACATGCGGCCCATGAGTTCCCCGTGAACGTTTTTGCTGGGGTTAGGGCCTGCGTATATAAATAAGACAAGGACAAATAATGACATATATTATCGAATTTGCTGCAAATGCATATAAAATTAATATTGCTTTTTTGTCACACAGAAATGCCCTTGGCAGTAAAGCACTGATGATTTTGAGCTAGGATGCAGTAAAGTAAATTTACTTATTTTAAATGGTGTGATCATTTACTCACTCTCGTGTCCTTCAAACCTGCATGGCTTCTGTGAAACACAAAAGATGATGTTTTGAAGAATGTTGGCAACCAAGTCATTTTGGTTAGGCTACCATTTGAATATTGTATGAACAAAAAAACAGACTCATTTTTTTTTTTTTTTTTTAATGCTACACAGAAATAAATTCATTTAGGTTTGGAATGGCATTAGGGTGAGTAAATGATCGCATTTTTGGGTTGAACAATCATATTTTTCAAGAGTTAACACATCATTTAAGTAAGACACTAATATCTATCTTTCATGAGGCTATTAAATTTCATTAAATCTATTAAAAAAAAGTTAATAAAACTTTTAAAGAGGAAAAAAAAAGCTTTGTCCTTAATTCATGGGATCCAGACTTTAAAACTGTTTTATAGACTATAGTTTAACTGTAGGGTAGTTTCATTTAAATGTAAGATCATGGTAGTCACAGGGTAAAAAACATAGACTGTACAAACCTTGATCCTTATTATATGGCTATATGATTTCTAAAACTACATAAAACATATATAATAAACTATTATATTTGTAAGTAAAAAAGAGTTCACCTGTAGAAAATACGAAAACAGCCTCTATAAAAGTGATTTATATTCTGCAATATTAATTTAAATTATATAGCAACATTTTGAATAAATGTTTCTTCCAAAACACCAAATTTCTTCGCTGTTAGCTGCAATGTAAATTGTGGTTGTGCTAAAGTGAAACGTTTTTTTCTGTGTATTGCCGTTTTCCACGTTACCTCGTCATGAATACATGCCTGCGGCTGTTTTCAGCTGATTCAACACAAAACCTGTAATGATCCCATATCACACGATTGTATAAAACTAAATTGGGAGTCAAAGTGCCATATAGAGCAGCTGTTAAACGCAGCGTACGTTCGTCAGCGGCTGCGTTGTGCGGATATTCGCCTTTTGCAGTTCCATGCGCTTTAAAACTAATAAATAAATAAATAAATAGAAAAATAGTGCCTAATATGGAGGGGAGGTCTCTCTCACTTCGGCTTGTCAATTCAGAAGACAAACCAATGGGGCGCTGTCGCTGCATGTTGTCGCTACCGGCGCCAAAGTGCGTCGGCCCACCGGGCAAATGCCTGGTATGCCAGATTACCAGTCCAGCCCTGGATTCTAGTCAGAATAAGAGTGTGATGCTGCTCCATTGTGCTGTGATTATGGGGCGTTTTTCAAACGAACCAGGAAATAAAATGCATCTGCACTCAATTGGATAGACCTACAGTCATCAGAGCCACGGAGAAAGTGACGCATGTTGAGCGACACAGTTGTCAACAGAACTCAACTGCACGCATGCTGGAAGAAGTAGAAGAAGAAGATGAGTGTAAATTATCTTTGCTAGTGCTGCAAAAAGAATTTAAGGATGCACAGAGCACTTTGCAACATGATCATCATTTTTGAGAGAAATAGTAAAGGTGCATATATGAAAAAGTTCTCCGTTTAGGATTTGTAGTGAGATCTGTTATTTACCTCAACTCCTGATTAACCCTTAGAATACAATAGTGATAATTATAACTAAGTAGTCTTGTGCTACAAGGTCAGAATTAGGTCACCTACACTAGCTTGTTTAATTTATACCAGTTATCTAGGTGAATGACCTTCTACCCTCCATAATCAGTCAACAACCCTTTGAATGAGTTCATGCTTACCCTTCCAGTAGATTCTCTTCCGGTAGGTAAATGGATGGAATGGAAATGGACTGCATTTATATAGCGCTATTATCCAAAGCGCTTTACATTTTTGCCTCACATTCACCCATTCATACACCGACGGCGATGTCAGCCATGTAAGGCGCCATCCAGCTCATCGGGAGCAGCTGGAGTTTGGTGTCTTGCACATGGACACTTCGACAGGTGGAACCGGGGATTGAACCACCAACCTTCTGGTTTGTAGACAACCTACATGAACCACTAAGCCACTGCCGCCCCAGGTTAGTTGACATTGGCTTTGTAAGATGCACTATAATGCTCTTTCTATTCTTATAGAACTGTCTTTATAAGCTGAAGTAAAAAAAAAAAAAAAAAAACTGAACTGAACAGTACTTTGTCTTTATAAAAAAATACAAAAAAATTAAAAGATAAAAATACTGTTTACACAATGATCAATATATATTAGCAAAATATCAAAAGGTTACAGATTAAAATACTTCAGCTATTACAATCTCAACAGGGCAGTCCTGTATGAGTGGAAGAATATAAAGGCTAATTACCTTGTATGCAGCTCCAAGCAATAGATGTAAAAATTAGCTTGTTCTCATCAGAGCAATTCAAGTTAAAATAATACAGCAGAGCAATTTGAGCAAATACTCGTAGAGAATCAATTTCTCCACGAGGATACACCTATCAATCAAATCAACAGACAAAGAACAGAGGTATTTATACAGAATCCTCCGCATTGATCTCTATGCAGTTCCTTTGGGTTTTTCCAGAGCTGCCAGCTGACTTGTGTCAGTGGATTGCGGTTTCTTCAGGTTTTGCCATTTTTGGATATTGTTCCTTCCCGTCCTTACTTGTCTCGTGTGTGTGTGTGTGTGTGTGTACCTGGAAGTTCACAATACCTCACAATACCAATGAATAAGTTCACAATACCTCTTAATATTTATATCATGATCTTCCCTTACAGATTAGAAGGAATTCAACCCAAACGCACATTGGTGACGTGGATGATTACATTACTGTTGATCATCTGTCCATAATCGTATAAAGCCCGTCCTGACAATTTCATTGGGCTGAACAGGTTTGATCAAGTCCAAACCAATCTTCCCAACCTCAAATGTTGTTGGGGCTAAGCTCAGCTGGCATCCAGGCTAACGACTTTTAACTTCTGGAAAAAGGTCTGGAAAAATGACCTCAGGTAATACAAATCCCGTCCGAACAACCCAGTGTAAATATTTGTAAATATTCCATTATTTCTTGTTTAAAAGTAAATTTCCACATTTTTAGGGGAATATGGAAGCGCTTGAAAAAGCATACAGTTGCATTCCAAGCACTGGGAAAAAAAAGTCTGTGGCAAACCTCAAGTGTTTTCTGCTTACCATTCAGATAGAAAAGATCCCGAAACTTCTATTAGCTTTAGGTAAGTGCCTATTACCAACAGAATCCAATCAGCATTTAATTAATTGAATTAGGTGATGGTGGTCCGTAAATCAAGTTACCCCTTCCATTTCTGCTAATTTTACTGATATTTCTTATCCCGTGTGAATTGGCCATTAATATCACACACGTCCTGTGGTAAAATAACATTACTCCATACCCTTGTTACACTAATCCCATCCAAATAGGTCTCATTTATTAATCTCAGTTAATATGAATCTCAACACTTACTAATATCTGATTCAAATCAAAAGTTGTATCTGTTAACATTAGTCAATGAACCTGAAATAACATGAACTAGCTATGAACAGTTGTATTTATATTCATTCATATTAACAAAGAATAATAAATACTGTAATCAATGTTGTTAGTTATTATTAGTTAATGCATTTACTACCCTTAACACAGCAATGTCAATTTTGACTGCTTTTGCTCTACTTCATGAACGAAAATAGCTCCCTGCATCAGAGTGGTGTTTTGTAAATGAATCGGCTGGTTTGAACAAATCAGTGAATGATTCTTTGACTCACTAATTAAGACTTGCCGCCACCTACTGGTGGTTTCAGTTTCATCTAAAAGTATACTTTTTTTTACATTATTCCTACAACTGTAATTGCAGTGTAATCTAAATAGTGATAGTATAATAACAGCAATAATAAATAATAATTTCTGTCAGTAATGCACAACACTGCTTTTGCTCATTTACCAATTCCAGCATTAAGCACACAAATAAATAAATGAAAAATATGAACGTAATTTAAAAGTGTAATGATGTAACTAACATCATTTTAATGTATTTTCTATAGAAATTATGAAAGGGGTGCCCTTTTTTCTCACTTGAGCACCTGCCCCTAAAATGTCTGTGTCCAACCCTGTTTAATTGCAGATGATAATTGCTAATATTGCTGACTTGAGCCCAAGCTCACTTTCCTCTGGACTGAAGTGTGGAAGCAGAGCTCTGAGGCATGCCCTGTTACTGTGGCAACGCTGCATCAGCTTCCGGAATCTGGATGCTTTAAGGCTGGTCCTATCATAGGCAGATGCCCATTTCTATTGTGGAAAACAATGCAGAATTAATATTCTTTGATATTTTCAAACACATGAGAGGTATAAGCAACAACAACAACAACAACAAAACATACTCCACCATTTCAGCACACAATTCTTTGTCTTCATTCACAAAACCACAATTCAACTTATCCAGGGGTGGCTACTGGCGCTGGTATAACATATGGCTGTGACTGAGTATTTAGGTGCACTATGGGTAAAAATAGCACAATATGTAACAAAGTTAATTTATTGAAAATAAAATGCCTTGTTTAAAACAAACTAATATTGAATTATTGAAATTATGCACTGAAAATGCTAGACAATGTGTTAACTCACATGCCTTTCTTCGGTTAAAACGTCTCGCATGAACGGGAGCGCCACCAAACATCCAACCAATTTGAACATTTTCTTTTCTTTGTCAAGATTTAATCAAATGTGGTTCTGCAAGCATGCAGCAGGTCATAAGAGGAAATTAAAGGAGGGTGAAATGTTGTTTCATGCATACTGAGCTTTTTACACTGTTGCCGTTTTTACACTGTGCCAAAAATACTCCTTCCGGTTTCTCACAAGTTTCGGAAGGTTTTTTTCCGAGTATGGGTCTACCTGAGGTCAGATAGGGCGGAATGTCCTTGATTGGGCTGTATGGGATCTTCTTCTGGAAGGGCGCGTGTATGTGAGTGCCACTAGAGCGAGAGAGCAAACGCTGCAGTCACAGGACTTCACGAAAATCACCAATGTCACCAAAGAAGTGTGTTTTTGGCTGTCAGGGCAAGACAACTCTGTGCATATTCTCAAAGAACCCAGCGTTAATGGGACAGAGGATGGAGTTTGTTTTTCTGGAGCAGCAACAGAGTTGTGCAAGTGTTTTTGTTTGTTCCCTGCATTTTGGCGACAATGGTTTATAAACAAGGTAACGTACCAGTTCAACTCCGGATTTGTAGCTCGTCTAATGCTGAAAGATGAAGCAGTTCCAGCATTTAAAGGGTTACTTCAGTGAGTAGCATATGGCTTTGTATCAGTAGAAAGCCTGAGTATATTCAAATGATTGTGCCCCCCCCTAGACTACAGCCAGCAGAGGGAGCCATTTCCGCATGTTATGAACCTGCGCATGGGGGATGGAGATTGCACTCACAGCTCAGCTCGCAGCTGCAGACATTCATGGAAACTGAACAATGCTAAGCAATGTAAGTGTTTTAACTTCTCAAATTAATATCTATGAAAGTTAAGCTTCCAAAGGCCTGAGCTGAAAACGTGCCAGACTGAGCACGCGTTGTGAATGTACGCCGCGAATGTGGTCGCGATTACCTCAGCTCTCATCACGAGAGCTCATCAGCTCATGACGTTAAATGTAATCTGACTCCTCCAGTTCTCAGTGCTGTGACACTCTCGTGGTGACTCACTCATTATATTGAACAGACACTTTCAGTTTTTAATTGTAATGTTTTCTCCAACTCAGTCACAGTAATCCAGTAGCGGTAATAATTTCAAAAATAAAAAAATTAAACAAAAAATAATTTCACATTTCTACTACATTAATGATAACCTGGCTCTGCCCTCCTACGTACTTCCGCTCAATTTTCATTTTCCTTCAGTACTCCGTCTGGGACTGCGGTGTATTCTAAGGTTTTCTCCGAACAAATTTTTACCGGTCCAATCAGCAAACAGAGGGAGTGGCTGAGAACGATGACGTTGATGTCGAGCACTAGTTTGAGTTGTAGTTCAGTAATGGCGGCGGAGAAAGATGCAAACTAAACCAATCATTCCGTTGTGGCACCGCTGCCGAATATCCAGAAGTTAAAGCCGGAGCAATAACAATCTTTGCTGGGGTTTGTTGGTGGCCATGATGTTGTGGCCCTCCAACAGGGTAAATTCGGGAAAAGTTTGATTTTCCAGATCGCTTCGTTAGTGATGAAGGAGTTGGCTGAAGCTATTCGGACGGTAACTGGTTCTCATGCGGTCGGAAGGTATTGCCATCATTTAGGTTACATGGACTGGTCAGTTATTTTATTGCCGTTCGTCTCTCACCACCCGTGTAAAAATCCCCGGCCGAGTTACCGACTGCTTTTGACAAACACCAAGGTCGTGTTGATGTAATAGCTGTCCGAATCCACATCTCTGAGTTTTCAACAATATATCACTTCAAAATTCACTGTTTGTAATCATTTTTGACCTCTGCAGAACACCATACGGTTGCTTTGCTGTTATTAGGATGCATTTCTAGACTTGTATTTCCTTAAAATGCTTGCAAGTATTTAGAAGAGCAATATATTTCATCACCTCTCAAACAAATTAAAATAAAAGCACTTAAACATTTGAATTGGTCCGTTATTTATAGCAGCATTTATTATCATACCACGCATATGACATTTTTTTTACAGTATACAATGATGTTACGGACCACTTGAGCGGCGCATTCCTGATCACAGAACTCTCCTCTCCACTGTGGCGTGAATAAATCACAATCCGAATTCACGAGTTTTAGGTTTTATCCTATAGTTTTATTACTGAGGTGGCATGCACATGTGCACTTTTATTTTGTAGGATTTCCATGAGTGAAACAGGCGAAGGGTGCATGTCATACGTCACGACCAAACGTTAGCGATTGGTTATGGCAGATCCAGAGCGGCTCAGGGCAGATCCAATAGTTTTAAACCTTAACAGGGTGCCCGCCTTCGCGGAAATAAACCCTTGTCAATGGAGAGTGGCCAGACTCTATGTACAAATGAAATGTACGAGAGTCTGGTAAAGCCAGGCTACATTAAATATCCAGTTTAAATACAGATTCATCTTCCCAGCGCTGAAGTACCCCTTTAAGGGTCACGGTTGTATGTTGGAAGCAGGCGGTGAGTAAAACTGCTTCAAATATCTGTGTGTTGTTAGCTATCGACTCGTTCATTCAAATGTGCTACTATTCCATTGTTTTTCTATGTAAATGCGCACTAGTCTTGACATGCAAAACCATTCCACTTGCTACTGCTAACTAGCCTAGAAATCTAGACGCACCCTAGCGGCAGAAAATCTAATTTGCCACGAGTGTCGTCTAGCAACTCTCAATAACTTCTAAGCTGTAAACGCCAAACTCTGGTCAGGCCAATCACATCATGTATAGAGTCGGTGGGTGGGCTTAACATAATGACGGCAGAGTTGTTTGTTTCTTTTAAACAAAGAAGCTGGCAAACTTCGAATCAGCTTTGGCTGGGACTCTGGAAGATTTGTATAACAATCACTGAGAAAATAAGCTGAGAGAGAATCCATTTGCACACACACATTTAATTCCAAGACTACTCCGAAAAGTACAGGGACATCAGAACCAGAAAACAAACACGTTCCATATACCAGAGAACAGTAAAAGTAGGTCAGAACATCCAGACTTACAATTAACGACTAGCAAAACTTACATGAAAACCAAGACCTTAAATATCCAACACAATGAGTCGATAAACTGCAGGTGTGTACAATGAAGGTAACCGTAATAACTATTAAGACAATAAGGAGAGACAGAATCCAAACAGGAAGAGTACATAGTTGAACTTTTCTCTGAGAAAAGAACAAAGAACGGCACTGAAGTCATTCTTAAAGCTACACTGTGTGATATTTTCCCCCATCTAGCGGTGTAAAGGTATATGACCATCCAGTGAATATTAGTTTCTGTTCCTCTCAATTGTGATTTCGTTTTAACTCCTACGGTGGCCGATTTAGTCCAAGATTAACATGGCAATCCCCCTCTTCACATTCGACACGGTGCCATCGAGTGTTAAAACGCGAAAGGCGAAGCTTGAATTTACAGGTATGTCCCTCTTTGGCTACTTTACTTTCAAGATGGAGGGGCAACCGGGCGGCCGGCATTCAAACCCTCACCCGTATGTATTTTCAATGGCATATTAAAAACTTAAAAGAATACTTTATTACTTGAAATAAGTAAATATACATTAATGAGCACATATATTTTTGAAAGAACTAAGTGTTTTTAGCTAAGAATAAAATAAAAAAGTTACACATTGTAGCTTTAAGAAGGGAAGATGTGTTCTGAGTTTTGCCAACCGGATATGGCAAGAGTTTAATGTATCAGCTAGCTCCGCTTCACCTTCGTTGCTCTGATTGGTTGTAGCGCTATCCTATCGCGTGCAGAGGGAGTTTGAAAGACAACCGTTTATCCCGCCCCTCAGATTGGCCCTCATTTATCAATCTTGCGTAGAAACTGGTGTATATGTTGGCATAAGATTATGCTTACACTCCTCTCACCGCCTGATTTATGAAACTGTGCGCACCTCTGCAATTCAGGTGTACGCAATACCTGCCCTTGATAAATGTGGCGGCTGAAACCGATCGTCATTAGAATAACACGCCCCTATATATTCAAGTTTCCGCCTCCCGCATGCCCTCTTTTTACGCCATGGACACACGGAAGACGCCAAAGAAGCGAAACTTCTCCGACGTGGAGATCGGGCGCCCTCAATCATCTCACTAGTCCACTAGTCAGGGCACTCATTAGGACAGAAGTCAATGGGCTGACTCCCTGATCAGTGTCCTGACTACTGAACTAGTGAGATGATTGAGACACGCCCATCGAGACCATCACCAGGGAAGTGGAAAAAAAAACCCGAAATTGTTTTATTTGGGAGTTTAAAGAGTGGACCTAAATATGGACCTAAATTACGAGTACTGTTAATAGTGTGGGGGTTGAGAAGCGCACCCCAGCAGTTTAAATAGCTGTTTGGATGATAAATTACCATCACAATGCTTTATTTTACAGCACGTTTTGAAACAATTAGCATTTAATTTCGTATAACGGCACGTATTGGGGTGTACGACAGTGATGATGATGTGATGTGGAGTAAGATTCATTCACATTAATAATTACATGACAATTTGTAAGATTCTTCTTCTTCTACTTCTTCTTTTTCTTCTTCTTCTTCTTCTTCTTCTTCTTCTTATTATTATTATTATTATTATTATTATTATTATTATTATTAATGACGCTTGTTATTTAGAAGAAGAATGTTGTTTTTATTGATTTTATTATTATTTAAAAGAAGAAGGTCATTTTTATTATTCTGTCAGTCTGAATTATTTTAGTCCCAGTCCGTGCGCAGCTGCCAGGCCAGGCGGGCCTGAAACGTCAGATAAAGCGCACGGACTCGCGACTAGAGGAATACATATGCCTACAGATCAAACGCTTTGGTAAAGTCTCACAAATTAAACATTGACATTCATGTTGCACAAAAATAAACACTGAATGTTGTTGTTGTGGTTTTTAACAGTGGGTCATAATATAGCATATCTTTGTCAGTGCGTTTTGTGGCGTTAGGAATTGTTTTTCTGCGCATTTTCCCACTAACGTGCGTACACCACCTCCTGAGCTGGCGTAGGATTTGAGCGTGCCGTACGCCAACGACCATATTGATAGATCTCAAAGTCACCGTGGGTTTGGGTGTACGCAACGTGTACGCTGGAAATTTGGTGTACGCACTTTTGATAAATGAGGGCCATTGAGCCCTGTCAATGGTGAGCTCCCAGACCAAACTTCATCTTGATGTGTGTATGGCTTGTCAAGCTAACTGCTAACATTACATTGCATACAATAGTCCATAGACCAAATTATGTCCTTATAAACCACAAGTAAACATACAAAAATGTAAAACTTGCGAGCATGATAAGCCGGTTTGCATATATAAGTTACAGTACATGCCATTGCGACATTCTGCTGCTGTTTCTCCTGTTCAGTTTCAGCCTCTAGATCTGGATCATATATGTATGGCTAAATCTGATTGATCTCAGTGGTTTATTTAGGATTACGTTTTTTTTCTCCACGATTAAGGATGTCACAGCTTTCAGACTCTCTCAACGGAATAACTGTGCACGCTCGTGGCTCTTTAGCTCCTCCAGCCACACTTTTTCCCCCAGAAAGACTCAGTACAGCCTATCTTTCTTTTAGAAATATAGTAAAACTAAAGACTTTTCAGAAGGATGCAATACTACTCTATGTACTCAAGATTGACATGAGATTGACTGAAACTGAGTGTTTCACCCCCCCCCTTTCATCCATCCATCTATCTATCTATCTATCTATCTATCTATCTATCTATCTGCCTCCCTCTATCCATCCATCCGCCTGCCCATCCATCCACCTGCCCATCCATCCATCCATCCATCCATCCATCCATCCATCCATCTATCTATCTATCTATCTATCTATCTATCTATCTATCTATCTATCTATCTATCTATCTATCTATCTATCTATCTATCTATCTATCTGTCTGTCTGTCTGTCTGTCTGTCTATAAAACAAAACTTAAGATATAAAGAGAATGTGAAAGACAGGAAATAAGAGTGGACAGAAGAGAGAAAAGTGATTGTGTGTGTTTGTGTGTGTGTGTGTGTGAGAGAGAGAGAGAGAGAGAGAGAGAGAGAGAGAGAGAGAGAGAGAGAGAGAGAGAGAGAGAGAGAGAGAGAGAGAGATCATAAAGAAAGCTCTCAGCGTCTCACGTTCAGATGTCCGCGCGTCTTTGACAGTCGTCACATCACAGTTTACACTCTGACTGGAGTAAATCTCAGCCGACTAATGAAAATCAAGAGGATAAGTGTATTCAGGCTTTAACAAGTGGCGGGTTGAGGGTTCGAGTCGCGGGCAGCATGAGCGCGGATTGCGAGGAATATTACAACGCGGAGAACGTGTTCGTCAGCGGCTTCACGTGCCCCAAGCCCGACAGCGACGCGCGCGCGATATACTGCTGCGGGTTCAATGACGTCAAATACTGCTGCGACGATCCCAACAGCTTTTTCCCGTATGAATATGGATACATGTGGTGGCTTAGGTAAGACGATATTATGTGAAGCTACTATTTGTTATTGATCCATGATTTTAAATGATGTACATGGAAGGCTAACTTGTTTTGCCAAGACACAATAATTGTTGGTTGTTATGACATTGACAATGATAACTTTGTAGTCACCACTATCATAAAAACGTAGACATGACAGAAATTACAAAGTTTTATGTACAATTGAGTAACATTATGTGAAATTATGGTTATTATAGTATTTTTTTCTAATAAGAATTGTGCAACACAGTCTGATTGTGGCTTTACCTAAACAATAATTTAAAAACCTTAACTGTTTATATATATATATATATATATATATATATATATATATATATATATATATATATATATATATATATATATATAGTGTCTGTGTGTAAAAAAATACAACTAATGCACTTTTATAATACCTCTAATAACTTCCAAACACAGTCAAACCAAAATTTGTTCAGACACCTTCAACATTTTCTCACATCATCACAGTTTATTTGTTATAGTTTTGAAAATGATAATAAAATATATATTTTTTGTTCTACGACAAGAACAACATCTTGACAAAACCTAGTCTTGATAATGTCAGATAACTTTGATAGAAAGGTATGTAATGGATTTCAATTGACCAATCAGTTGTTAAATGTAAGTACAGAATTCGATAATATTTAGGTCAACCTAAAAAAAACTTGGTGAAAGTGGTCAAAGTGTCTGAATCATTTTGGTCCCAATTTTAAAAAATACATTTTACTGGTGATCCGCTGTATGCAAGAATATTTATCTTTATATTTATACTTTATCTTGTTCTCCTCACTTACATAAAATAATCAGTGTCCTTAAACACACTAGTAAAAAATATATCTGGTGTCTGAATAATATTTGCAATGCCTGTTTCCCAAATGGAAAATGGATATTTTAGAAAATATTTTCCAAAAATAATGATTGAACAATGTTTTTTATTCAGTTCATTGTATATAGTTATCATGGCTTCAGAAGCAATGGAATATACAGTACATGATTCATATGGACATTAGAGTGATTTCTTGCAGTATTTTGTTTAGATATAGGCCCCAGGCATTCTGAAAAACGTATTTTGTGTTACACAAGAAAGATAATCACACAGATGTTGAAAGACAGTATTCTTTATTTTTTAAATCAAACCGTATCAAGGAAAAACTAGTTTATCTCTTCAGTACTGTTGAAAAAATAAAGAACATTGTTTTAAATGTTCAAAATGAAGACTGAGCAGAAACTAACATGCTAAGACTTGTTTTCATCGAATATATCTTGAATATTGTGTGTGTCATTTTTCCATTAGTAGATCATTTGTATTCTGCTTCTCAGGAAAATGAAATGGTTTCCAGGAGCTACAACCGAGAAATAAAGAAAAATACTCTTTAAAATTGATTAAAATGTAGACATGTTCACAAAAGACAAAAAGAAATGGCAAAATAGAATAAAATTAGAGAACCTGAGGCTTCTTGTTAAATTATGTTTAAGCATGTTTAGATGTTAACAAACTACAGGCTAAGTCATGGAACAGGTTTAATTGTTAATTGATTAGATGATGTGTCGTTAACCTCCTCAGCTTCAGTCAAGTGGTCTGATCACAAGTCTTAATCAAGTCTTCTTTCTTTTCTTTCTTTCTTTCTTTCTCTCTTTATTTATTTATAGAACACATTTTTGTAAAAACAAGGTTGCCCAAAGTGCTGTACAAAAAGAATAAAACACAAAAATGTATAACAAGAACACAAAGAATGTATGTAAGTATACAATGTATAATGTATAACAAAGAAATAAAGAAAAGACAACATGAAACAACCCCACCAGAAAATAACTAAGACGGGGAATTAAAAGTGGTCATTAATCAATGAGCTTTTAGCAAAGATTTTAAAACTGGAAATGGACTGAGCGGATCGAATATAAAGAGGCAAATAATTCCAAAGTTTGGGGGCGGCGACTGAAAAGGCACAATCTCCCTTAAGTTTTAATTTAGATCTGATTAAAGTCTTGATTTAATGAACAGTTTCTGCACAGCGACTTAATACGAGACTTGAAGTGAAAACATAGACACTAATTAAACATGCACTCTAATACATGAGCCTTGATCAAACGATTATGCTGTTATTAAATGACCAATTAATTCATGCAAATTGTTGCGCTTACTGATGCCATCATATGTACTTAGAATATCATATTCAAGACTCAAGAACTGCATCAGATGGGTACATTGCTCATAGAACCATTCTTATGTAAATTGTTTTAATAACTTAAAAGCTGCAATCTACGTCAAGAATGGTGGCAATTTATGAATGTTTCTTGAATCTTCTGATTAAGTATGATGTTATGGGCTTGTGCATCAATTATCAATATTCATGACTGAAGTTTAGTTAAACGCTTTCTTGGGACTTCATGCAAATCACAACACCTGGTTGTATAGGTGGCAGAACACCTTCCATCAGGTGTTAATTCGAATTATTGTAGTTTTACTGGGTGCTCACGGTGGAAAGTGAGCTCAGAGGTTGCTTTTTCATAGCTCATGAGACTTAATGGAGTAATCACTTATGTTTCAAATGTAAATGTAATATCTGGTGTGTTTCTCAATGTCCCTTGAAAGAAATTAGACAAATGGGACAATTCTTGATACAGTAAGACTGTAGAAATATAAATGACAAACATTTTCAAGTTGTTGATGTTGAGATTTCTGATTGCCGATCTGAGAATGGATTTGACATTACTGAGATCTCTTCTGATGTCAGATGAGTGTTTTTGCAGAAAAACAACTTAGAAGGACATTTTTTTCTTTTAACTTCATCTCATCTAAGAAACAGGGAAAGAATAAAGAAAGTACATCTTGGTTATTGATGTAACCCTTGTTCCCTGAAGGAGGAAATCGTCATTGCGTCGATACTGATAAATTTAGTTGCCATCGTCTAGTGTACTAGTCCCAAGGTGATCCGTGAACCCTCAGAGTGAGGGCTCACTTAAAGGGGGGTGAAATGCTGTTTCATGCATACTGAGCTTTTTACACTGTTAAAGACTTGGATTCCCATCCTAAACATAGACAAAGTTTCAAAAACTAATGTTGGACGTTTGATGGAGTATTTCTGTGTCAAAAATACTCCTTCCGGTTTCTCACAAGTTTCGGAGAGTTTTTTTTCGAGTATACGTCGGCTTGACGTCGATAGAACGGAAGGTCCTTGTATGGGCTGTACGGGCTCTTCTCCCGGTAGGGTGCGCGCGCGTGACTGGAGCGAGAGAGGAAATGCACGCCCATAAACACTCGCTCAGGTGCAGATCCAGTCGTCCGTGAACACTTCTGACGCGCCGCGCTCCACTTTATTCCTATGGTTGACGTTGAGCGACTTCAACGCTTCAGCACAGCATTCCGGGAAGGCAGCGCTGCATTTGAACCGATTTGAACGCAGAAATGACGGGAAGCTTCACAACATCGCTTCAGTCGCGACGCAAAGTGGATCTCCATGGTCAGTGCTGTCACAGGACTTCACCAAATCATACCAAAGAAGTGTGTTTTTGACGGAGCGGTCCCAGCGATAAAGGTTCGGTCCTGCTTTGGAAGCAGCCGGTGAGTTAACTTAAACTGCTTCAAATGTCTCTGCTTTTGGCTACGGACGCATGAGTAATCATCAGTAAACGGCACGATCGCGTGCTTCGTCATTCAAATGCGCTAACGGTTACTCCATTGTTGTTCTCTGTATAACGTTACAGTATTCTGACGTGCAAAACCGTTTAGCTTGCTACTGCTAAGGTTTAGTCGCATACAATAGTCCATAAACCGAATCATGTCCTCATAAACTGCGAGTAAACACACACAAATGTTGACAGGCCACTAAATACAGTCCATACCACAGAGACGGACGTCCTGCTGTTGCTGTTTCTCCTGTTCAATTTATTTCAGCCTCCGAATCTGATTCTGGATCATATATCTATTAGCTGAGATCGATAGCCATGAGTTTCTCCACGCTTGAGGACGTCACCGCTTTGTGCGCGCTCGTCATTCTTTAGCTCCGCCCACACGATACGCCTCCAGCCGCTCGTTTTTTTTCCGGAAAGACTCGGTACAGCCTATATTTCTTTTATAAATATTATAAAACTAAAGACTTTTCGGAGATATGAAGGATGCAATACTACTCTATAGGTACTCAAGATTGACATGAGATTGACTGAAACTGAGTGTTTCACCCCCCCCCCCTTAAAGGAACTGTATGTAAGAAATGTATTTCAATTAATCATAAAATGGCCCTGATATGTCACTAGACATTAATAAATCATGTTCATTTCAAATACTTATATCACTGACAACATAAAAGTTGTTTTTGCAGCCCTCAACTGATGTTGACATGTCGTGTATTGGCCTGAAGCTCCACCCTCCACCTATCGACCTAATCATGAAGTCAGTAGTGTTTCGGCATCCGGGTTGCCAGATCTGCTCTAGTTACCACAGCTGCAGCTACAAACGTTCCTGCTGATCCTGCTGCCTATCTAGCAACCTCGAGTCAGGGTGGTGGGGGAGAGGGGATACACTGCTCTACAGTCATTTGAAAGTAATTGCAGTACCAGTTTTGGCCACAATCTTGCATACACTTCCTTTAACTCTGGGTGTTTCTTCCTTTTGGGCATTGGTGCATGGGACCTCTATGGTGGACGTCTGCAGAGCTGAGAGCTAGGCGACACCCATTACTGTTGCAGGATTCTACAATCTCTGGGTGGAGCTGGTTTATTCCTGGTTTCTTCCTCCAGCATCCATCAACAGTTGGCTGCAGCTTAAGGGGTCTTGCGCCAGGCCCAGTACTTGTGTGCATGCCTGGCTGGTCAGCCCTTTGCACTAGGCTAGATGGGCATATGCTGTGATTCCCTCTTGGTAATCCCTGTGTATTCTTCCACAATGCGGTTTCCCTGACAATAAGGACCTATCGCAGAGATCTTTCCAAGTGTGGCATTGCTCCTCGGGTCAGTCCGTGTGTGTATTTCCACATGAGTGTCCCTCTCCATTGGACTAGGCATGCTTCCCCAGTGTTAACAACACTGGTCATGGGGCGGGGACTTTTCCTGTGCACTAACTTGTAAGAGGAACAGCAGATATGACCGGCTGCATGGTAAGCTTGGTCCCTTCCATGTCGTTGTATGGAGGACTATTTTGGGGGGTTTACATGGGGCACTGTTTAGGTCATGACTATATGGCTGCATTTACACTGCAGTTCTTGATGCACAATTCCAATTCGGTGACTATATCAAAAACGCAACCTGCTTACATCATCTTTTAAAAGGGACCCTTATCCGATATTTGCATTTACACTATACACTGGAGAAACAGCCCAAGATGTTTTTAGTAAAACGCAGCGATATGCAATGGACGCAAACAAAATAATTATAAAATGTTGCTGTCTGCACTTTTCTACACATCTTTAAAGGTCAGCAAAGAAATTCTCTCATAAGGTGGAGAAAAAGAGGAGAGCCCTTGACAGCGTTGCCTGATTTTCACAACAAAACCCACCTAATTTCAACTCAAAACTGTGTTAAAGTAGACTGGAGGCCAGCCGAACTTAGCCCCACCCACAATATTTTTAGGTCAGGTGGTTCGTTCTGGCCTCGCTCCATAGAGGAGTAATTATCCCCAAACAGAAACTGTTCGGACCAATGAAATCATCAGGCCGGCTTTAGACGATGAAAAAAATGGTGTTTGGGGGTAAAATGTGAGTTATTTTGTCAAGGTTTCCGGCTAAAATTTGCACTCATGGGTCTATATATCACATAATAGTCGCTTCAACCCACGGACATAGAAAACAACCTGCGAAAAAAAAACGCGGACTTGGCAACACAGTGCAGTTGAGCTCTGTTGACATTTGAACACTAGCGTAATGCGTCGCTTCGTTGCTCTGATTGGTTGTAGCTCTATTCAACTGAGGTCTTTCCTGGTTCGGTTGAAACCCGCCCCATAATCACAGCCCAATGGAGCAGTTTCAGACTCATATTCTGAATAGAATTGAGTATGACCACGTCAGGCTAGTGTTAAAGTAGCCCAATTCCTCAGGAAAACCGAGGACTTGGCTACACTTGCCCTTGATCGCAGTTCGTGTCCCCCTGAGATGATGTCATTCACCTCCGTCCTTTTTTCAATGGCATACAACTCGCATTTACTGGGGAATATCCGATTGGACCGCTCACATTGCAGACGCAAATGCACGTATCCGATTTAAATTGGATTTATTACCACAAGTGAGGCCTGAATCCGATCTGAGGATATCGGAATCCATGCATTTTTTTTACTGCTTACACGTTCACATGTCATATACGATCTGTGCCACATGAGAGGAAGAAATCGGAATTGGTTCCCTTGAACCATGCGGTGTAAATGGGGCCTACGAGAGCAGTTGCCTAAAGGACACGCTGCATCTTGCCAACATCTGTGTCTCCAACACTTTCCATAGGGACCCCAAGATGACGTACAGTCAAGGTAAATGACTTAATGGGAATGTCTCAGTTACTGATGTAACCCTTGTTCCCAGAAAGAGGGAATGGAGATTATGTCCCTCTTGCAACAGCCTAGAGCTGGCCGATTAATCGGAAAAGAATCAAAACCGAAATTCATAACCTCCAACCGACGTCATTTTCTCTTGTTGTTTATTTCGCTTTTTAAACCTGTTAATTCGTTCCCCTTAATAGCATACTATCGCACGTATAGTCACATGACTCCGCCCCGTCCAGTCAGTGGCATGGAAGGAACACGGAGGCGAACTCAAAACACAGGGTCTACAGCCAGATAGACTCTAAGGTTTGCCAGTTTAAACATTCAAATGATTTTACACCATTCAATAACAACAATATGGAAAACATGGCACTTCAGTGCTCACAAGCTGTTTTCTGTGACACAGAGAGCCGAGCCGCATCGAGCCCTGAAGTCAGATCACTTTCACTTGCGTCCTCAGTAAACTTTATCAATTGTATGTGTTTTAAGACTTGCAATTTTAGACCATTAGATGTGTATCATTATATCAAGCTACTGCGCTGATGCACTGTGACACACAAACACTCCTACAGACAGTAGCTCACACATCATGTGAAGATTAAACGCAGAGAGGAGCACAGAAACTCTATGTCAACTGTGTCCAGTGATTTATCACTAGAGTAGCTTAGAAAATCTAAAGTTATGCACTTTTTTAAATAAATAAAGCAAAAATAATAAAAAAATAAATGAATAATAATGATCCTGCATTATTCATAATTGAGGTAAAGTGTTCAGTTAATCAAGGTTTTGATTTTAGGTCATGCAGCCCTGCTACAACCCTGAATTAGGGCTGGGTATCGTTAAAATCCACAATCTCATTGGCTGGCATTCATCTTTTCCTGTCGTTCCATCTTTTGTAACAGTGTGTTTTGTATCAGTAGTGCAGTGTCCGTTCTCTGAGCATATATGCCCATGAGACATGCTGCTTCTCGCAACACCTGCAGATTTCTGCCTTTATTAGAGATTGATAACTCCCTACTTGACTCCGCAGCAAAACCTGAAAGAGTGAGTTGCTAGCTGGTTTATACATACCCGTATGTCAGTTTAGGAGTGGCTCAGCATTCAAATCTCGCTTGCTAATACCCATTGGCTCGTTTTGTTTCTCGAATGTGATTGAGCTCCCATGTGAGAGCCCAATATGTCAGTATCGACATAAAGGTGATCGTGACTGACTGAATAGGAACTCTCTTTTGTGATTATTGTTTCTCACAGGATCACATAACTTTACAATTAAAAATGTCCATAATATCCTGGGCTACGTTTCCTATAAGCATCGTAAACCTACATAGAGAGACCATTGGCTTTTACAATCTACTTATAGGCTTATAACACATTTGGGAAATACATCCATGGTCAGTACATTTGCTGTTCTAAAACCAAACAGACACCTTGTTTTCAAACCAGAACTTAAACGTTCTATGTGAATATTACAAAATCTCAAAAAAATATTTATTTATGCAAAACATAGGCCTAATTTATTTATTTATTTATTTATTTTGAGTGTGTGATAAAATTCGTAATGATCCACTTTTGTTATCATAATGAACAGAGAGATGAATCTTTCACGTTGGGTAAATTGAAAGCTTCCCTAAGGGCTGCTGTAATGTGCTTCTGTGGCTGCTGTTCTTCAGGTGATTTGGTCAAGCACTCTTGCTTCACTCTCACAACACTCTCAAAACTCAGTGATAACTGTATTCATAACATGACACCATGGTCTGACATTTCACAGCATGACATTTCAAGGAAGTCTGTGGACATTCAGTTATACACACAGGGGTTGTTCATGCTGCCACCTTGGAGCTTTATAGGGTTTTAAAAGAGTGTGAATGGAATCTTAAGATATATTCCATAACCTACACTCTTACAAATAACCTTTCAGAGAACAGTTATAAAATAAAATAAAAATGAGGGCCCGATCACACAGAACGCGTTTTTTGGAGCGAGAGGCACCTTTTTTGAATGGATTTCGGTTGGCAGAGAGCGTTATGCGCGCTGCCGAGAGCCCTGGGCGCCTCGCGTTTTAACCGCTTGCTGCGCCTCACGTTTTTGAAGGAGTGCTCCGAGCGCATGAAGTTGAAAAAAAGTCAACTCTGAGTGGAAAAGCGCCAGATGTCATCGTGTTTATTTTCTTTTGTCCAATCGAATGAATGGAGGGGCGGGCCTTCCGTTGTGTTGACCATTTGACTCATGTCTATGGTTTGACTGACAGTACAGCTGATTCGGGGGTTGCCTAGAAACATTTAAAAAAATGCAGCGCAGTTTACTGAATGAAAAAACGCTTACCAAAAAAGGCAGTGCAATGCGCCTCGCGTTTTCGAACCTTAAAGGGGGGGGGGGGGGGGGTGAAATGCTGTTTCATGCATACTGAGCTTTTTACACTGTTAAAGACTAATGTTGGACGTTTGATGGAGTATTTCTGTGTCAAAAATACTCCTTCCAGTTTCTCACAAGTTTCGGAGAGTTTTTTGTGAGTATGGCTCGGCTTGACGTCGATAGAGCGGAAGGTCCTTGTATGGGCCGTACGGGCTCTTCTCCCGGTAGGGTGCGCACACACGTGACTAGAGCGAGAGAGGAAATGCACGCCCGTAAACACTCCGCGCCACGCTCCACTTTATTCCTATGGGTGACGTCAAGCGACTTCAACGCTTCAGCACAGCATTCTGGGAAGGCAGCGCTGCAATTGAACCGATTTGAACGCAGAAATGACGGCAAGCTTCACAACATCGCTTCAGTCGCGTCGCAAAGTGGATTTCCAGCGTTTACTGCTGTCACAGGACTTCACCAAATCATACCAAAGAAGTGTGTTTTTGACGGAGCGGTCCCAGCGATAAAGGTTCGGTCCTGCTTTGGAAGCAGTCGGTGAGTAAAACTGCTTCAAATGTCTGTGCTGTTGGCTATCGTCGCGTGAGTAAACATCAGTAAACGACACGATCGCGTGCTTCGTCATTCAAATGCGCTAACGGACTTCATTGTTGTACTATGTATAACGTTACACTAGTCTAACGTGCAAAACCGTTTTGCTTGCTACTGCTAAGGTTTAGTCGCATACAATAGTCCATAAACCGAATCATGTCCTCATAAACTGTAAATACTTTTATGTATTTACTTTTAAACTGTAAAACTATAAATAAACACACACAAATGTTGACAGGCCACTAAATACAGTCCATACCACAGAGACGGACGTCTTCCTGTTGCTGTTTCTCCTGTTCAATTTATTTCAGCCTCCGAATCTGATTCTGGATCATATATCTATTAGCTGAGATCGATAGCCATGAGTTTCTCCACGCTTGAACGACGGGTGTGCTTGTCATTCTTTAGCTCCGCCCACACGATACGCCTCCAGGCGCTCGGTTTTTTCCGGAAAGACTCGGTACAGCCTATATTTCTTTTATAAATATAATAAAACTAAAGACTTTTCGGAGAAATTAAGGATGCAATACTACTCTATAGGTACTCAAGATTGACATGAGATTGACTGAAACTGAGTGTTTCACCCCCCCTTTAAAAGCGTGTTCTGTGTGATCGGGGCCTTAGTGTGTAGAACATTTTACGCAATGGAAAGTTGAAAAGATTCTTCACAGAACCACAGATAGAGTTCAATAAAGAAACTTTATTTTTTTGAAGTGTACATGCAGCTGCCTTCAATCAGGTGGGCTCTATTGATTTGATCGCCTAGCAACCACCCAGCAACAACAAGTTTTTCATGGTTCAGAAAATGTAAAAATCTAATGAGCATTGCCCTGTTAGTTTGACTGTTTACTGGTTAAGTAGTCTAAATGACTCACTGTGGCTCTTATAGAGCAGTTTCTCTCACCGCAGGTGATCTGCTGCTTTTAGTGCCTCTGCAACCTCTTGCACACTTAACAATTCATCCAAACTCAACCATTAACATTAACTGATTTATGTAAGAACTCAATTTGCTTTTGTCAAAGCTGTTTATAATTTGTTCTCAGCCACGCAGTGTGACTGTACACTTTAATAATCTGTCCTTTCTTCCTATGATCTTGTGGGGAAGAATATTTTAAATGAGTTTGAAAGTGCAAAAACATCTAACAAAACAATGGAGCAATCGAAAGTGATAGTATTTAATTTTAAAACATTTTTTTGGGTAGAAAACATTTGAGGTTTTGCTAGATATCACTGCTCTCCAGCATTATTTGCCTACATAATAACTTAAAGGCGGGTTATTATGCCTCTTTTTACAAGATGTAAAATAATGTGTATGTGAAGATTTAGCTCAAAATTAAAACGACTCACGCCGTTTTAGTGTGTGTCCCTTTAAATGCAAATGAGCTGCTGCTCCCAGAATAGGGCGGAGCTTCAAGAGCTCATGTTAACAGCTCCGATTACCTCACGCAGACACGCACTGAAAATGTCCAAAACCGTTCAGCATTTTATATTCAAACCAGAGTCAAACAATGATGTAGAGACTCGAGAAGAAGAGACAACATAGCCCCTTTCACACTGCACGTCGGACCCGCAATATTCCCGGAACATTGCCGGGTCACCTTCTGTGTGAAAGCAACCACATCTCGGGATTGATTACCAAATTCGACCCAGGTCGGGGACCTAGTAATATTGCGGGATTCGACCCGGGACGAGCGCTGTGTGAACAAAAGCCGAAACTAATGCCGCAACGTGTACGTAGTTATCGTGCGACTCCTAGAGCTTGTTTTTTCAATAATACAACCCTGCAGTGCCAGAAGAGCTCGTCGGTGTTTTAAACGCAGAGAGTGTTCGTATACAAAAGAAACTAAAATTAAACAAGCAGAAATGTGTGCAAACTGGACACAAGTCGAGACCACGGAGCTCCTTACTATCCGCGCTGAAGCTGAGATCGCTCGCCATTATACGTCACATCAGGATGTCACGTGTCAACTCGACCCGGGACCGTTAGGCGTTGTGTGTGAAAGCGCACATATTACGCATTTCGCTGGCAGTGTGAATGGACCAAATCTAGCGGCCCGGGAACAAATGCCGGGTAGCATTATCCGTCTATTTGCTGGAATCGCAGTGTGAAAGGGGCTCATGTAGAACAAGACAGGTCGTTACTGAAGGCTTAGTTGATGAATTTATGAGTTAACTATCTTCAAGTCATCGATTAACATATTCTGTCATGATAATCAATAAATCGCTGGTGTGGGAACTGAAGTAAGATGCACAGAGCCAGAGCATATCTGCTGCATGAAGATAGAGTTTAATTACAGTTATTATGTTGTCATCTTGCTTTAATGACATGCTATTCCATTTGTGTTATGTACTGTATTGCAATAAAAGTGAAAAGGCGGATGCGACATCTTGAGCGATTCTCAAATTTGTGTACACCAACTCTTCCTCTTCCTAACATGGCCTTTGGTGCGTGCTCCCAGGGGATGGTGTTGTATTCCCTACCAGCCATTTGTTGTAGTCCTTAAAAAGTGGTTTCTTTAAAAGAAAATATCTCCCTTTGCTTTGAACTTTGAGCATTGTAACTTTATGATTTGACTTTTTTAATAGACAACACCTGCAACCAACCCTTTAAGAGCTACATTTCTGACTAGTGACTAATAATACTGTATCTCTCTTATGATTTTGTGTTACCTCACTTATTCTTTTGTGCATTTGATAATTAGGTTTCTCTCTTATATCATTGATGTCAAACATGGCACAGTGCATGCAGGAGACATTGGGCATTTGATATCATTGTGGTTTACGTGGTCAACTATTTAATCTCTCTCTCTATTTCTCTGCCTGTCTCTGTCCTTCAGTTTGGGAGCTCTGGTTGGTTTGTCTATAGCTGCTGTGGTGCTGCTAGCCTTCATCATCACTCTCTGTGTGCTTTGTTACCTGTTCATCGCCACCAAACCCCGAGGGCTGGATAACGGACTGCCTCTAAGAGCACCAGGTATGAAAACCACAAAAGCACAAATCTGAAAAAATCTTGACGAGAAAGTCATTGGGATCCAAGACAGGAGCTCATTTTAATCTCACGGATAGTGCATTTTTACACAAGCCTTTTTCTGTGTTAGGTGTGTTTAGGTTGATGCTTAAATTTAGCAGCAGTATTAATCACAATGAAATTACTGATAATGTTCTTTTTTTAATTTAATTAAGTATGCTACTATGCTTCTTGAACAAATAATTGATTTTGATTAATTTAATTAAAACACAATGCATTCAATTTTGTTTTTCTGTTACAATTTCAAACACTACTGGGTCACGGTTCGGTACGGGTCCGGTACAGCAGTTTTACAAAATTACCTTTTATTTATTTTTATTAAACAGTGGTTTATTGAATAAATTGTGTCTGTCCTTAAATGTGTTCAATTATAACTAAAAGTTTCTTAAAGATAATGTTTTATTATGAGCTCTTACTTACACATTTCCATAATATTAAAGGTTAACAACACAACCCAAACTATTAGCTTAATTTCAGTTGCTATTTATTTTTAGAAATAATAATCAACACAAGAAATTCCAACAATAAAGTAAAATTTAATTGAATAATTGTAGCCGAGTCCTCCCAGGTTTTCTTGAATCCTTTCCAATCAATAATTTGGGCTGCATTTCCCGAAACCTTCTTAACTCTACGTTATTCTTAAGATATACCTTAAGGTATCCCTTAACGTTAATATGTGTTTCCCGAAATGAACTTAGTTAAGAATACCTTCTTTAAGTCATACTTTCGTAAGGTTGGTCTGGACCACTTTTAGCTATACCTTATCACTATTAACTGTTAATTCCACTAGTGGCCACTACTGCCAAAAAAAGCTTCTTTACGTGTCAGTCTATACGAATATAATTCTGAAGTTGTAATATACACCCAGTGTTCAATTAGGCTAGTTGAATTGTTTTTTGTTTGTTTTTTAATGCAAGGATTAAAATTTTCATTAAAAATTTAATAACAAACACTAACAGTTGTTAGCTTTTTAATGATATTATCCAAAGGTACATCAGTTGGCAAACCATTAGACAGGAAAGGCTTAGGAGCCTATTTAAAGGGAATGATTGTGGAGGGGAGTTTAGTCAAACTTTGGCAGCGAGGCAGCGAATTGTGCTAAATCAAAGACGGTGACATCCGCGGAGCCATTTAGTCGTGAAAACTTTAGTCCCCTGGCTACCATGTCAGAAGCTACTATTAAAAATAAATTTCGCCTACCACGACAGCAAATTCAGCAGCTTTTAAAGGACCAACTTTTTTGAGACAAACTGGACGGAGCTCAGCTACCTCCTCAGCCCTGAAATCAGCTGCTGGCGGCTCTCCTCTTTCTTTATTTTTTCTCCGCATATAGGCAGCTGATTATATATTTTTATATAATAAAAAAGTTTTGCGTGTTGTTTTTTTTTTTTTACTAGGCCATCTAATAATATAAATTAGTCATTTACACACTAATGTGATGCAGCTGCTGCATGGGCAATCATCCCTGTTTGTGGAGTAAATCAAGACACTTTATGGAAAATATATTGTAATAATTTAAATGACGCGTGATGCTCATGATGCGGTTGAGCATGAGATTGCTGGTTCGTGCACTCATTTCAGAATTATGTAAAATTCAGGTGCAATTTTGAATGATAAATGAAAGTTCAACTATTTCTGAAGTGCTTCTTTTATAAAGAACATCATTTTTTCACATAACCCAGTGAAACAGCCCCTGCATAGAGTAAATAATCGATTCTTGAGCCATCGATATAAGCCAATTCAGCACCGCCGCCACGGACAGCACCCGCTAACGTCGCACTTAAGAAGGTATACCTTAAGCGACCTACTAAGGTATAGTTCGGGGAACACACCTAGAAATGGTATACCTTCAGTTAAGTTATACCTTTAGAGTCTTCGTAGCGCGCTAAGAGACAACGTTACTGGGAAATGCAGCCCAGCTCCCTTAAAACTCATCCTTGATATTTAAAATGGCACAGGCATTTCTTCGTGCCTTAAAATAGCTTGAATGTAACTCGACACCCTTGCTTTATTCAGTATACCCATCTCTGCCATTTGAATATGCAAATGATCCCTGCCTCCACTCACTCGCTCGCACCAGCTCAGAGATCCACTCGCTCAGCTTAACTGTGGTAAACGCTGCACGATAACAATGGGAGCACTGGTTTAAATCAGTCATATCTGTTTGAACCAGAAACTGATTCAGAGGAAGATTTAACAAGTCAACAGGTTGATGTATCATAATGTTAATGATCTCTACAATGTTGGACACAAAAAAATTGATGATTAGCCTTTGGCTTGACTATGCTAATGTTGCAAAAACCATGCAACATGATTCCCTCTCGCCTGCTTTCTGAAGATGATCCTTAGAAAAGCTTTGAGCGTCATAGAAAGTCAGTGATGAAAAGCCCCACCCCACACCTCCACTGAATTGATTACATGTTTGTGATGGTAGGAGAGAGGACATCTAATGTTACAAAAAGAAAGAAAAATATCACATCACAATTTGCTATTGTTTATAATTAGCTAAATTATTATTATTATTTATTTATTTTTGCTAGTTTCAGCCAGACACACTTATCATTTTCACATCCAGCACCATGTTGTTTAATTAGTGTATGCTAAGTTATCGCTAATTTAGCAAAAGCACTGGCACCCGTGGGTGTGCTGGTCGTAAACCAGGTGTGTTCAGGAGCATTGTTGGCGTGTTGTTATTTTGAGGAGCTGAAAACGACTGCGCCATTGACCAACACGAACCTGCTCTAAAGTCAATAACGTTGTATTTTCTGTGTTATTTAAAGTGTTTATTTAAAGTCGTGTTAGTAATATGCGCTTATAGGTAGGGTTGGGCATCGAGAACTGGTTCTAACTTGGAACCGTTTAAAAAATAAAGATTCCATTGGAATCGTTTAGAAAATGTATTTTCGGTTCCGATCTTCGGTTCCAAACGCGCAAGTTTTGGTTTCAATGGCCACCTGATTTCCGGTGCTTGCGCGCCCGCTTGTTCTTTTAGTCATGGAAGCCCAGTAAGCGGCTCTGAAGTGTGGATTTATTTTACTTTTAAAAAGCCTGGGTCGGCACAGTGCAACTAGTGTTGTCAAAAATATCGATACTGAAATATCTGAAAAGATACGATAGCCTGCTCAGCCTACACAATCGATCCCAGCTGCTCTCCTCTTCTCTCTGACCGACAGCGAGTTGACGTGCAGCCGCATATTCTCATTCAGCCGGTTAACCTCTGAACACGACGGACGCGCGTTCAGCTGGACTTTTCCTTACGACAGCGTGTTAGTGTGTGTGATCGGCCTGAATTTCGCGCGGGATTCTACGAATCCCCGCAGATTTCAAGCTCACATCTGAAGCGCACACACACACACATAGAGCCGCCCCTGACATACAAGTGCAAATATTTGCTTCTTTTTCCAGCTTATTATTGGTCAAATACAATCAACCAAATTCTCAGTGCACATTTTGAAGAGTATGTAAACACAGTCTTAAACAATTCAGGAAGAAATGAAGAATGAGTAACAGGAACAGTGTTCAGGATCCATGAGTGCGGCAGTTCTTAAAGGGACAGCAGTTATTTGTTATTCAAAGTCAAACTACAAAAAGACAAACGATCACACTGCTCTTGACTGATCAACTTTAATGGTTTTATATGAAACTATTTAATTTTTTGCAAAAAACATCATCCAATGTTATTTTAAATTTATTTAGCCACTTTGCGTTTTTTTATTCAGTTTCTTACCTGAATGTTAGACCTACCTGAAAAAATAAAGCAGTCTATTTCATTTATATATTTTATTCTATTGTATTTATTTGTGCTATTTTTTGTAATATGTATCTTTGTTTATTCAATTTACCATTCAAAATCAAGCTTACTTGTGCTGTGTGTAAACTATTGCAACACAATTACCCCGTTGTAAAAAATACATTGAGTTAACAAATATTTGTGAGATAATTTTAATAGTAATTGATCAATGTTTATATATGAGAAAAAGCTTAAAAGCTTTATCATATAAAGTGATCTCTTCAGAAGAAATTTTTGATTGCCTAGACTTTCAAAAGACAGACAAAAAAAAATTATATAAAAAATATCTAATTGACTATATGCAGCATTTTTCCCCGTTGTATTGAAAATAGCATTGAATATCGATTTGACATGTTTTGACTCCACCCCTCAAAGAATCGAATCGAGAATCGAAAAGAACTGGAATCGAAAGTAAGAATTGGAATCGGAATCATAATCGTTCAAATCAAAACGATGCCCAACCCTACTTATAGGTGGGCACACAGTACTCATACACTCTGCTTATTACACACACAGGGATGCGCAGCAGCACACAAACATGTTTAAACCTTGAAAATAAAAGATTCGGCCATGGTGTGAGCACTACTGGCTTTTAAAGGGAATGGGAGATGAGACTCTGATTGCATGTTACGCCCAAAACACACCCATGACTCATTAAGAGACTAGAGACATCTCGTTTGGCCCATGCGCCTGGAACACAGCCTGTTTTTTCCGTCATTAAACTAGTAAAAGTGAACCTGCGCCGTGCATTTCAGACCATGCGCTCAGATCGTTAAAATAGGGCCCTATGAGTACTACCAGTAGCTAGGTAACATCTAAAGAGAAGTTGCCAAAAATGGAAAGTGAGTCACTTTTGTGTGGTTGCACTTCCAAAATACAGTCTTGTTCAAAATAATAGCAGTACAATGTGACTAACCAGAATAATCAAGGTTTTTCGTATATTTTTTTATTGCTACGTGGCAAACAAGTTACCAGTAGGTTCAGTAGATTCTCAGAAAACAAACAAGACCCAGCATTCATGATATGCACGCTCTTAAGGCTGTGCAATTGGGCAATTAGTTGAATTAGTTGAAAGGGGTGTGTTCAAAAAAATAGCAGTGTGGCATTCAATCACTGAGGTCATTCATTTTGTGAAGAAACAGGTGTGAATCAGGTGGCCCCTATTTAAGGATGAAGCCAACACTTGTTGAACATGCATTTGAAAGCTGAGGAAAATGGGTCGTTCAAGACATTGTTCAGAAGAACAGCGTACTTTGATTAAAAAGTTGATTAGAGAGGGGAAAACCTATAAAGAGGTGCAAAAAATGATAGGCTGTTCAGCTAAAATGATCTCCAATGCCTTAAAATGGAGAGCAAAACCAGAGAGACGTGGAAGAAAACGGAAGACAACCATCAAAATGGATAGAAGAATAACCAGAATGGCAAAGGCTCAGCCAATGATCACCTCCAGGATGATCAAAGACAGTCTGGAGTTACCTGTAAGTACTGTGACAGTTAGAAGACGTCTGTGTGAAGCTAATCTATTTTCAAGAATCCCCCGCAAAGTCCCTCTGTTAAAAAAAAGGCATGTGCAGAAGAGGTTACAATTTGCCAAAGAACACATCAACTGGCCTAAAGAGAAATGGAGGAACATTTTGTGGACTGATGAGAGTAAAATTGTTCTTTTTGGGTCCAAGGGCCACAGGCAGTTTGTGAGACGACCCCCAAACTCTGAATTCAAGCCACAGTACACAGTGAAGACAGTGAAGCATGGAGGTGCAAGCATCATGATATGGGCATGTTTCTCCTACTATGGTGTTGGGCCTATTTATCGCATACCAGGGATCATGGATCAGTTTGCATATGTTAAAATACTTGAAGAGGTCATGTTGCCCTATGCTGAAGAGGACATGCCCTTGAAACGGTTGTTTCAACAAGACAATGACCCAAAACACACTAGTAAACGGGCAAAGTCTTGGTTCCAAACCAACAAAATTAATGTTATGGAGTGGCCAGCCCAATCTCCAGACCTTAATCCAATTGAGAACTTGTGGGGTGATATCAAAAATGCTGTTTCTGAAGCAAAACCAAGAAATGTGAATGAATTGTGGAATGTTGTTAAAGAATCATGGAGTGGAATAACAGCTGAGAGGTGCCACAAGTTGGTTGACTCCATGCCACACAGATGTCAAGCAGTTTTAAAAAACTTTGGTCATACAACTAAATATTAGTTTAGTGATTCACAGGATTGCTAAATCCCAGATTTTTTTTTTTTTTGTACAAAATAGTTTTGAGTTTGCACAGTCAAAGGTAGACACTGCTATTTTTTTGAACACACCCCTTTCAACTAATTGCCCAATTGCACAGCCTTAAGAGCGTGCATATCATGAATGCTGGGTCTTGTTTGTTTTCTGAGAATCTACTGAACCTACTGGTAACTTGTTTGCCACGTAGCAATAAAAATATACTAAAAACCTTGATTATTCTGGTTAGTCACATTGTACTGCTATTATTTTGAACAAGACTGTATAACACGCACTGAACCGCTCTTGCGTGTTTCTGTCTTGGGTGCGCTTTAGAAAAAAGTTAATCATTGTTAATCATTGAACACAGTTTCAATAGAGACCAGGGTGATTATTATGCACCTGTCATCCTCATCAAGAGCGGTTATTTTATGCTAAATTAGGGTGGATCGGTTTAAGTCATTATGGCAAAGGCTACCGACTCAGATGTGGTTCTTTTGTTGTTCTATTTTTATGTCTTTACAAGGCTTGAGCAGCATAACAAACACATTGAAGCTTATCCGGTAACACTTTCCCGATGACCGTTCGATAGCTTGTTTTGTGTGCGGAAAGGTTTGATACATCAGACACCAGTCGGCTCAGGAAGGACACGAATCAATGCGAAGCTGTAGATATTCAAGGTTTGAGAGCTGGATGTGTTGAATCTTGGTCCAGATCCGTTTTCTCAAAGAAATATAAATAATAACCCGATTGATGGCACACAATTAAGGCTGGTTTTATAGAGCTTTCAGCGGGTGAATTCATCTCTGTCTATGAACTCTCTGAATAGATGACTCGCTGTAAATCCGTCCAAAGGCCTGCTGAACATGGATACTCATGCAGTCACATTAAATATTGACAAAGCTATTATTAGCAAAATCAAGTAGCATTCTGAACATTAAAGTGATTGAAAAGAACAGATGGAGTGGGTTTTCAGGCAAGATATAAGCATGAACTTTTCTCTGATTTATAGACAACAATGTCTATTTGTATAGCCTTGGAAAATGTACATCTTCACCCTTCATTCAAATATTATTAAAGGGGGGGGGGGGGGTGAAACACTCAGTTTCAGTCAATCTCGTGTCAATCTTGAGTACCTATAGAGTAGTATTGCATCCTTCATATCTCATATCTTCATATTTTATTATATAAACATATAAAAGAAATATAGGATGTACCGAGTCTTTCCGGAAAAAAACGAGTGGCTGGAGGCGTATCGTGTGGGCGGAGCTAAAGAATGACGAGCGCACACAAAGCGGTGACGTCCTCAAGTGTGGAGAAGAAAACGCTACCCTAAATAAACCATGGCTATCAATCAGATTCAGCTAATACAGATATGATCCAGAATCAGATTCAGCTAATATATGATCCAGAATCAGATTCAGCTAATATATGATCAAGAATCAGATTCAGCTAATATATGATCCAGAATCAGATTCAGCTAATAGATATATGATCCAGAATCAGATTCAGCTAATAGATATATGATCCAGAATCAGATTCGGAGGCTGAAATAAATTGAACAGGAGAAACAGCTACAGCAGGACGTCCGTCTCTGTGGTATGGACTGTATTTAGTGGCCTGTCAACATTTGTGTGTGTTTACTCGCAGTTTATGAGGACATGATTCGGTTTATGGACTATTGTATGCGACTAAACCTTAGCAGTAGCAAGCAAAACGGTTTTGCACGTTAGACTAGTGTAACGTTATACAGAGAACAACAACAGAGTAACCGTTAGCGCATTTAAATGACGAAGCACGCTTTGTGACAACGCTAGTTTTATGTTTGGGTGGTTTTACAATAAACAAACTGACACCTATAGTGGTCAGCTAAACAAATGTATTTAAACACACACCATAGATCGCATGCTCCATTGATCAATTAACTAACGTTATACACGATCGTGTCGTTTACTGATGTTTACTCACGCGACGATAGCCAACAGCACAGACATTTGAAGCAGTTTTACTCACCGACTGCTTCCAAAGCAGGACTGAACCTTTATCACTGGGACCGCTCCGTCAAAAACACACTTCTTTGATATGATTTGGTAAAGTCCTGTGAAAGCAGTGAACGTCAAGATCCGCGATGTTGTTACGCTTCCCGTCATTTCTGCGTTCAAATCGGTTCAAATGCAGCGCTGCCTTCCCGGAATGCTGTGCTGAAGCGTTGAAGTCGCTTGACGTCACCCATAGGAATAAAGTGGAGCGTGGTGCGTCAGAAGTGTTCATGGACGACTGGATCTGGACCTGAGCGAGTGTTTATGGGCGTGCATTTCCTCTCTCGCTCTAGTCACGCGCACGCGCACCCTACCGGGAGAAGAGCCCGTACGGCCCATACAAGGACCTTCCGCTCTAATTAACGTCAAGCCGACCCATACTCGAAAAAAACTCTCCGAAACTTGTGAGAAACCGGAAGGAGTATTTTTGACACAGAAATACTCCATCAAACGTCCAACATTAGTTTTTGAAACTTTGTCTATGTTTAGGATGGGAATCCAAGTCTTTAACAGTGTAAAAAGCTCAGTATGCATGAAACAGAATTTCACCCCCCTTTAAGTGTTAAATATTTTGTAAGCATTTTGTATAGTTGTGCTTGAAGTCAATTGGTTTATCTGTGATAACGCAATGAAATGTGCGGACATGATTTTTGTCTAGGTTTTCATTAAAAAAAATTATAAACACACACAAAAACATGAGAGAACCAATGAAATATTAATAGCCAATTATGTTGTGTACACTCTTTACTGTGAGCTTTTTCAGTATTTTTTAGTAAAATAAAACATTTACCTGTAATTTTTGCCCCTTTTTTTTGCAAAATAATTTTGTAAGATAAACCAAATTCAGTTTTGCTCTTCCCACATATTTAAAAAAATGTGTGTGTGTGTGTGTGTGTGTGTGTGTGTGTGTGTGTGTGTGTGTGTGTGTGTGTGTGTGTGTGTGTGTGTGTGTGTGTGTGTGTGTGTGTGTGTGTGTGTTAGTGAAGAAAAAAATAAACATAAAAAAAAATATATATATATATATATCTAAAGTCAAAATCTAAAGATTTCTTTAAATCTATTAAATCTATAAAACAATATTGCATTGTGACATTTATATTCATGGCCATTAAAACACAATTAAGAACATTAATCCAAATTTGCATCCCCGAGTTTGAGTTAATAAATCTCCAACAGTTTGTTTATCATTAAATTCAATAAGACTCACCGACCTGGGGCTGTGTAATTTTACAGTAACACTTCATCATAACTTTCCTTAAGAACATCAACTATAGATAATTCAATAGATGATAATGCGTATGTTCGAGTTAATTAAGCTTTATGTGTATTATTTGAGTGCTTTCAGTGGTTATGCTTAATTGTGATTAAAAGTTGAAAATTTACGGCCCTAAAAATAGGCTTTTTTTTTTTTTTTTTGAGGTTCAAAGAGCTCAGAATCTGTGCACATAATGCAGGTCTATAGAAGCAATATCCACCAGAATGCTGGAGGAGGAAATGAAGCGATTCAGAGAAGAGAGGTTTAATGAGACAATCGGATGACATTCAGCTCTTTGTGTTGAACGGGAATGTTTTCTAAAGACCTGAAGGGTTATAAGTACTCCAGTTAAAGCATTAA
This sequence comes from Pseudorasbora parva, assembly GCF_024679245.1. NCBI lineage: Eukaryota > Metazoa > Chordata > Actinopteri > Cypriniformes > Gobionidae > Pseudorasbora > Pseudorasbora parva. The sequence continues at coordinate 8,579,745 of NC_090177.1, read as the reverse complement.
CATGTATAAGAACACAGTTTCTCTACTTAATACAATCTAGTGTGTTCTCATGATAACGACACTAATGATGAGAGTAAAAGATGAAGAGAGTCTAATAAAACAACACAGCAAATTTGTGAAGCATGTTTATGTGGGCTGTAATTTATCATCTACTGTTGATCAGTAGCCACACATTAGAAGATTCACCTGAAAATTACATTCATATTTAACAAATCAAAGAAGTATTTAACCCGCAAATCAACATAAGGAATTGTATTTTGCGTAAAAAAATTAATATGACATTTTGTAAATCCATCCATCCTTCCCTCCCTCCCTCCCTCCCTCATCACCCATCCATCCATCCATCCATCCATCCATCCATCCATCCATCCATCCATCCATCATCACCCATCTACCCATCTACCCATCCATCCATCCATCCATCCATCCATCATCACCCATCCATCCATCCATCCATCATCACCCATCTACCCATCCATCCATCCATCATCACCCATCTACCCATCCATCCATCCATCCATCCATCCCTCCATCATCACCCATCTACCCATCTACCCATCCATGCATCCATCCATCCATCCATCATCACCCATCTACCCATCCATCCATCCATCCATCCATCATCACCCATCTACCCATCCATCCATCCATCCATCCATCACCCATCCCTCCACCCATCCATCCATACTTCTAGCACATTGCATGAATAAACAATGTGTTTTCAAATATACTTCACCTACTATTAAACTTGTAGTGAAAATAAATCATCAATGCTGACAGATCCTAAGCGCGCATTTGTCCTTGTGTGTCTTTTGTTCATTGAACATATGAATTGATGACAAGAGAAATACATCGAGCACTGATAATTCATTGTCTTATTTTTCATAAGTCAGATGAGACTCGTTAGCGCTGAAAAAGGCGTGGACAGGGTTATTTTTTGCGGCTGATTTGGTTGCATATGCATTTGTAGAAGTTTCCCTTTCAGACAAAGAGAGGAGAGTATTTTTTTCTGTTGTTTGCGCCATTAGTTACAGTCTAAAAAAGCACTTCTTAAACCAGACGCTAACTGGTAGATTGTGTTGGTCATTATGGAAATTATCTGGCTGCGTCTGTGTTCTTTAATTTGTGTCGTCAGTGGATCACGCACAGAAATTTCCACTCCCATCTGAGTTTTTTTTTAATTGCACTCTCACGCTAATTTGCCCTGTTTAAAATTTTTTGCCATTAAATATTCTCATACAGTAAATACAATTATGCACTCTTAAAATAAAAGGTTCTATAGAACATTTTAGGGGTTCCATCATGGGATCATTTCCATAATGACACTTGCAATCTACCCGTTAGCGGCTGGTTTAAGATGTGCTTTTTTGGGGCTGTATATTGGTGCAAACACTAGTAAATTGACTAGCACAAACATTAGTAAATATAGTAAATATTAATTCTATAGCTAATATGCCCTTGACAGCTTTGGGGTGTGGATTTTTTTTATAATTCATCTGTTTAAATTATATTAAGCCTTAAAGGGGTTGTGAAATGCTGTTTCATGCATACTGAGCTTTTTACACTGTTAAAGACTTGGATTCCCATCCTAAACATAGACAAAGTTTCAAAAACTAATGTTGGACGTTTGATGGAGTATTTCTGTGTCAAAAATACTCCTTCCGGTTTCTCACAAGTTTCGGAGAGTTTTTTTCGAGTATGGGTCGGCTTGACGTTACTAGAGCGGAAGGTCCTTTTATGGGCCGTACGGGCTCTTCTCCTGGTAGGGTGCGCGCGCGCACGCGTGACTAGAGCGAGAGAGGAAATTCATGCCCATAAACACTCCGTGCCGCGCTCCACTTTATTCCTATGAGTGACGTCAAGCGACTTCAACGCTTCAGCACAGCATTCCGGGAAGGCAGCGCTGCATTTGAACCGATTTGAACGCAGAAATGACGGGAAGCTTCACAACATTGCTTCAGTCGCGACGCAAAAGAGGATCTCCACCGTTCACTGCTGTCAGGACTTTACCAAATCATAACAAAGAAGTGTGTTTTTGACGGAGCGGTCCCAGTGATAAAGGTTCGGTCCTGCTTTGGAAGTAACCGGTGAGTTAAACTGCTTCAAATGTCTGTGCTGTTGGGTCGTCGCGTGAGTAAACATCAGTAAACGACACGATCGCGTGCTTCGTCATTCAAATGCGCTAACGGACTTCATTGTTGTTCTATGTATAACGTTACACTAGTCTGACGTGCAAAACCGTTTTGCTTGCTACTGCTAAGGTTTAGTCGCATACAATAGTCCATAAACCGAATCATGTCCTCATAAACTGCGAGTAAACACACACAAATGTTGACAGGCCACTAAACAGAGTACATACCACAGAGACGGACGTCCTGCTGTTGCCGTTTCTCCTGTTCAATTTATTTCAGCCTCTGAATGATTCTGGATCATATATCTATTAGCTGAGATCGATAGCCATGAGTTTCTCCACGCTTGAGGACGTCAGCGCTTTGTGCGTGCTCGTCATTCTTTAGCTCCGCCCACACGATACGCCTCCAGGCGCTCGGTTTTTTCCGGAAAGACTCGGTACAGCCCATATTTATTTTATAAATATAATAAAACTAAAGACTTTTCGGCGATATGAAGGATGCAATACTACTCTATAGGGACTCAATGAGATTGACTGAAACTGAGTGTTTCACCCCCCCTTTAAAGTTCTGCATAAATAAGGACTTGGCCACTTTGAGTGACAAGTAGATTGCCGTTTGTCTGCTGTCTATTAGTCATGGCTTCACCTCAGCTCCACCCACATCCCTCCTCTTTGCCTATTTTTGGTTAATCAGGGAGTAACGCGCAGTGATGCTGCCAAGATGGTGATGGCCGGCTCCTCCCACTTTGGGCTTCAAAACATCCATATTTTATACAGTCTATGGTGTTTACATTGATTGCAATGGCAAGTTGTGTTTAAACTTTGGTGCGTTACCCATCCTGCACCGTTTGTGCTTAATGCCTCTAAATGTAGAGACATTTTGTCAGGTGGGTAATTAAAAAGTCCCACTTTCATTGAAGGGAGGGCTGAGCCACATCTAGAGATTTTGGAGTGGACTGTTTTGACTTTATATCAGTATGAAACCACAGTGAGCGTTTGAAATCCTAAACCACTGCAAAACAATCCCTCATTCAGATGAAAGAAGAGGACGGTCTGACATCCCCACCGCCTCCATTTATCTCATTCTCACACCATCCTGTCTGTGACACAAACAACTGCAGGGTCACGTCTTCCCGTGGCTTTGTGGTTTTGCACAAATTCTGCAAGAAGAATTTAAAATTTTAGAATTTTATGTTATTTATTTTTCACTTTATTTTCAGCATGAAACAGATTTTATAGAAGATCTACAAATCGCTGTGTAAAGGTATTGCAGGTTTTTTTGTTCTGCTTTCCTTTGACCTTTCTCTGTCTGCCGCACAAACTTGAGTTTCTGATTATAGTGGATAATAAAATGATGGCATTTAACTACAGTAAATATGGTGCCTGGGTTAATAGATGAGTTTCCCTATAGAGCATGTTCTCATCTCCTCTTCAGAAATGCATCAAGTGTGTTAACCTACACAGCTCTTCCGTTCTCGCATCTCTCGTTTCTTGTGTCTTCATAACATACAGATAAAATCATCCCTTACAGTGTGTTTCTGGTACAACATGGGCTTTGATGCTTCAGTATTTCTTAAAGAGGATCTATTGAGCTTTTTTACACGTTCATCTTTCTTTAGTGTGTAATGTTGAGCATGATAAAGCTTTATACAGTCTCTTCAGCGGGACACAGAGCACATTGTGCTTTTCAGGAGAATATTGTTTATAGAGGCAGGAACCGAGCATTACTGACAGACTGAAGAGATGAGCTGCAACAAGGCCAATGAAAGAAAAATAATGTGTTTTTAAGCATTCAAGCATATCTATTATATGGATTTTATACTTTAAAAAAAGAGTCATAATACAGCCTCTTAAAAATAATTGGCCCTTTTTTTAATGTGATATTTATTTCTAGTCTGCAATATCTTCAGCAATTGTATACTGAAGTCATTTTATGTGGCCTGAACAAGCATATACACTTATGATTGGTCAGGATGTGTCTCGCACCCGTGTCTCTGTTTTGTATGCGAGAGCTATTAAACATATTTTTGTTATTAAATGCATTATTAAAAACAATATATCTGATGTTTTTCTGTTGAATTTCATTTCTGATGCATCAAATATTGTGTTGCTCGTGTAGTACATTATATGATTAAATAGCAATCTGTTAAGTCAAAAGAAATGCATTTCCATTAGGGTTTAATTCAAAGCTAGTCATACCATTTTTTTTATTGGTCTATTATATATAAATATATATATATATATTATTCCCTCATCGTTTCCCCTTCTTTTTTTCAATGTTAGCCTACGTTCTCTCATAAAGCAGAAAAGAACCTTTCATTGATTCACCTTGTGCATTTGTAGCATTTTTCCGGTCTTTCTCAAAAAAGATTAAACTCCGACTCATTTGTAAGTGTCTGTCCCTCAGAGGAATCATTTGTGCTCTAGGAGTCTTTACGTAACACTGCTAAGGGGAAGATCAGGCAAAGTCAGATTTACTCTATAAAATCTAATGGATAATATTTAATGCACAAGTTTCTAAGGCCTCTATATGAGCAACATGATCTGAAAATCCTGTTGCATACAATTTACTACATGCATTCTGTCGTCTGATTGATAGTTTAGTTTTTGTAAAAATATCCATCTTCAGGTCGTGGTTCACTTGTCTTTTTGTATAGTAGAGATAAGAATACTAAGATATATACTCCTTGACAGGTTAGTTTCTTTTGGGATCACTGGCACACCCCTGTCCTGGTTTATATTGTACCCCTCTGGCCGTACTCAGTTTGTCCAATTAAAGCACTTCAGATCAAGATCATCGACCGTCACTACTGGAGTTCCTCAGGGCTCTGTTTTTGGCCCGGTTTTGTTCATTATCTACCTACTCTCCACTTGGTCATGTTTTCAGGAAATATGGCATTCACTTTCACTGCAATGCCAATGACACCCAGCTCTACCTGTCTTCCAACCCCTCAGATTTTTTTTTTTCCACCACCTCATTTGTCCCGTTGTTTGCCTGAAATTAAAGATACCTTAAGCTTAATAGTAACAAAACCACGAGGTCCTACTTGTAGGGACAAAATCATAGACTGTAAAAAAAAATATGGACGTAGTGTCCGTGACATCACCCATAGGATTCCGATAAGCCGTTCTGAAGCTTAAAGTAGAGACGAGCTGGGCATCGCCATCTTGTGAGCGAGTCATCGCGTGTCACTCCTGGATAACAGAAAATGGGCAAAGAGGCGGGACGTGGGCAGAGCTGAGGTGACGCAATGACTATAGACGGCGGATAAATGGCTATCCACCTGTAACTACACCCTTAATTATACAGAACTTTAAGGCTTTATATAATGTAAACGAATGAGTTATAAAAAAATTCACCCCCCTCACAGTTGTCATGAAGATCAAAATTAGCCTTATAGGCCAAAACCACAATTTGTCCCAGGCTGTAAACATGTTTTTTTCTGCTGTAAAGTTGGGCATTTTAAAATGGGGCTCAATAAGATTCTGCTCCTTCTGGAGCCTGTGCCTAGTTGCCAGTGGAGGAATTACAGTGTACATTACTTCCGTATTGGCTTCAAGACAGATCGCGGGAGGTTGCCGCTTGGACAAAATCCACATTGACAAACTCTGAATATATACCTGTGGATATTGATCAGCATCTCATTTATCCCTCTTCACAGGTTAAGAGTTTGGGTGTAATTCTGGATAGCACACTTTCATTTGAAGCCCATATTAAAAATATTACACGTACCGCATATTCTCATCTGCGTAATATTAATCGCCTTCGTTTATCTCTTTCAATGAACAATACTGCAATTCTCATTAATACGCTGGTCACGTATTGATTACTGTAACGCTCTTCTTACTAGTCTTCCTTCCAAACTTCTCCATAAACTTCAGTTGGTCCAGAACTCTGCAGCTCGTGTTCTTACTAGAAGCCCTTCTGCCATGCACATTTCACCAACTCTCCAGCAACTTCACTGGCTACCAGTGAAATATGGAATTGACTTTAAAATCCTTTTTAAAATCTAAAATTTAAAATCACATTCAAAGCACTTCACAGTCTAGCTCCTCCCTATCTTACTGATCTTCTTCATATTTACCCTCCTTCATGCACTTTACGATCCTCACTCTCACTCTCTCTTGTCTTACCTCGTATACGCTTGAAGACGACGGGAGCTAGAACTTTTAGCCATGCGGCTGCTCGCCTGTGGAACTCTCTCCCTCGATATCTGTAATATTGGAGCTAGGAACTTTTATTTTTCTTATTAATATTTCAAGATGAACGCTTACTGTATTGAAGCAACTTGGTTTATTTAATTATCCAAACATCATGCTTTAGAAAAATCATGTTCAGTGTTAAATATGATCCTTTTAGTGTCTATTTGCCAATCATCACGGTTGCACTGCATTACGTTTTGCGCCGTACTCATTTCAAGAAACCGTTTTTGCTTTGACCTCAGATCTCGTGTTGATGCATTTTATCTGTAAGAGATGTGATTTTTTTTAAGGAGGCTCCTGGGTTTGCTATAGCCTAACACATGTAATGACATGAAAGACTTTACATTTTATTTTTGCATGCTCTTATTTATAGGCATTATGGTCCATGCAGACATCGACTGTATTACATTGGATATTCTTACACATGAGGTTCTGTTAGCATGCATGAAAATGCGTATAAATATTGAAAGGCAAGTTCACCTTGTACAACTTTAACAATTCTAAATTGCCCCATGAGAGATGTGCAAAATTATCCTCAAACTCTTGCAAATGCTCAGTTAAATATGAATATTTTAGACCGCAGTAGCAATCCAAGGCACTCAAAAAAAAATTATCACATTGAAAAATGATAAATCTACTATTTTTAAGTACAATCAACTTGGATGTTTAAGTCATTAAATGAGTTAAACCTTGTACAACATGGTGGAAAATTGCTCAACATTAAAGGATTAGTTTAACCAAAAAATTAAATTGATGTCATTAATGACTCTTCCTAATCTGGTTCCACACCTGTAAGACCTCCGTTCATCTTCAAAACACAGTTTAAGATATTTTATATTTAGTCCGAGAGCGTATCTAAGGGTGCGTTCTCACTTGTCATGTTTGGTTGGATTAAAACGAACCCTGGTGCGATTGCCTGTTTAGTGCGGTTCATGTGAACGCTGCCATCCGAACCCTGGTGCGCACCAAACAAGCGGACCGAGACCGCTAAAAAGACGGGTCTCGGTCCACTTCCAAACGAACTCTGGTGCGGTTCGATTGATATATGAATGCAACACGGACCAAAGACATGTAAACCAACCAAAAACCGGACGTAATGTCACAAGACGTGACGCATAGTCAGCTGATTTGACGACGCGGAAAGATCGGTGCATCCAAAATGAATAACGTTAATGTTAGAGGGCAAACGTGGAGCAACGAGGAGGTGCCTTATCATTATTTGGTCCGACGAGCTTGTTTTGAAAATGCTAAAAAAAAAGCACACCTGATTCTTCTCATCAAAGGACCTGTGTTGACCATTTGACAGTACAGACGACAGAACTGCCGTCTCTTTTGCATAAGAGCATACTTTTCTGCATACAACGGAGGAAATCCTGCTGCTGTTTTGAATGTTTTGAACATTTTATGAGCTCTTCATGAGTTCTCAGCTGGTAAAAATAATGGCATTGTTTTGAATGTTCGGTAAGCGAGCTCCTACGTCATATAAGCCGACCAATCAGGTTGTGAGCGTCTCCCTATGCCTTTGGTTCGGTAACTTTAGGTGCGCTGTTAAAAATGCCAGTGTGAGCGCTAAGCGGACCAGGACTATATGTTTTGTTTATGTTTTTTGGTCCGGACCAAACCAAACTAACCGAACTACAAGTGTGAACAAAGTGTAGACACACTATACTGTCCATGTCCAGAAAGGGAATAAAAAACATCATCAAAGTAGTCAATATGTGATATCAGTTAGTTAGTTAGAATCTCTTGAAGCATCAAAAATACATTTTGGTCCAAAAATAACAAAAACTACTGAACTTTATTCAGCATTGTCTTCTCTTACGCATTTGTTTTCAATTCTAAAATAAAGATTCGAATGGTTATGAATCAGCGTATTGATTCATGATTCGGACTGCTGAAATAACGTGACATTGGTGATCCGCAACATGAATCAATGCGCTGCTTCATGACCGTTTGAATCTAACCAACAGATGTCACAAATGGACTACTTTGATGATGTTTTTATTCCCTTTCTGGACTACACTTTCATTGAAGGAACAGAAAAGCTTTTGGACTAAATCTAAAATATCTTAAACTGTGTTCTGAAGATGAACAGAGGTCTTAAGGGTGTGGAACGACATTAGGGCGAGACATTAATGACATCAATTTAAAATTTTTGGGTGAACTAACCCTTTAACAACTAAAACGCTGTCTGTGTATGAATGAGTGTGTGAATGGGTGAATGTGAGGCAATATGTAAAGTGCTTTGGATGGCCATAGGGTCTGTTAAAAGCGCTATATAAATGCAGTCCATTTACCATTTACCAAAACTGATTTAATTGTTAAGCTTAGCAATTTTCCACTTCATGGAAACCAGTAGAATTTGATTCTATAGTGGTTTTCAGAGCCCAAAGCCTTAGTCTTAGAGTTCAGCTCATGAAAAATGTTTATAATTTATATATATATATATATATATATATATATATATATATATATATATATATATATATATATATATATATATATATATATATATATATATATATACGTCATTATTGATTTTGTATTAACAATATTAACACCTGCGGGTGTTACTCAGCCAAGCACCACTTTTTTACACCCCTCGCGTTTTCTTCAGAAAAGCGTTTAATGTTGTCCGTCGTGTGTTTCCCAGGATCTGGGCCCAGTCCACAGGAGGGTCCAAGCCAACCCAGCGCGGCGTCGGGACCGCAAGGTTTCCGCAAGCATTTCCTAAGAGGAAAACTAGACTGTGACAACCAGCCTCCTGATCCGGACCGGCTGTTCCAGCGCTGCTTCATGGCTACGGTCACCACCATCAATGTAGAGGGACCTTCATAAAGCCCCGGAGCTGCGAATGTGACGACAGCATTACCCAGGAGTCTTTTTAACAGCTTTAACCAATCATCATGTGATTGATGTAACATTTTGAACCATTGTGGCTTAAAAGTTTTGGATGCTGTAGCACAAACTGAATGAAATCAATGAGGAATTGCCTCAAACTTCTTAAAGAATGAACTATCATTTCGTTTATCCTCAAAATGTTTGCTTTTCATGTGCTCATTAGAGCTGCACCCGGGCTCTTTAGGGGGGGTTTTGAGGCAGGAAACAAATTAAACTATTTTCATACATCAAGGCTTCAGTATGTAAATCAGTAACTGCAGCTTCAAAGAAATAATAATGCTTTTGGTGAGGCAGTTGTTTTGGCGGCTCCGCAGCTGAACCAAAGACAGATCTGAACTCAAAGAGTTTGTTGTTCTCGAATCTTAAGAATTACAATGAGCCAATCTATCCCTCCAATGGGTTTTTCAGAGCGAATATACCAGCACAGCTTTGACAAATCTAGGGTTTGTATCCTGCAAGGGTCAGTAATTTGCTCTTCTGCTTTCTTTTGCCTGACACGCTATTAAATCGCTTTGGGATTTTTCTTTCTTGTTCAAAGGCACATTTCAGAAAGTTGAAGTCACATTACTTGTTTCAAAACCAGTAAGTACAGATCTTACATAAGCTCATTAAATATCATATACAATATTATCTGATCTGAAATTAACTGAATCATTTCTGAAATAGGGCCTCAAAGTAAGGTGGTCCAAAGGCTGCTCCCTACTAAGTGATGTTTACATTATCCACACTTCAGGTTCAAAACTATTTTCATAACAGTGCTGCAAAAACTGTAAAACATGAATATAAGGTGGAAAATTAATTTTTTTAAGGTTTTGTCAAAAAGAGCTTAATTTTTAAGATTTGTAAGCCCTGTTTTTTGGCCCTAGTGCAAAGATATGTACCCTTAAGATGTCTACAAAAAATCTGTTTACATTCATTTTCTGTTTCAGGAAATGTTTGAAAATGGTTTCTTTTCCATTTGCTTTGTTGTCCGTTGTTACGCTGAGGGCCAAAGCTGCACTGAATTGTACTTTGTAAGCCAGTTAGTTATCCATTATTTAGGTTTGCTGCATTGACCTGTACTGATTTGATAATGAAAATTGCCTATTGATGTAACGTTGAAGATTGTTGTTTGATTCATTGATGGTCAGTTCGAGTCTGTCCTGAGTTGCTTTATCTTTTTTTTTTTTTTTGAGCTGCTGTTTTCTGTAAGGTTTCATGATGCTGCTTGTGTTTAGCTGTACTGTATGTGCCTCATCAGCACCAACATTAAAAATGATCTGCCGGTTGGCACGGCTCATTAAGAAATGTGCCACACAATATACTGAATGTCTTTCATCAGTGACTTTACTTTTATGAGTGGGCATCAGGGATGGAAATTAGCACCTGCCACCAGCCACCAGCCACCTGCGGGTGATTTTGAGTTGTGGTGGGTTAACTTGCTTTACCTACCTTCCACCGTGGCGGGTAAATAAAAATAGCATACTGTTTCACCTCTGTAAACTTTGTTCAATGCATGCGAGTGCTGCCATATCATGTTTGAATCATGTTGTATCATGAGCAGTCGTTTTCGCCGTCATCACCCAGGTGTGTAGCCTAGAAATCAAGACGCACCCTAGCGGCAGCAAATCTAATCTGCCGCGAGTGTCGTCTAGCAACTCTCAATACTCTTCCGAGCTGTAAATGCCAAACTCTGGTCGGGCCAATCACATCGTGTATAGAGTCGGTGGGCGGGGCTTAACATAATGACTGCCGAGTTGCGTTTGCATGCTTCTAGTAAACACAGAAACTGGCGAACGGCGGTCTTTCGAATCAGCTTTGACCGCGACTCTGGAAGACTTGGAGTTAAGCTTTTCTCTGAGAAAAGAACAAAGAACGGCACTGAAGTCATTCTTAAAAAGGGAAGATGTGTTCGGAGTTTTGCCGTCTGGATACGGCGAATGTTTAATCTATCAACGAGCTCCGCTTCACCTTCGTTGCTCTGGTTGGTGTATCTCTATCCTATCGCGTGCAGAGGGAGTTTGAAAGACAACCGTTTATCCGCCCTCAGATTGAGCTGTCAATGGTGAGTTTCCAGACCAAACATCTTGATGTGGGTGTGGCTTGTCAGGCTTCCAGGTGTGTGTAGAGCCAGAAGAAGCGAATGAGAACTTGTGCGCAAATATTGAGTTCTCTTTCAAGTCTTGCACTTAAACGGACAAACCAGCAGACATAGTCTGAATATGCCAGTTAAGGGAACTGTATACAGTCGAGAAAGCGGACGGATTTCCCTGCATTAGGTCTTAAAGGGGCAGTAGACTTTACTCTGTTTAATGTCAAACTTAAGGACATCACTCACTGCTCTTGATTGAATAGCTGAATACGTTTAATAAGGATTAATCTTTAATTTACACAGTTAAATATGCAATTATTTTACATTTGATTACTTTATTCAATTTCTGTACCTTTCTGCAGGCGAGTACATTTTTATTAATTTACACATGAGTGAGGTCAAGTTAAACATTTTAGTTAGAATTTTATTTTATACTGTGCATTGTTGCAATGTGCTAAATAAATATTTGCATAATTTGCAATTGATTATTATTTGAAACTTTAATGTTAATTTGTCCAATTGCAATGCCTTGGTTTTTAGTAAAGTTACACAGTCATAGCCATTAATGCAATGGTACTAACAATTGTGATAATTTCTTTCGATGTTTCGGTTTTCGCCCTTGGTTTCCAGAATTTTGATTCCGGTGCATCCCATTCTCTACTGACAGTGTTCTGCTCGGTATGTCGTCAACACGCTTCAGAAGATGCCATAATGAATAGTTTCATTATTGGGACTAAAGACCTAAAACTGGAAGCCATAAAAGATCACAAATCATCCAAATGCTAGCCGACAAACCAGACCCACATCAAGATGTTTGGTCTGGAAACTCACCATTGACAGCTCAATCCGAGGGGCGGGATAAACGGTTGTCTTTCAAACTCCCTCTGCACGCGATAGGATAGCGCTACAACCAACCAGAGCAACGAAGATGAAGCGGAGCTCGTTGATAGATTAAACATTCGCCGTATCTGGTCGGCAAAACTCAGAACACATCTTCCCTTTTTAAGAATGACTTCAGTGCTTTCTTTGAAGCTTTTTTGAAGATCTTTGTTCTTTTCTCAGAGAAAAGCTTAACTCCAAGTCTTCCAGAGTTCAAGCTGAGTCGAAGCTGGTCAAAGCTGATTCGAAAGACCGTCGTTCGCCAGTTTCTGTGTTTACTAAAGGCACGCAAACGCAACTCGGCCGTCGTTATATGGCCCCGCCCACCGACTCTATACACGATGTGATTGGCCCATCCAGAGTGAGAGGGATACAGCTCAGAAGGGTATTGAGAGTTGCTAGACGACACTCGCGGGCAGATTAGATTTGCTGCCGCTAGGGTGCGTCTAGATTTCAAGGCAATCCAAATGCCACATCCAGGTTAAAAAAAAAAAAGATTGCACAGAGTCCTACTCATTTAATGAAATGTATATCAGTTCATTGACAAAAAATGAATTTCCATCCTTGGTGGACATTAGGATGCCATACAAATTCCAAAGCATTTTTCATCTCTAAACTAGCCGTTGGAAAAAATCACATGATTTTTTTTTTTTTATCTGTGATTTATTTCAACATGATCAGTGACTGATTTCAGCACCTGTTAAAGGGATTTTTCATTCAAAAATGAAAATGATTCCATGATTTACTCACCCCCAAGTCATCCTCGGTGTATATGACATTCTTCTTTCAAAATATATAATCTTGAGTTATATTTAAAAAGGCCTGGCTCTTCAAAGTTTTATAATGGCAGTGAATGGGCAAAATTTGAAGCCCAAAAATGGCATCTATATTTTTTTAATATAACCCATATTGTATTCGTCTGATAGAAGAATGTCATACACACCTAGGATGACTTGAGGGTGAGTAAATCATGGGATCATTTTTATTTTGGGGTGAACTATCCTTTTAATGCATCCTGGGAAATCACTGCAATAACAAGTTAAAAAAATAAACTAGTTATTTTTGTTCCCATCTTGTTTGAATGTCATGGTAATATCGAGCCAGTGTATCACACTTGAGTGCTTTCTTCACATATTATGTGCTTAAAGCACACTGCAAAGGCGCATTGTATACGCTCTTGAAGCGTTTTATTTGTTCTTCTGAAGTCCACTTACAGTATAATGTTAGTGAAGGTTTCTTGCCTCAGATAAATTGGTACTTTAGTTTCATTTCACACTGCAGTTTTACTCTTTCTGACCTTTATTGTTAATCAGCCTGTTTTTTATAGCGTGCTTTTAAGATGTAATTCAGATGACCTCCATTTTGAAGAATTTGCACTAAAATTTTCGAAGTTTTAGAATTTGCACTAAAATGCACTGTAGGAAGTGACTTCTACCAAAAAAGAAAAAGAAAAGAAAAATATACTATTGAAAATACTATTTCAGTCTTTTACTTCAAAATTACACATTTAATGAAATGTTGCCTGCTGCTTATTTATAAGTATATGGCTTTCACTTTATTTCGACAGTCCACTTTAGACTCCACTGAAAATACATATCTAACTAACTGTAATGCTTAATTTAATGATAATGAAGATGATGAAAATTTATAAGGTTTAGATAACTCCAAATAAACAGCAAACATGTAAAAGAGTGTGCTAGTGCACAGACAATAACCAACAGTGAACAGAACAAAGGGAGGAACTTAAATAAGCAGAGATGATAAATAAATGATGCACCGCTGTGATGAATGAGGTGGTGTCCATGCTAGCCTGGTCTTAACAGACTCTCGTGCATTTCCTTTGTACAGAGAGTCTGGCCACTCTCCATTGACAAGCGTTTATTTCCGCGAAGGCAGGAACTGTTGAAGTTTAAAACTATTGGATCTGCCCAGAGCCGCTCTGGATCTGCCATAACCAATCAATAACATTTGGTTGGGCTCTTCGCCTGTTTCACACAAATCCGTCAAAATAAAAGTGCACTTGTGCAGGTCACCTCAGTGATAAAACCATAGGATAAAACCTAAAACTCATATATTCGGATTGTGATTTATTCAAGCCACGGTGGAGAGTTTTGTGATCGGGAACGCGCTGCTCACGTGGTCCGTAACATGATTGTATGCTGTAAATAAAATGTCATGTCTTACGCTTGGTATGATAATAAATGCTGCTATAAATAACGACCAATTCAAATGTTTACATGCTTTTATTTTAATTTGTTTGAGCGTTGATGAACTATATTGCTCTGGTAAATACATGCCAGCATTTTAAAGAACTACAAGTCTAGAAATGCATCCAAATAACAGCAAAGCGCAACCGTACGGTGCCCTGGTCAAAAAGGATATAAAGAGTGATTTTTTGAAGTGATATATTCTTGAAAACTCAGAGATGTGGATTCGGACCGCTATTGCATCACCACACGACCTTGGTGTTTGTCAAAAGCTGTAGGTAATTCGGACGGGAATTTTTACGCGAGTGGTGGGAAACGGACGGCAATAAAATCACTGACTAGCCCCTGTAAATAATGACAATACCTTCTGACCCCACGAGAAACAATTACCGCCAGAATAGGGCTTCAGTAAACTCCTTCACCACTAACGGAGCGAGCTGGAAAATCAAACTTTTCCTGAATTCCCCCTGTTGGGGAGGAGGGCCACCAACATCATGGCTACCAACAAACCCCAGCAAAGATTGTTATTACTCTGGCTTTAACTTCTAGATATTCGGCAGCGGTGCCACAATGGAATGAATGGTTTCGTTCGCATCTTTCTCCGCCGCCATTACTGAACTACCTAAGTCAAACTAGTGCACATCAACGTCATTGTTCTCAGCCACTCCCTCTGTTTGCTGATTGGACCAGTAAAAATTTGTTCAGAGAAAACCTAAAAATACATAGCTGTCCCAGACGTAGTACTGAAAGAAAATGAAAATTGAGTAGAAGTACGTAGGAGGGCAGAGCCAAGCTAGTCCATGGTGACTGATGACGCCAAATGAGAACACATGACTGATAAAAACAAACTGAAGAAAACAAACTAAAAGAACATAATGGTGACATTATGTTAATGGTTAATTTGGAACTACATGTCAACTAACCCTCATTAATTTACAACTACATGTCATCTAACCCTCATTCATTTACAACTACATGTCAGCTAACCCTCATTAATTTACAACTACATGTCAACTAACCCTCATTCATTTACAACTACATGTCAACTAACCCTCATTAATTTACAACTACATGTCAACTAACCTTCATTAATTTACAACTACATGTCAAGTAACATTCATTCATTTGCAGCTACATGTCAACTAGCTCATTTATTGGCAACTACATGTCAACTAACCCTCATTAATTGGCAACTACATGTCAACTAACCCTCATTAATTGGCAACTACATGTCAACTAACCCTCATTAATTGGCAACTACATGTCAACTAACCCTCATTAATTGGCAACTACATGTCAACTAACCCTCATTAATTGGCAATTACATGTCAACTAACCCTCATTAATTTGCAACTACATGTCAACTAACTCATTCATTTACAACTACATGTTATCTAACCCTCATTAATTGGCAATTACATGTCAACTAACCCTCATTAATTTGCAACTACATGTCAACTAACTTATTCATTTACAACTACATGTCATCTAACCCTCATTAATTTACAACTACATGTCAACTAACCCTCATTAATTTGTGACTACATGTCAACTAACTCATTAATTTACAACTACATGTCAACTAACTCTCATTAATTTGCAGCTGCATGTCAACTAACCCTCATTCATTTGCAACTACATGTCAACTAACCCACATTCGTTTACAACTATATGCCATCTAACCCTCATTAATTTACAACTACATGTCATCTAACCTGTCATCAATTGATAGCTGCATGTCAACTAACCCTCATTCATTTACAACTACATATCAACTGACCCTCATTAATTTTTCAGCTACATGTCAACTAACCCTCATTAATTTGCGGCTACATGTCAGCTAACCCTCATTATTTTGCAGCTACATGTCAACTAACCCTCATTAATTGGCAACTACATGTCAACTAACCCTCATTATTTGCAGCTACATGTCAACTAACCCTCATTAATTTGCAGCTACATGTCACCTAACCCTCATTAATTGGCAACTACATGTCAACTAACCCTCATTTTTTGCAGCTACATGTCAACTAACCCTCATTAATTTGCAACTATATGTCAACTAACCCTCATTAATTTGCAGCTACATGTCAACTTACCCTTGGCAACTATATGTCAACTAACCCTCATTAATTTGCAACACTATGTCAACTAACCCTCATTATTTTGCAACTACATGTAAGCTAACCCTCATTAATTTGCAACTACATGTCAACTGACCCCCATTAATTGAGAACTACATGTCAACTAACCCTCATTAATTGGCAACTACATGGCAACTAACACTCATTAATTTACAACTACATGTCAACTAACCCTCATTAATTGGCAATTACATGTCAACTAACCCTCATTAATTTGCAACTACATGTCAACTAACTCATTCATTTACAACTACATGTCATCTAACCCTCATTAATTAACAACTACATGTCAACTAACCCTCATTAATTTGTGACTACATGTCAACTAACTCATTAATTTACAACTACATGTCAACTAACTCTCATTAATTTGCAGCTGCATGTAAACTAACCCTCATTCATTTACAACTACATGCCATCTAACCCTCATTAATTTACAACTACATGTCAACTAACCCTCATTAATTTGTGACTACATGTCAACTAACTCATTAATTTACAACTACATGTCAACTAACTCTCATTAATTTGCAGCTACATGTCAACTAACCCACATTCATTTACAACTACATGCCATCTAACCCTCATTAATTTACAACTACATGTCATCTAACCTGTCATCAATTGGCAACTGCATGTTAAATAACCCTCATTCATTTACAACTACATGTCAACTAACTCATTCATTTACAACTACATGTCATCTAACCCTCATTAATTAACAACTACATGTCAACTAACCCTCATTAATTTGTGACTACATGTCAACTAACTCATTAATTTACAACTACATGTCAACTAACTCTCATTAATTTGCAGCTGCATGTCAACTAACCCTCATTCATTTACAACTACATGCCATCTAACCCTCATTAATTTACAACTACATGTCAACTAACCCTCATTAATTTGTGACTACATGTCAACTAACTCATTAATTTACAACTACATGTCAACTAACTCTCCTTAATTTGCAGCTACATGCCAACTAACCCACATTCATTTACAACTACATGCCATCTAACCCTCATTAATTTACAACTGCATGTCATCTAACCTGTCATCAATTGGCAACTGCATGTTAAATAACCCTCATTCATTTACAACTAAATGTCAACTAACCCTCATTACTTTGCAGCTACATGTCAACTAACCCTCATTAATTTGCAGCTACATGTCAACTAACCCTCATTATTTGCAGCTACATGTCAACTAACCCTCATTAATTTGCAGCTACATGTCACCTAAACCTCATTAATTGGCAATTACATGTCAACTAACCCTCATTATTTGCAGCTACATGTCAACTAACCCTCATTAATTTGCAACTATATGTCAACTAACCCTCATTAATTTGCAGCTACATGTCAACTTACCCTTGGCAACTATATGTCAACTAACCCTCATTAATTTGCAACTACATGTAAGCTAACCCTCATTAATTTGCAACTACATGTCAACTGACCCTCATTAATTGGGAACTACATGTTAACTAACCCTCATTAATTGGCAACTACATGTCAACTAACACTCATTAATTTGCAACTACATGTCAATTAACCCTTATTAATTGGCAACTACATGGCAACTAACCCTCATTTATTGGCAACTACATGTCAACTAACACTCATTAATTGGCAACTACATGTCAACTAACCCTCATTTATTGGCAACTACATGTCAACGAACACTCATTAATTGGCAACTACATGTCAACTAACCCTCATTAATTTGCAACTACATGTAAGCTAACCCTCATTAATTTGCAACTACATGTCAACTGACCCTCATTAATTGGGAACTACATGTTAACTAACCCTCATTAATTGGCAACTACATGTCAACTAACACTCATTAATTTGCAACTACATGTCAATTAACCCTCATTAATTGGCAACTACATGGCAACTAACCTTCATTTATTGGCAACTACATGTCAACTAACCCTCATTCATTTGCAGCTACATGTCAACTAACCCTCATTAATTGGCAACTACATGTCAACTAACCCCCATTAATTTGCAACACTATGTCAACTAACCCTCATTAATTTGCAACTACATGTAAGCTAGCCCTCATTAATTGGCAACTACATGTCAACTGACCCTCATTAATTGGGAACTACATGTTAACTAACCCTCATTAATTGGCAACTACATGGCAACTAACACTCTTTAATTGGCAACTACATGTCAACTAACACTCATTAATTTGCAACTACATGTCAATTAACCCTCATTAATTGGCAACTACATGGCAACTAACCCTCATTTATTGGCAACTACATGTCAACTAACCCTCATTCATTTGCAGCTACATGTCAACTAACCCTCATTAATTGGCAACTACATGTCAACTAACCCTCATTAATTTGTAACACTATGTCAACTAACCCTCATTAATTTGCAACTACATGTAAGCTAACCCTCATTAATTTACAACTACATGTCAATTAACCCTCATTAATTTGCAACTACATGTCAGCTAACCCTCATTAATTTACAACTACATGTCAAGTAACTCATTAATTTACAACTACATGTCAGCTAAACCTCATTAATTGGCAATTACATGTCAACTAACCCTCATTATTTGCAGCTACATGTCAACTAACCCTCATTAATTTGCAACTATATGTCAACTAACCCTCATTAATTTGCAGCTACATGTCAACTTACCCTTGGCAACTATATGTCAACTAACCCTCATTAATTTGCAACTACATGTAAGCTAACCCTCATTAATTTGCAACTACATGTCAACTGACCCTCATTAATTGGGAACTACATGTTAACTAACCCTCATTAATTGGCAACTACATGTCAACTAACACTCATTAATTTGCAACTACATGTCAATTAACCCTTATTAATTGGCAACTACATGGCAACTAACCCTCATTTATTGGCAACTACATGTCAACTAACACTCATTAATTGGCAACTACATGTCAACTAACCCTCATTTATTGGCAACTACATGTCAACTAACACTCATTAATTGGCAACTACATGTCAACTAACCCTCATTAATTTGCAACTACATGTAAGCTAACCCTCATTAATTTGCAACTACATGTCAACTGACCCTCATTAATTGGGAACTACATGTTAACTAACCCTCATTAATTGGCAACTACATGTCAACTAACACTCATTAATTTGCAACTACATGTCAATTAACCCTCATTAATTGGCAACTACATGACAACTAACCTTCATTTATTGGCAACTACATGTCAACTAACCCTCATTCATTTGCAGCTACATGTCAACTAACCCTCATTAATTGGCAACTACATGTCAACTAACCCCCATTAATTTGCAACACTATGTCAACTAACCCTCATTAATTTGCAACTACATGTAAGCTAGCCCTCATTAATTGGCAACTACATGTCAACTGACCCTCATTAATTGGGAACTACATGTTAACTAACCCTCATTAATTGGCAACTACATGGCAACTAACACTCTTTAATTGGCAACTACATGTCAACTAACACTCATTAATTTGCAACTACATGTCAATTAACCCTCATTAATTGGCAACTACATGGCAACTAACCCTCATTTATTGGCAACTACATGTCAACTAACCCTCATTCATTTGCAGCTACATGTCAACTAACCCTCATTAATTGGCAACTACATGTCAACTAACCCTCATTAATTTGTAACACTATGTCAACTAACCCTCATTAATTTGCAACTACATGTAAGCTAACCCTCATTAATTTACAACTACATGGCAACTAACACTCTTTAATTGGCAACTACATGTCAACTAACACTTATTAATTTGCAACTACATGTCAATTAACCCTCATTAATTGGCAACTACATGGCAACTAACCCTCATTTATTGGCAACTACATGTCAACTAACCCTCATTCATTTGCAGCTACATGTCAACTAACCCTCATTAATTGGCAACTACATGTCAACTAACCCTCATTAATTTGTAACACTATGTCAACTAACCCTCATTAATTTGCAACTACATGTAAGCTAACCCTCATTAATTTACAACTACATGTCAATTAACCCTCATTAATTGGCAGCTACATGTCAACTAACCCTCATTAATTTACAACTACATGTCAACTAACCCTCATTAATGTACAGCTACATGTCAACTAACCCTCATTAATTTACAACTACATGTCAAGTAACTCATTAATTTACAACTACATGTCAACTAACCCTCATTAATTTGCAACTACATGTCAGCTAACCCTCATTAATTTACAACTACATGTCAAGTAACTCATTAATTTACAACTACATGTCAGCTAACCCTCATTAATTTACAACTACATGTCAACTAACCCTCATTAATTTGCAACTACATGTCAGCTAACCCTCATTAATTAACAACTACATGTCAGCTAACCTTAATTAATTTACAACTACATGTCAACTAACCCTCATTAATTTGCAACTACATGTCAACTAACCCTCATTAATTTGCAACTACATGTCAGCTAATTCTCATTAATTAACAACTACATGTCAGCTAACCTTCATTAATTTACAACTACATGTCATCTAACCCTCATTAATTTGCAACTACATGTCAACTAACCCTCATTAATTTGCAACTACATGTCAGCTAACCTTCATTAATTTACAACTACATGTCTGCTAACCCTTATTAATTTACAACTCCATGTCAACTAACCCTCATTAATTTACAACTACATGACAACTAACCCTCATTAATGTACAACTACATGTCAACTAACCCTCATTAATTTACAACTACATGTCAAGTAACTCATTAATTTACAACTACATGTCAACTAACCCTCATTAATTTGCAACTACATGTCAGCTAACCCTCATTAATTAACAACTGCATGTCAGCTAACCTTCATTAATTTACAACTACATGTCAACTAACCCTCATTAATTCGCAACTACATGTCAACTAACCCTCATTAATTTGCAACTACATGTCAGCTAACCCTCTAATTAATTTACAACTACATGTCAAGTAACTCATTAATTTACAACTACATGTCAGCTAACCCTCATTAATTTACAACTACATGTCAACTAACCCTCATTAATTTGCAACTACATGTCAGCTAACCCTCATTAATTAACAACTACATGTCAGCTAACCTTCATTAATTTACAACTACATGTCAACTAACCCTCATTAATTTGCAACTACATGTCAACTAACCCTCATTAATTTGCAACTACATGTCAGCTAATTCTCATTAATTAACAACTACATGTCAGCTAACCTTCATTAATTTACAACTACATGTCAACTAACCTTCATTAATTTGCAACTACATGTCAACTAACCCTCATTTATTTGCAACTACATGTCAGCTAACCCTCATTAATTAACAACTACATGTCAGCTAACCTTCATTAATTTACAACTACATGTCAGCTAACCCTTATTAATTTACAACTACATGTCAACTAACCTTCATTAATTTACAACTACATGTCAACTAACCCTCATTAATTTACAACTACATGTCAACTAACCCTCATTAATTTACAACTACATGTCAAGTAACTCATTAATTTACAACTACATGTCATCTAACCCTCATTAATTTGCAACTACATGTCAACTAACCCTCATTAATTTGCAACTACATGTCAGCTAACCTTCATTAATTTACAACTACATGTCTGCTAACCCTTATTAATTTACAACTCCATGTCAACTAACCCTCATTAATTTACAACTACATGACAACTAACCCTCATTAATGTACAACTACATGTCAACTAACCCTCATTAATTTACAACTACATGTCAAGTAACTCATTAATTTACAACTACATGTCAACTAACCCTCATTAATTTGCAACTACATGTCAGCTAACCCTCATTAATTAACAACTGCATGTCAGCTAACCTTCATTAATTTACAACTACATGTCAACTAACCCTCATTAATTCGCAACTACATGTCAACTAACCCTCATTAATTTGCAACTACATGTCAGCTAACCCTCTAATTAATTTACAACTACATGTCAAGTAACTCATTAATTTACAACTACATGTCAGCTAACCCTCATTAATTTACAACTACATGTCAACTAACCCTCATTAATTTGCAACTACATGTCAGCTAACCCTCATTAATTAACAACTACATGTCAGCTAACCTTCATTAATTTACAACTACATGTCAACTAACCCTCATTAATTTGCAACTACATGTCAACTAACCCTCATTAATTTGCAACTACATGTCAGCTAATTCTCATTAATTAACAACTACATGTCAGCTAACCTTCATTAATTTACAACTACATGTCAACTAACCTTCATTAATTTGCAACTACATGTCAACTAACCCTCATTTATTTGCAACTACATGTCAGCTAACCCTCATTAATTAACAACTACATGTCAGCTAACCTTCATTAATTTACAACTACATGTCAGCTAACCCTTATTAATTTACAACTACATGTCAACTAACCTTCATTAATTTACAACTACATGTCAACTAACCCTCATTAATTTACAACTACATGTCAACTAACCCTCATTAATTTACAACTACATGTCAAGTAACTCATTAATTTACAACTACATGTCAACTAACCCTCATTAATTTGCAACTACATGTCAGCTAACCCTCATTAATTAACAACTACATGTCAGCTAACCTTCATTCATTTACAACTACATGTCAACTAACCCTCATTAATTTGCAACTACATGTCAACTAACCCTTATTACTTTGCAACTACATGTCAGCTAACCTTCATTAATTTACAACTACATGTCAGCTAACCCTTATTAATTTACAATTGCATGTCAACTAACCTTCATTCATTTACAACTACATGTCAGCTAACCCTTATTAATTTACAACTACATGTCAACTAACCCTCATTAATTTACAACTACATGTCAACTAACCCTCATTAATTTACAACTACATGTCAAGTAACTCATTAATTTACAACTACATGTCAACTAATGCTCATTAATTTACAACTACATGTCAGCTAACCTTCATTAATTTACAACTACATGTCAGCTAACCCTTATTAATTTACAACTACATGTCAACTAACTCTCATTTGAGTATAAGTAGACTTTTTGCTTAGGGTTAGGGTTGGTAGAATAAGTTGACATGTGGTTTCAAAGTAACTTATAGTCAGTAGAGTGTCTGTTGGGGTGCATCAAAATAAAGTATTAGCAGATATTAAGCCGACAGTTTACTAATGCTCATAATGAGAGTTAGTTGACATTAGATGGGAACATTAAATGGTAAAATGTCTAAAGTGGACTATCAGAATAAAGTATGACCAATATTTGTTTCAAAGTAAAGCCTTCATATTTTATTTCAGTGAATACCTGTGTACTTAACATCACAACTGCAACAATTTATAAATGGCGTTGTTGCCATTTTGTTTCAATAAATGGTCTTGTAGTTAATTGTACACCTAAAAAAAATGTCAAGAATATATTTAGATTTAAAAACATTTGTATTGACAAAGTCTTCGAAACAGTAGGTACTCATGCACATTTCATAAATGCATATCGCATCAAGTCTCATCATGATTTATTAACACTGAATGGGTCCTACTCAATTTTCTCCTCTCAAACACCTCCGTGACTAAGCATTATATTTAGTATGTCAAGCACATCATTCAGAGAAAGTGTGCGAAGCAGTCAGATGTACCCTCCAGTGTTTGAGAGGAGGTCTGATGGCAGACAGGATAATATCATATTCAAACAGTCCAGTCATGTTTGTCTAGATTTATTATCAGGGTTCAGTGAAGTCTGACCGGCTCTGAAAAGTTGAGAATGTAGTGGAATGTTTTTGGCTTTTGAAAGACATGAAATAAATGGTTGACGTGGCTTAATGGCAGTGAAAGCTCTTGCTTTCTGCTCTTTGAAACTTTTTTCTTGCATGTCTTGTCTTTATTGCCTCTTATTGATTAATCGCTTGTGTAACTGTTTTGTTTAGGGTCCAGTTATTAACTATTAACTATTGCCTATTATCATACATATTGCTAGGATATTGGCTGTTTATTAGCTTATGAAACACATATTGATGCTTTATTCTGCAAGACCATATTCTACATCCCTTAACCCTACAAAATACTAAACTTAACAACCTAATTAATAAGCAGTTATTAGGAGTTTATTGAGGCAAAAGTCATAGTTAATAGTGAGAATTGGACCCTAATCTAAAGTGTGACCATCACTTGTTGTATTTCATATTTGTATACAGCTTTGGATAAAAGTATCTGCTACATAAATAAATGTAAAATTAAGATATGGTCTATAAGATGGTAAAGTTTGGCAGCATAGTAATAATAATCAATTATTCTTCTGTATGCTGCAGATCATAAAACTAAATTATAATCTCTAGAGAAACCAAAACCTGAATGAAATTATTCATTACAATTTGGTACCAATGCTTTTGGTTACAAACATTTCATCCAAACTGGATGTTTGCACTTTTATTTATTGTTTCTATTGGTTTTTGCTTATTTAATTGTGTAATAGGAATTGCAAACTAATAAAAGGAAGTGGATAACTACATTGTCTAAAGCTTAACCACTTCTTTTGTTGAAAGAGCAGCAGTTTGGCTTTATTTTTAAGATTAGTAAGCCTTTTCTTAATCCTATTTTAGTGCAAAGTGCCAGAACTAAATTTAGTCCCAATTAAGATTAAAATAAAAACTTTTATTTTTAAAAGAGCAAGGTTATTTAAAGAAATAATTCAACCCAAAAGTATTCTTCAACGGAACACAAAAATAAATGTTTCCATAAATGGCAAAGAGTCAACATTGGTCAGGTGTTGCTATGCTCCAAAAAGGACAAATAAGCGTCATGAAAGTATCATAACAGTATTCTCCATATGACCTCTGCGCTCTAAGTCTTGTGGGAAACTGAGAAGCTGGAGAAGATAATTTATAACAAGCAGTCTTGGCGTTCAAATCTAATTTTATGTGATTTTATGTCGAACTTCCTGCAACTCATCTGAATTGGGTGAATAAATATTTAACATTCCGTGTGGCTGTATTTTAATTTTTTGATAAAGAATGCTCTATTTCTTGACAAATAGCAAGGGATGCATTGGTAAATATGTATTTTAGGTGAGGAAAAGCTTTTAGGCTCTAGTGCTTTTCAAGACTGAAAAA
This sequence comes from Pseudorasbora parva, assembly GCF_024679245.1. Lineage (NCBI taxonomy): Eukaryota > Metazoa > Chordata > Actinopteri > Cypriniformes > Gobionidae > Pseudorasbora > Pseudorasbora parva. The sequence goes on along the minus strand of NC_090177.1, from coordinate 8,554,055 downwards.
GGTCCAAGCTAAAAGCCAATTTACTGCATATAGTGACCGTGGAAACTGTGATAAGACTGAGATGTAGTAGATTTAGATGCTTTGTCCCAGGAGAAATTAATGATGGGAATGAAATGCAGGAGAAAATGTTGTGAACACGTTCTCAGCCTCAGAATATTTGAATAACACCTGACAAAAAATTTAAGTAATACAGCAGATGTAAATGTTATCCCTTGAAAAAATGTAAAGTGAGAATGTTTTAAAGAATCAAACAAACTGTGTGATTGGTCTGTGTGATGTGTGTGTGTGTGTGTGTGTGTGTGTGTGTGTGTGTGTGTGTGTGTGTGTGTGTGTGTGTGTGTGTGTGTGTGTGTGTGTGTGTGTGTGTGTGTGTGTGTGTCAACTTTCGAAGAGAGAGAGAGAGAGAGAGAGAATTATGTTCTCTAAAACTAGAAACAATGCTAAACATATTTTGTACCCTATAAAGTGATATAAAGTACAACAAGTAAGAACGTCTTGTGATGTCCACCCTCTTACCTCTGTGTGTGTTTTTTTTTTTTTTTTTTTGATGTTAATAAAATAAGTTCAACAAATCTTATGCATATCTTTGTGGTTACCGAAATAAATGGCAAAATAAAATACTTTAAAATGGGGCCAAAATTCTATTGAAATGTAGTTTTATTCTAAAAGAAATGCGTTAAAATTACACAAAATACATAAACTCTTTTGAAGATAATGCTCGTTTACGAACACTTTGTTAAAATACAAAATGAGGGACATTTTTGCTCTTAGAAAATGTAAAAAATATAATAAATGTGCATTCAAAACAGTTATTATTTGAGATGAGATTGTCCTGTAACAGGACGGATATTTGGCCTTTGCATGTGTGAAGTATTTGGTCAAAATTATTAAAGATTAATACACTGAGTTGGACCAATAGATTTTTTCTTGCAGTGTAAAAAGCCCTTCTTCAGATCAAATTATTAAATCATGGAAAATCTTTTTGATAGAGAGTTATCTAAAAATGAAACAGAATAGACCGAACCCACAAATGTGTTCTGTGAATCAGCCTTTTATATAGTCCATGCTAATAACTGATCGTCATGTTTTCCTCTGAAGCCGCCTGGAATAGGCTCTAATAAGAAGAGCCGCTTCACAGGTGAGTCACCCATGATATTTCATTTATTGCATAGCTCATATTGGTCTTCGATGTGATTAATTTCTGCCTGTGACAGTCTCTTCTGCCAGTACACAAAATCATATACGTCAACAGACTGTAATTACTACTGACATTTCACAATGGAACTATTCTGAGGAAAAATGATCATTTTCCCAATGCTGTGTATGATGAACACGGCATTTGTTAATAACAATCAACACGAGGTGAACATGAGCAGGATCCAATATTCATTACCATATTCATTACTGGGAGAAAACCATCTGTTTAATATCGTATCCATAAACACAACAATAGCATACTCAGAATACCAAAATATTTCAATTAAAAAAAGAGGGGATGAGGTATATCACAGCATCTAGTGCTGAAAATACTCAGATTTACAACATCTCATATGGTCTCCGACTAAGGTTAATGCAAATACATTAGCAAAATACACAACAAAAATACATTTAGCCTATATGTTTTCCAGTCTTCTTCTTCTTCTTCTTCTTCTTCTTCTTCTTCTTCTTCTTCTTCTTCTTCTTCTTCTTCTTCTTCTTTCGGCTGTTCCCTTCAGGGGTCGCCACAGCGAATCATCTGCCTCCATCTATTTCTATCCTCTGTAGCCTATATGTTTTCCAGTAATGTTTAGTTATTGCTCATATATTGCGGGTTATTTAAATGGACTCACACCATTAAAAGTATCTCTGTACAATAATATTAATTTTTAAAATGTTATTACTTGCAACATTAAATAGAAAAAAAACATCTGTTTAGAGCCTCTCAAACAAATCAGCTACTGGTGAAACATAAACTATAATATGATTATTTGTTTATGATTTGCATTAAATGTTGATTGCAACATTGCAGTCAAAATACATAGATCATTTTGAAAGTCAATCAATTGAAAACATATTTGTGCCTCCATAACTGTGCAGTTACTAACTACTCTACTGGCATTAAAGGTGCACTATGTAGTATATTTGCAGTAAAATATCCAAAAACCACAAGGCCAGTGTTATATATTTTGTTCAGTTGAGTACTTACAATATCCCAAATGTTTCCAACTATTTGTAAATTGTGAGAAAATTGCTAGTTTAGAACCGGGATGTTTCAGCATAGCGTTTGAGCGAGTCGCCTGTCAATCGCGTCATATCTGCGTTACCCTCGGTTTTATTCCGCAGAAGCGCTTTTCTCTTAGCAGTGTGAACATGTCACAGCAGCGCCGAGCGAACGCACAGAGTAATGTCATAACATAATTTTAAACACATTCAAATTTATCTAATAAGATAAACAGAGCTGCTTTACCGGAAATAGTGCAGGCGCCCAACGACTGTGTTCCATCCCGTCCCATCATAATAAAAGTCCCGCTGCTCGCGAAGCATGTGTTTGTGTAACAATCGCTCCAGCGGCCGTGCTCAGCTCCACAACACTCGGTCCTGCTCTGTTTTACACTACAGTAACGGTAATAACCGCATCCATGAACATGATTTCTGCCCGAGTCCTATTTCACCGGCTGTGAGGTGAAGACCACATGTCCCAAGATGCTGCGCTCACACTTGGCGTCATCAAACTACACCTTTGTTTAGAATAGGCGCCCTCCAGTGGTGGGAAAGTTGCATAGTGCACCTTTAATGCAGTATAGAATAGCCTGGTAACTGTCATTGTTCTGGTGGAACTTGACTTGCTTTTTTATTGCATTTTTCTCTTTAAGTTTACTGTAAAGAAAAGTAGCAGTAGAAATGAATGTACAGGTTTACAGACAGAGTTGCCGGGCGAAATTAAATCACCGGCAGATCAGGCTGGGTTTCACTTTTATGCTCAGAGAAGATAATGGTGGTCAATGATAAATAGCAATTCAGTACCGTTGAAATGTGAATAGAAGTTGAAGAGGTAAACTTTTTATGAATCATTTATAAAAGAGTCTGCTCAGCGGTGCTTGATGTGCTTGGCAGGTTGTGAAGAGCTTGCTTTGAAGGTGTGGAAATGAAAGCAGTTTCACAATCCTCTGACAGTGAGGAGTCTTAATCAGGTTATGGGACGTGGAGCTGGACTGTTTGCTGTGATAAGACACATTTCAAACCTCCCTCAGCCGCTGTGAGACCTGCACTGGCATCATAAACACTTCACAAATACTGCGTGTGATATATCTGTGCGTCACATAAGCCATGTTTCCAACGAAATTACCCAGAACAATTTGTCCCATGCAGGAACTTTCCCCCCCCAGACCTGTTGCCGTCTGCATTTCCATGGACGTAGGACTGCGCACAACTTTCCATTTCTCACTGGATTTCATCTGTTATTGAGAGGAAAGCACGCAGCACATATTTACATATTCATCTAAATGTCGCTCTCGACAGTGTGGAAGACATCAGGATGTTAATCGCAGTTTATCGCTGCAGGGTTTTTCCAACTTCTTTTTACTTCGAAGCGAGGAATGAAAAAGAGTGAGTATATCATGGTCTTGAATCACGTCTCTAATGTGTGCACGAGCAATAAATCACTGGCTGCAGTTGAATTTCTGAATTCTACATATAGCCCCTTTAACTTATGTAATAAATAATAATCTAAAATAACTCCAAAATTAACTTTGCTTTAATATCCACATGCGTTGTATTGGTTCAGTGGCGGCATTTCACAAAAATCTAGAGTATAGTCCTTGTGTTGAAAGTGCCTTTTCAGAGTTCAAGATGCAGTTTTTGTTCCATAAACTGAATACAAAAGGCCATTGACCAAAACTTTACTTCATAAAGTTTTAAAATTGGATATTTTTCTTACACAAATGCATCGATTCACTTCAGAAGGCCTTTATTAACCTCCCGGAGCCGTGTGGAGACAGATGCATTTTTATGGACTTTTATGGACATCAATCCCTGCCATTATAAAGCTTGGATCAGTCAGGACTTGTATAATATAACTGATTGAATTCATCTAAAAGAAGAATGTCATATACACCTAGGACGACTTGAGGAAGAGTAAATCATGGCCTAATTTAAACTTTTGGGTGAAGGATCCTTTTAAAGCAGCACTAGGTCACTTTTCAACCTTCATAATATATTTTCAAGACTCTTGTGATGATACATCGACTTACAATAGGTTGAATGACACGTCTGCCATAGCTTGATGGGGTCTGTATCGTTTTTAATCGTACTTTTAAATTTCAGGTTTCGGGTAGTAACCCGAGAACAAAAAGAACTACAAAATTCGACTGCTTTACGGCATTTACGTCACTTCCACCAACACCCACACTTCCTTACATTCGGACGTGCGAGCCCAACTTTGTTCGTCGGATAATATAGTCATGTCCGAAGCAGCAGAGACAAATAAGAAAGAAAAGGTTTTGTTGGAGGAAAGCAATAAGAGGAAACGAAAAAGTGATGGGATTAAAGGCAGGACGAGGATCAACATGTGACCAGCGTTTGCTCGTCGGCGTGAGCTGAAGGAGGCGTGCCTGACCGATGCTGTCATGCTTGTTACGGTGATTACCTACCACTCAAACATTGAACTGAAGTATCATATAGATTCTGTAAAACAGTAACCAATAGATTACTATAATGACGCTGGCTTGTAAACGTGAGCATCGCGATTATTTGGCGTTTGAAAAAAATAAAACCCATGAAATTATATTCATATGACATGCTGAAACATATGCTACTGACTGTACCTGAGATGAAGACATTTCACACGCGCCGCCAGAAGAACACTGGCATGTGAACTCCTCCTGCAGTGTTCAGGGGAACTGTTACCCCTCATTACACTGAACACGTGTGCGGCGCATTACAGCTGCGACACGGCTACCGGAGCTGATCGCGCCCATTCTAGTCAATGCTTGTGTTTACACCGACCGCGATGCGGCGCGTTTAAGAAGCTTCCCGCTAAATATAGGTGCCTAGTCTATTTTTGACGGACGCGCATCCAAGTCGCACCAGAAATACAAAATAAAAGTCAAAAATCCCTGTCAATTTCAAAATAAACACCCTGTGCAGACTCCCAAACGTATTGCATGTATATTGGCAATATCCTTGGTAGGAGACAAGAAATGGACGTCGGATAGGCAAATCACGTGGTCTCACGCATCCAGTCGCTCCGCTTCTGATATGCTCCCGGTGTGAGTTAGCACCGCGTGGAGGAAGGAATAAAACCTTGTCGCAGCCGTAATGCGCCGTGGCCGCACACGTGTTCAGTGTAAATGAGGGGTTAGTGCTGCACCAAACCAATTTTATGAAGTTATTTGGCCCGCCCCGCACCACTGTATATATTTTTACAACCCGCCCCGCACCAGCGACCATTAAATAGACATACGGGGTCCGCGGGTTATGAGACGACCCGCGCATTACTAGTTCAGGGCTATCAGGGCTGTCATGTCAACAAATGCACGCGCGATGGCATCCCCTGTTGTAGGATGACAGAAGTTGAGGACATTATTTTTTCCCAACTGTTGGGGGACCCCGAGAGCAAAAGTTACCCAGTGCTGCTTTAAGAATAGGACATATCCAGTGCTGGCTATGAAACTAGTCTTAGCAAGACAAAACTGTGAACACTTTTATTCTGTCATTCACAGCACAATACACGCTAAACAAAATAATTAATTTTTAGATATGATGCATGTTTCTTTTGCTAGTAGACAAATAACAAAAACTAATAATGGTAGTGTAAAAGTGGAGGTGTGCCAATAACGGAAGAAACACCCAATTGTGGAAATGAAAATCTGAGCTACTTGATATTCTGATAGTAAAGTTGGTTAATCAGAAAGGCCTTGAATTTGAGCATGTAAAGCAAGAAAGTCATGTTTTCTGATCAGGGAAATTAAAAACTCCTGCCTCTAAATACAGAAGCGTTGTTTAACCTTTAAAAAGCTTTGTTAATCAGAGCGATATCTTGTCAGATATTCCATCCACATCATCCTCTGCTCCGCTCTTCAGAAACCCTCTGACTGGTGCATTTAATTCAAAAGACAGAACGTTTCCAAAATCCAGTGTGCTTCATGAATGAATGTGTGGGACCCTTTGTATGCCATTTCTTGCATAAATTACATTGCATTTGCTGGGTGCTTATGTGTAGGGGTGAATTCAGGTTGACTGGGACACTTTTTCCAAGTCATCTCAATGCCAAAGAAAGTGTTCCAATCACCATTATTTTTATCACCCCTATTATTATTTTTTCATTTTTATGAACAAAAGTGGTCTTTTATTATATTTTAAATCGTTAATACTTTATGCATTGAGGCCAGATAGTTGAGGTTGAGCATGGCCTGCTCATTTAGACAGTAGGTTGATAGTTTGACCTTAAGAAGCTGTTTTAGGTTATATATAATACATCTTTTAATTAATTTACTCCAGGCAGTCAGATAACCTACTGAAGAGGTCATGTACATTTTTTTTCTTGACATTCTGCAAGGAAGAAAATCATTCAGTGTGAGTAGATGTAAGTCTCAAGGGGCAGACTTCTTAATCAAGGCCTGGAGAAATTAATACAATCATTAGAGATGAACTTTGGTGTAGGCGGCAGGAAAAAGTTAAATTGACATAAGTGCGATTTGAAGAAAAAAAATCCAAATGCCACATATTATTTCCAACATGCACCGATTTTGAGGTTGCCGCATCTGAGGAGAAACTGCTTTATGTAATTGTGTGTAATACAGGCGTTGCATAATGAGAAATCACTGTTCCTTGATCTTTTGAAATAACAAAATCGGAAGAAAACATGAACTCCACCTTCATTTGAAACCTGCGTGTTTTCTTCTGTGGAACAGAATCAGGTTTTAAAAAGAACAAGCATGAATTAAGTAAACCTTGATAAAAAAAGAAAAAAGAAAAACACTGTTGTCATGTTTATATTCTGTTTCTGTTGGTTATTTCCCCATTTGCCTGCCTTCTTGAGTTCTCAATTGTCTCTTTACTGATTGAGTTATTCTGTTCAGCTGTGTCGTGAATACTTCCCTTTTTTCCCTTTCCCTCCTGATATCTGTGTGTTCCTTTGTCCGTTCTCATCTAGGCCCCGTCCACACGGTGACGCGTTTAGCTGTATATGTACAAAAAAAATATTATCATGTCAGTGTTTCGTCTAGATGGATCTGGCAGTTTAGGAGCCTGAAACTGTTTTTTTGTTGTTGTTGTTGTTGTTTTTTTTACCAGTGGATAAATATGAAACCGACACCCTTGCAATTTCGTGTACGGTCAATCCGTATATTTTGTGAAGTGGTAATGTCATCACACCATGTCCCGCAAGGGAAAGACCATGGCTGCGTCCGAAACCTGAAAAAAATGCTGCCTTCGGGGGACACATTTGAAGGCAGGAAGGCATCAATCCACCTCTGAATCTAATGTTCCCTTTCAGTCGGTCACGTTCGACGTACGTCGGACTTAGACTGACGAATGGGGATCACTTTTGGGAGCCCCTATCAGCTTCGAGATTTAGAAAATGGGCCAATGAACATTGGTGTGCGTGCTTTGCATATCGCACCCCGCCCCGCTGCGTGGGTATAAAGCGGAAGCGATCACCACGCACCATTGTCATTCACTTCGGAGCCGAACGGCGTTGATGAAGCATCTGACTGCCTGCTATCTAGCAAGAGAGAGAGAAAGAAAGCGTGTGCCGGGGGAAATCACTCTTGTGTTGGACAGACGGCACAAGACAGCGTGACCACGATCTCACTGCTGCTGAGAGAGCTGCTGTTTTCACAGCATACTGAGCAAGTTGCACTTACACACACACACACACACCACACACAGTTGGTTCGGTGGGCGTGTTCCTTTTTCTGGTGAGAGCAAAAAACAAAGGCTGCACACAAATCCTGTCATTTCTGCCGCGGTCGATCCCTGGGTGCTTCAACACCTAAAAGAGCAGATTTTCCTCACAAAAAGAGCTACACGGGTGACGTGCCGTCCTTTTCAGGATGTCTTTCCACCCGTGCGTTTCTGGATTTTTCGTTCCCTGTCGCCCGCTGACAGTCACACTGACATGATAATATTTTTTTTTACATATACAGCTAAACGCGACGCCGTGTGGACGGGGCCTAGATGAGAACGGACAAAGGAACACACAGATATCAGGAGGGAAAGGGAAAAAAGGGAAGTATTCAGGACACAGCTGAACAGAATAACTCAATCAGTAAAGAGACAATTGCGAACTCAAGAAGGCAGGCAAATGGGGAAATAACCAACAGAAACAGAATATAAACATGACAACAGTGTATTTCTTTTTTCTTTTTTTATCAAGGTTTACTTAATTCATGCTTGTTCTTTTTAAAACCTGATTCTGTTCCACAGAAGAAAACACGCAGGTTTCAACTGAAGGTGGAGTTTATGTTTTCTTCCGTATCACGTGTCTGGGCTTACAGCACACTGAGGCAACGTTTGTGAATAGTATTGTGGTAGTATGTGGTAGTATAGATTAACCAGCAGCCATATCACCCTGTAGCCCAAGACTGGTTTCCCACTGAAGCTAAGCAGGGCTGAGCCTGGTCAGTACCTGGATGGGAGACCAACTGGGAAAACCAGGTAGCTGCTGGTAGAGGTGTTAGTGCGGCCAGCAGGGGGTGCTCACCCTGTGGTCTGTATGGGTCCTAACACCCCAGTATAGTGATGGGGACACTATACTGACAAAGAGCACCGTCTTTCGGATGAGACGTTAAACCGAGGTCCTGACTCTCTGTGATCCCAGGATGTCTTTCGGAAAAGAGTAGGGGTGTAACCCCGGCATCCTGGCCAAATTTGCCCATTGGCTTCTGTCCATCATGGCCTCCTAATAATCCCCATACCCTGATTGGCTTCATCACTCGGTCTCCTCTCCACCAATCAGCTGGTGTGTGGTGAGCGTTCTGGCGCAATATGGCTGCCGTCGCATCATCCAGGTGGATGCTGCACATTGGTGGTGGTTGAGGAGATTCCCCCCTTCTATGTAAAGCGCTTTGAGTGCCTTGAAAAGCGTTATATAAATCGAACGCAAAAAAAACAAAACAAAAAAAATAGTTTGTGTTCTCACTGCGGGAACATGACTATCGCGGCGCTGAGGTCGAGACTCGCCTTCCTTCGGGAAGGTGAAGTCCCCCTACCCATAGCTCAATCTAGGTCTATTCCTGCAGAGTAGAATAGACCTACTTTGATGGATGGCCGGGGTGACCTGAGGATTACGGTTAGGACAAACCTGTCGAGTGAGCCTCCGCGGGACCCTAATCCCTGACGAGCGCCGCAACCGGTGGTGCTTCTGGGAGACCCCGTCAGCCCCCAACATGCGCGGCCGACGGTGTCTTTTGGGGCACCCGCGGACGAACAGATGTCGATCGCTGCATCGGAGGGGGAGTTTCAGTCCTCTGGGGATGAAGATTCGACTGTACTGCCTCCCTCTGGGAGAGTGGCAACGGTCGAGTCGGACCCGGAGTTGATGGCTATGCTTTCCCGGGCCACCAAAAAGGTCGAGCTTGAGTGGAACCCTCCACCACGTCCCGAGCCTTCTAGGTTGGACGTTTGGTTTCTCGGGGCGGGCCGCACTGGTTCTCAGCATCCCGCCTCGGTGCCTTTCTTCCCGGAGGTGCATGAGGAGCTGACTAGGTCGTGGAAAGCACTGTTTAGCGCCCGCGGGCGACCTAGTGGCTCCTCCCCCCTCACTACCCTTGACGGCGGGCAGGCCAGGGGGTATGAGGGTCTCCCGCCGGTGGAGCGGGCAGTCACGATGCAACTGTGTCCGACGTCCGCCTCCGCCTGGCGCGGGGACCCGAAGCACCCGTCTGGGGCTTGTAGGTTCTCTTCCAGTCTGACCGCGAAGGCCTATAGGTCCTGTGGCCAGGCTGCGTCCGCCCTGCATGCCATGGCGTCCCGTCTCTGGCTACCGGTCAGAATGTTAACACAGGAACGCGTCCTCTGACACATCCGTCCCCGAGATTGGCCTGCAGCGATCGACCTTAAGGACGCGTATTTTCATGTCTCGGTTCTTCCGCAACACCGACCGTTTCCATGTTCTGTGTTCGGTGAACGAGCATATTAGTACGAGGTCCCACCCTTCGGGCTTTGGGTGCTCGAGCACCTCAGCCAGTGGGGGCTTTAGGTCAACTGGGAGAAGAGCAAACCCTGCCTGACGCAGAGGTTTCCTTTCCCTGGTATGAAGCTGGATTCGGTTGCCCTGACAGCGCACCTCACCGAGGAGCGCGTCCAGTCTGTGTTCAACTGCTTGAATTCGTTCAAATGCAGGACGGCGGTCCCACTGAAACAATTTCAGAGGCTCCTGGGGAATATGGCACCTGGAGCAGCAGGCACGCCGCTCAGAGTGCTTCATATGAGACCGCTTCAACGCTGGCTACACGGCCGAGTCCCGAGGTGGGCGTGGCACAGCGGATCCCTCCGTGTCTTAGTTACACCGAGATGCCACTAAACCTTCAGCCCATGGTCGGACCCTGTGGTTCTACGGGCGGGGGTGCCCCTAGAACAGGGTTCCAGGCATCCGATTGTCTCCACGGATGCCTCATCCATCGGCTGGGGTGCCACGTACAATGGGCTTGTGGTTGCAGGTCTGCGGACGGGGCCCTTAACTGCAATGGCACATCAACTGCCTAGAGTTGTCAGCAGTTCGTCTTCACGCCGCTCCAGGGAAAGCACGTTCTGGTCCGTACGGACAACACGGCGGTTGTAGCGTACATCAACAGACAGGGTGGTCTATGCTCCCGTCGCATGTCACAACTCGCTCGCCACCTCCTGTTATGGAGTCTGAGGTATCTGAGGTCTTTTCGTGCCACTCACATTCCGGGCCGGCTCAAGCGTGCGGCCGACGAGCCCTCACGGTAGCCAGTGCTTCCGGGAGAGTGGACACTCCATCCCCAGGTGGTCCAGCTGATTTGGGTTTGCTTCGGGACCTCACAGGTAGACCTGTTTGCCACCCCGGACGCGGCCCATTGCCAGTGGTTTTACTCCCTGACCGAGGGGATCCTCGGCACGGAGGCGCTGGCACACAGCTGGCCCCGGGGCCTACGCTAACATGCGTTTTCCCCAGTGAGCCTTCTTGCACAGACACTGTGCATGGTCAGGGAGGACGAGGAGCAGGTCCCGTTGACATGGTTCCGGGAAATGAAAGCTTTAGCATAAGTTCTGCTGGGAAGACTCAATTACTACGTCACTTAATGCCTTAACTCTAATCCAATGATATTCTCATGCTCACGGTATAAAGGCTCTGTACTTACACATGTTTGAGTTCGCAGATACTGAAGCAACGATTACATCTCGCTCGCCTGCCAAATCGTCATGTCTACTGACACGCCCGCGTTCGTGAGTCTCCTGTTACCGACGACGAAGTTTGCCGCTTCCTCCTCATCCACATGTGCAGCTCGCACATTCAGTGCCGCGGGTTGACCGGAAAAAGGGCCTTCGGAGGACATTATCAAGCCATGAAGGCTTACCGGTATCCCCATCAGCCGAAGTTATCCAGCGTGTACCTACTGCACCTAGCCTTAATACTCTGGCTAATCCACCAGAACCTGCTTCTCACAGCCCAGTAACCGCTCCTGCACCTGACCAGACGCAACAAGTCAGCAGGAAGAGAACCGCTAATTCCGTGTCGCCACACTCAACAAAAAAGTCTACGCAGCACCCTCAAGCTTCTACTTCACTGGATTTATCCGATCCCGCCGGAGTTTAAACCACACCGCGCGTTATTTCCCCCTAAAAATCGAGCGTTAAAACGCGAAAGGCGAAGCTTTATTTACGGGTTTGTCCCTCCTTGACTAATGTACTCAGATGGAGGGCCAACATGGCGATTACGTAATTATGCATTTACAATGGCATTTTATAAACTTACAAGAATACTTTATTACTTGAAATAAGTAAATGTACATCATTGAGCACATATTCTGAAGAACTAAGTTATAGATAAGAATAAATTATAAAAGTTACACAGCTTGTAGCTTTAATGCTCAATTCTCCAAGTCATCCAAACCTCTTTCAAACAGTCAAGACCCTGGAATCAAAGTTGTCGAGTTCGAACATTCTTTTAATAACTCCGAGCTTGGTCCCAGCCACTAACGTATTTGCAACCCACCAGCTTCCTCCCCCAGCCATCGGATTAAGCATTACATCGGACGTGCCTTCTACTTCAGCCGTCTAAACTTTCTTCAACCGACGGAGTCAACATTTCAGGATGCTCTGCCACACCCAAAACTCCCCCTTTTAACTTTTCTTCAGCTCAGCTCAGTCTTCGGTAGGCATCTTGTCTCTCCAGCTGCAGTGTCCCCTCTTATTAGAGTGAACATTGTCTAAGGTAAGGATATTAACTTGGCTTCACTTCTGCTTCCCTCGTCTGCCATTGACAGAAAAATGGTAGAACGTGGTGACGTGCCAGTGCTTCTCATAATTTACGATCCCAGATAACCGGAATAGTTAATTCGGCGATTTCGCCATCGCATTCAGCTTTACATAGCCATATTGTGCCAGGTTCCTGATTTGAGGGAAGAATTAGATCCGATTTAGCTTTAATGGCTGACTCTAACTGAAGGTACAGGAGAAACTTGTTTTACGAATGTCACAAACCTTCTTAGCCAATCAACTTCTCTCGCTCTACAATTCCCGTCTAGTCTGGAATTGCTCGTTCGCCATTCGGTGGTATAATAATAAAAAAATAAAAATAAAAAAATAAAAACTGGCATGTTCCATTCGCAGCGCTCATCAACATGACATCAAGCAGGCTAGTCAAATGCCAAGGCCGTCTAAGGAGCTGAACACATAAAGCTCGTTCATACTTTGCTGGCTCCGCAGCGTGAGCCGCCGCCGACTGCGCGCGCTCCTCCCCAAACGGACGAGGCGTTAATACTTGACGCGAGTCAAGAGTGGGCTAAGGTACACAGGGGATGACAATTATTTAGTTATACTTGATATTATTACTTGTGACGGGAACAAAATATGAAAGCAACTACAAAAAAAAAAAAAAAAAAAAAAAACCTTCAGCTTCACTCCGCGGTGACCTCTTTCCACTAAATATAAACAATGCTTAGGTTCCTAAACAGAGCAGAAAATGCTACACGCAGTCAATTAGCAATGCTTTCCTTGCGCTATTTTAACGAATCCGTTCGTCTTTTCTTAAAGAAATTCGACCACATCTGCAGTTTTGCAAATTCATCACCCGAATTGGTCTGCTCTTGCTCTACGAGATTTACCCCATAGCCGACGCTAGCATGATCTGGGGCCATTCATAGTCTCGTAAACGCATCTTGATGTTCTGCGATAACAAAGCACAGTTGCCATCACTAACAAGGCAGATCATCTTGCCTTTCCAGTAAGCTTTGGTGAGACGGTTTATCTGGCAATCTGTTGTTGTAATTCTAACATTGAAGCTGGAAATATATTCATGGCCATTGCCATGTTATTGCTGACGTGCTCTATCGATTCAATTCCAGTTTGAGACGGAATCTACAACTAGCTAATCCGTTCCCAATACCCTGTCCTCTCCTAGCAGAAATTAATTAGATTAAACGATATGCTTACTTCGGCTAGACAATATGTATTAAGGTGTCGCTACCAAAACATCAAAGCTTACACGTCCGCATGGTCAGCTTTTTCTATGTTCTGTTTAGCCTTCCAAATTCTAGTATTTCCCATTTTAATTGCGACCGTTGTTCCTTTCTCGTTTCCAATTTCAAAAAAAAAAAAAAAACTCTTCCATCCGCCGACTCCTCGCAGGTATTCAATTCTATGCAAAAATAAATAATCCTAATTTTCCAAGTCTCTTCTCCGAAACTTCCATTCGTTTACTCCTTAAAGGCTTAGCTAAATCCTCTATTAAACAGATCGATAAACGTCTGCCCATTACTCTGCCGTTGTTGCATAAATTCATCAATTCCGTTCGCAACGGTCTCTTTTCCTTTTACATCAATATCTTGCTAGAAGCAGTGTTCTAGCTGCTTTTTACGGTTTCATGCGTCCAGGCGAATTCTCTTCCGATACTGATACTTTCGATCCTTCTCGCGGTATTTCCTTTTCTGATATTGTTTCTCTCCTAATTGCTTCACTCTAATTCTTTAACATTCAAAAAAACGATGCTCAAAGCTCCGGCATCACCTTATCTTTCCCTAAAATAAATTTTTGCCATTTACATCTATGGTTAAATTTCTTAAAATCCGCCCTTAAACTTCTAACGTTGCCCCTCTCTTTATCTTACCTAACGGTGCACCTCTTTCAAAAGGCTGGTTCAGAACCCATTTCAACTCCGATTTTAGACCGGTGGGTATAATCATTTACCAACTTTTGGGGGTTGGCGGGCCCCGTCCCGATGGATTCACACTCCACCCATTTTGGGGGGTCGGCTGCGCCCCTGCCCTCGTCTTCAGGCAGGAATTGCAGATCCGAGACCCTCGGATTATGCTCTTCGGACGGGGCCTACGCCAAATGACTCTGTACACTATCAGCTTGTTGAGCTGTTAATAAATGCACTATTGTCAATATATTTCTCCTGAGTCTTTCTGGTAGAACTAGTGATCCTTGCGACAGCACCTCCTTGGCCCATTCCTCTGAGGAAGGACCTCCTGACTCAGAGACAGGGCACCCTCTGGCACCCATGGTCCCGGGACGGGACGCGGAGGTTCTAGGTGGCCTGCCACATGCTGTGGCAGACACCATCGCTTCCGCTAGAGCTCCCTCCACGAGGCACCTCTATGCGTGGGAGTGGAACCTGTTCGTCGACTGGTGCTCTTCTCATCGAGAAGACCCCCGAAGATGTTTGGTCAGGGCCGTGCTTTCCTTCCTACAAGATGGGTTGGAGAGAAGGCTGTCTCCCTCCACCCTCAAGGAGTATGTGGCCGCTATCGCTGCACATCACAAACTAGTAGAAGGTAAGTCTTTGGGGAAGCACGACCTGATCGTCAGGTTCCTGAGAGGCGCGAGGAGATTAAATCCGCCTCGCCCCCCTCTATACCCTCTTGGGACCTTTTCCTGGTGGTTAGTGCACTTCAGAGACCTCCCTTTGAGCCTTTGCAGTCAGTGGAGTTAAAAATTCTGTCTCTGAAGACAGTACTCCTGGTTGCATTGGCCTCTATCAAGAGGGTAGGGTACCTGCAGGCATTTTCGGTCGACGAATCGTTCGGCTCCTCAGTGAAAAACAATGGTGCGTGGTGATCGCTTCCGCTTTATACCCGCGCAGCGGGGTTAGGTGCGATATGCAAAGCACGCATGCCAATGTTCATTGGCCCATTTTCTAAATCTCGAAGCTGATAGGGGCTCCCTGAAGTGATCCCCATTCGTCGGTCTAAGTCCGACGTACGTCTCCGTTCCCCCCTTCAGTGAACGAGGGTTACATATGTAACCGAGACGTTTGCGTCACTTCCTGTCTCCTGAGAGACCTTCATCTGATGGATTTTTAAAGGCAGCGTACATGTGTTCTTCACTGCCTTTGATATCCCACAATCCTGTCCTTTACATTCAGTGACAGTTGAGCTGGGAAAACAAGATGGCGTCCGAAATTTGCGTTTGCTGGTTAGTGTGTTTGTAAATGTATGTTTTTACCTATATTTTCCACTTCTGATGTAATTTCTAGCGAGAAATGACTAATGTAGTAATTAAATATGTGTTTAGTTCTCACCAAAGCTCGCTCTTTTATGCTATCGATCATTAAACTGTTTCAACTGCCTTAGAAGTCTGTCCAAAATCAGTTTTGTGAGGTGCCTTCATCCACAAATGCTGTCATTGCCCGATAAGGCAGCGAGGCATTGAGTCAGCTGCCTAGGTTTTCGGACGCAGCCTAGAAGGGATACAGCTACAGACACTGGGCATACACACATCAATATTGCGTCATTTAATTATTGTATTTGCATTATTGTAAGGGTTAATCTGGTAAGTAGCTGATTTATTTATTGTTAATTTATCGTGAGATTTTGCCTCACGTCCTACCATTACTTCACCCCTTGTAGCCACACCTCTTCTTCTCTGTTTTTTTTGTAGTGTATTTCTGTGGAAGAAAAACAGCGCCACACATTGGCCTGGCATGTATTCTACATCGTTTTGAGTCGGTTTCAACGGTTTCGTGTATGCAGATATTTCTTGAGATGCAGGGGAAAAGAAGATTGGATGGGTAAATCTCTAAATTCAAGTGGATGTGGTCTTATATATGTGGCTGTTTTTCCCTTTCGGGGAACTCGAGCTGCGTCGAAACGCTGTGAGAACGCCTCTACGTTAATGCGTCGTGAAGCGCCTGTAGAACCATTCCATCGGAAAAAAGATCGATCGTCGGCGTGATGACGTCATCGACCGGAAGCTATAAAGCGTCTGTGAAAACAAACAGGAACTAGCTTCTGAGCCTTCAGCAAGCGATCTGTGTGAACCTGTCTGTCTATTTGGTGTTTTTGTCTGTCTATATCCAGAGATTTTCCACCCTTTTTGTTAAATATCAGTAGATTAACAAAAAAAAGAGAAAAATAAAATAGATAGAGATGGCGAGTGAGAGCTGCAATTTCAGAAAGTGTGTTCCTCCCTGCCCACGCTACATCACGGGTGGGGACACACACCTTCTCTGTGTTGCATGCTTGGGAGCGCAGCATGCCCAGGCAGCCCTCGAGGGGGCTGCTTGCGAGCATTGTGAGCGATTACCACTGAGAACGCTGCGCTCCCGCCGGGCACTCTTCGAGGAGGGTGCCTCGGCTCGTGTTCCCCGCGGCTCTGGTCCCGCTGCCGCTGAGGCGGAGCGAAGGCTGCAGTCGTGGGGATCACAATTGGATGTGGCAGAGGGGTTAGAGACGGGCGCTGCCTTATCTCTGCCCTCACCTGCCCCATCCAGCGGCTCTTCTCGGGGCATGGAAGCACGCATGGCGGTTTCTTCCCCCCCGAGAGAGTCGCCGGTGCTTCATCTGTCCAGCTCTGAGGAGGTGGACGTTGAAAGCATCGAGACTGAAGACTCGCCACTTCAGTCCCCTGCTAGTGAGGAGCTAGTTGAGGTTCTGACGCGAGCAGTGGCCAGGTTAAACATCGACTGGGCCACTGAAAGAACTGAGGCAGGAAGAAAACGTCATAGCAAATTAGACGAACGATTCCTGCCGTCTCGCGCTTCAGAGCCTCAGCGGCGGGGCCTGCCGTTCTTTCATGACTTGCACACCGAGGTGGCAAGATCATGGAGGAGACCGGCATCATATGGAGTTTTCAGCCCGCAGACCTCGGTCTACAGCAACACCGCCGGGCTGAAACAATATGGTTATGGGGCGATGCCAAAGGTTGAAGAGACGCTTGCGAGCCATCTCTCGCCTTTCTTCGGCATCGTCCCTTAAGGCCCCGACTTTGCCCACCAGACCTCTTAAGACAACGTCGGCGCTGGTGGGTAAAGCGTACTCGGCAGCGGGTCAAGCTGCTGCATGCCTGCACACGATGGCTATCGTGCAGGCATATCAGGCTGACCTGCTGAGGGATTTGGACGGTAGTGATGTCGTGGGGGGAGATATTGTAGCCGAACTTAGATCTTCCGCTGATTTAGCTCTCCGGGCCACCAAGGAGACGGCCAGATGTGTTGGCCGCTCCATGGCAGCATTGGTGGCTACGGAGAGGCACTTATGGTTGAACCCCACAGACATCAAGGAGAGGGAGAAAGCTTCCTGCTCGATGGGCCGCTTTCTCCTGGAGGCCTCTTCGGTGACGCAGTTCACACTGTCACCGAGAGGTTCCAGGAGTCGAAAAAGCAAGCTGCGGCACTCAAGCAGTTCCTCCCTCTCCGGGTCCAGGTCCCTGGGGCTGCTGCTGACACAATCAAGCAGCCCAAACCGAGTACGAGCTCCTCACACAGGGCTCAACAAAAGCAGAGCGTCGCTGCCCGAGCTCCCCCTCAGCGCGGGGACGAGGGGCGGCGCTCTCAGACGAGGCCTTCGAGGGGCAGGGCTGATCTGCGGACAGTCCTGATCGCCAAGAAGGCCTCGTCGAAGCGTTCCTGACGCCAGAAGCGTCAGGACGCTGAGGGTGGTTCCCCCCGTAGGGAAACGGTGTTTACCCCTGCCAACGGTACCCGTTTCCCTGCGGCACCCTCGGGGGGCCGCGCTGCCAACCCCGCCGCAATGCCGGGGCGCAGTCGGTCTCCGCCGAGCAGTCAAGTCAGTCGTTCCCTGCCGGTCCGCCGCTTCAGGGCACTGTGCTTGTTGCTCAAAATACACCAGAGGCCAGCCTCGAGAGGCTGGTTCCCTTAGTAGATTTTCTAGACGAGTGGAAACGTCTATCAAATATATCTCATTGGGTCCTGCAGATAATAGAAAAGGGGTACGCCATTCAATTCAGAAGTCGGCCACCTCCTTTCAGCGGTGTCCTACCTACAGAGGTAGGCCCGGAGCAGGCTCTGGTAATGGCACAGGAAGTAGAGACACTCCTGCAAAAAGGGGCTATAGAGAGGGTTCCCCCTCCCAGCAGGGAGTCTGGCTTTTACAGCCGTTACTTCATCGTGCCGAAGAAGGATGGGGGCTTACGCCCGATATTAGATCTGCGGCATTTGAATCGCTCGGTGGCCAAGCTCAAATTCAAGATGCTTACACTCAGACAGATTGTATCGCAGATCAAGTCGGAGGATTGGTTTGTCACCATAGACCTCAAAGATGCGTATTTTCATGTCTTCATCCTTCCACATCACAGGAAGTTCCTGAGGTTTGCCTTCGGGGGAGAGGCATACCAATATCGAGTACTTCCCTTCGGTCTAGCACTGTCACCCCGCACGTTCACCAAGTGTGTGGATGCAGCTCTGGCGCCGCTGCGTCTGCAGGGCATCCGCATTCTGAACTATATCGACGACTGGCTGATTCTAGCGAATACAGAGCAGATGGCGGTTCAGCATCGAGATGCTGTTCTCGCCCATATGTCGAAGCTGGGGTTGAGGCTGAACGCCAAGAAGAGTGTGCTTTCTCCGGCTCAGAGAACCACTTTTCTAGGTGTGAACTGGGATTCGGTAATTATGCGGGCGCAATTATCGCCAACACGCATAGCATCGATCCTGGCAGCCGTCAAAGAACAGAGGCTAGGCCGGGCCGTCACTGTGAAACAGTTCCAGAAACTGTTAGGTCTCATGGCAGCAGCGTCCAACGTGATACCTTTTGGCCTACTGTACATGAGGCCACTGCAGTGGTGGCTCAAAACAAAAGGGTTCTCCCCGAGGGGAAATCCGCTCCGCACGATCAAAGTCACGCGGCGATGCCTACGTGCTCTGGTCATGTGGAAAAACCCGGGGTTTTTATCTCAGGGTCCCGTGTTGGGGGCTCATGTTCGTCGCGTAACGCTAACGACAGATGCCTCTCTCACGGGCTGGGGGGCGACCATGAGTGGTCGCTCATCCCAGGGTCTATGGCAGGAACATCAGCGGCACTGGCACATAAATCGGCTAGAGATGCTCGCAGTGTTTCTTGCATTGAAACAGTTCCTGCCCGACCTCAGGGAACACCACGTGCTAGTCAGGACAGACAACACGTCGGTGGTCGCCTATATAAATCACCAGGGGGGTCTGAGGTCTCGTCCGTTGGACAAATTGGCACATCGGATCCTCCTGTGGGCCCAAGGGAAATTGCTGTCAATCAGGGCAGTATATATCCCGGGGGCCCTGAATCAGGAAGCAGGCAGCCTGTCGAGACAGGGGCCGAGGCCCGGGGAATGGAGACTCCACCCAGAGGTGGTGGAGCTCCTGTGGAAGGTTTATGGGAAAGCGGAAATAGACCTATTTGCTTCGGCGGAGAATTCCCACTGCCCGCAGTGGTTTTCTCTGACCCATCCAGCCCCGCTGGGGTTGGATGCCATGGTACAGGAGTGGCCAAGGCTGCCTCTGTACGCCTTCCCCCCGATTGTCTTGCTTCCAGGAGTTCTGGAGAGGGTACGCCGGGACGGGGCCCAGGTACTTCTAGTGGCTCCGTACTGGCCGACCCGAGTATGGTTTTCGGACCTGATATCTCTCCTGGAAGGCTCTCCGATGGAGATTCCGACCAGGAGGGATCTACTCTCTCAGGCGGGCGGGAGATTCCTGCACCCACGCCCGGAGATGTGGAAACTGTGGGCCTGGCCTCTGAGGGGGCTAGGCTCATAGAGGAAGGTCTCTCGGCCGAGGTCGTAGAGACCATCCTGCACTCCAGAGCTCCGTCCACGAGGAAGCTGTACGCTTTGAAATGGAGACTTTTCTCAGCATGGTGCAGAGAACGCCAGTGGGACCCAGTTAACTGCCCGGTTGGTACAGTGCTGGAGTTCCTGCAGGCAAGGTTCTCGGCAGGGTTGACCCCCTCCACAATAAAGGTGTACGTGGCGGCCTTGGGTGCCTTCCACGTCCCTTTCGGTGGAGTGTCTTTGGGAAGACACCCTCTAATTACACGCTTCCTCCGTGGCACTCTAAGGTTGAGGCCGGCTATGCACTCGAGGGTCCCAGCATGGGACTTGGCCATTGTTTTGGGGGGCTTGTCCGGACCACCGTTCGAACCTCTGGAGGAGGTTTCGGACAAGTTCCTCACCCTAAAAACCATCTTTCTTTTGGCCATATCATCTCTCAAAAGAATAGGAGATATTCAGTCCCTGTCGGTAGGGCCCTCATGTTTAGAGTTTTCGCCTGGGATGGTGAAAGCATTTCTGCATCCCAGGCCGGGTTATGTCCCCAAGGTTCCTACGAGCCCACGGGGCCCCATCACTCTCCAAGCCTTCTGTCCTCCTCCGTTTAAGACGTCAGACCAGGAAAGATTAAATCTGCTGTGTCCTGTGAGGGCACTGGATACATACGTCCACAGAGCTGCCCTGTGGAGAAAATCTGACCAATTATTTGTCTGTTTCGGACCCCCTAAGAAGGGGGCTCCAGTATCCAAGCAGAGGATGAGCAAGTGGGTGGTCGAGGCCATCTCACTTGCTTATGAAGCGGCCGGGCAGCCGTCTCCACTGGCTGTCCGGGCGCATTCAACCAGGGGTATGGCTGCTTCAAAGCACTCTTGTCGGGGGCTTCCCTCCACGATATTTGTAACGCGGCCGGATGGTCGTCTCCTTTAACCTTCGTCAGGTTCTATGAACTAGACCTGGCATCTACTGTTGGGGCGCAGGTTCTCTCGTAACCGTGTGCGCTTCGGCTTCACACATACGAGACACTTGGTCCTATGGCCATGTGGGTATAAGCGTTCTCACAGCGTTTCGACGCAGCTCGAGTTCCCCGAAAGGGAACGTCTCAGGTTACGTATGTAACCCTGGTTCCCTGAGGGAACGAGACGCTGCGTCGCTCTGCCATACTCCCGGCGTGTCCGTGATCACTTACTTCAGGCTTTATCAGAAGTTAGTTCCTGTTTGTTTTCACGGACGCTTTATAGCTTCCGGTCGATGACGTCATCACGCCGACGATCGATCTTTTTTCCGATGGAATGGTTCTACAGGCGCTTCACGACGCATTAACGCAGAGGCGTTCTCACAGCGTTTCGACGCAGCGTCTCGTTCCC
The DNA here is from genome assembly GCF_024679245.1 of Pseudorasbora parva. Lineage (NCBI taxonomy): Eukaryota > Metazoa > Chordata > Actinopteri > Cypriniformes > Gobionidae > Pseudorasbora > Pseudorasbora parva. Next base: position 8,532,546 of record NC_090177.1, on the reverse strand, counting down.
TCAGGGAACCAGGGTTACATACGTAACCTGAGACGATTCTGATTCTTTCAAAAGTATTATATTAAAAGTTGTGATTTTATTCCTGTTGTTGAGCGCTTTATTCACCACAGATACCCGTTATAGAAGAACAGACCCTTGTACTGAGTATATTTAAATATCAAAATGGAATAATCAGCCGTGAACCTCTTCCTCCTCTCAGAAATGAGGAATTTGATGGAGGATTATGGCTGGATATTCCAGCGTGGAGCCCAGAGCCCACGACCCAGAGCCTAACCAGTCATCACCCAGCTGTGTTAACAGAGAACCCGAGCCTGCAGCAATGCAAGAGCCAGAGGACCAGACAGAGCCAACCATCGCCCTGGAGCCTGAGCATCAAAACGCGTCCGAACATGTGCAAGCGTTGATATCTGGGGTATCCTCAAGGGAGTTAGCGTGGAGTACAAGGGAAGGGATAGGAGCTCCACCCACACTCCCGCCATACAGAGTTGTTGCTGGACTCTGAAAATATTTTTTTTTATGTTTAAAGAAGATGATCGCCTGCCCCTGCTGATTACACCCAGCAATAATTCTCCTGTCTCCACTGGTTCTGTCCAGCATGTTATAGTAAAGACCACCTAAACCAAGACCAAACCAAGAACAAGACCAGCGTGTGCCAAGACCAAGACAGGGCGAGACCAAGTCAAGACCAAGATCAGATCAGCACTCCTTAAAGGGGGGGTGAAATGCTGTTTCATGCATACTGAGCTTTTTACACTGTTAAAGACTTGGATTCCCATCCTAAATATAGACAAAGTTTCAAAAACTAATGTTGGACGTTTGATGAAGTATTTCTGTGTCAAAAATACTCCTTCCGGTTTCTCAGAAGTTTCTGAGAGTTTTTTCGAGTATGGGTCGGCTTGACGTCGATAGAGCGGTAGATCCTTGTATGGGCCGTACGGCTCTTCTCCCGGTAGGGTGCGCACGCGTGACTAGAGCGAGAGAGGAAATGCACGCCCGAAAACACTCGCTCAGGTGCAGATCCACTCGTCCGTGAACACTTATGTCACACCACGCTCCACTTTATTCCTATGGGTGACATCAAGCGACTTCAGCGCTTCAGCACAGCATTCCGGGAAGGCAGCGCTGCATTTGAACCGATTTGAACGCAGAAATGACGGGAAGCGTCACAACATCGCTTCAGTCGTGTCGCAACAGTGGATCTCCACTCTTGTTGTTCTATGTATAACGTTACACTAGTCTGACGTGCAAAACTGTTTTGCTTGCTACTGCTAAGGTTTAGTTGCATACAATAGTCCATAAACCAAATCATGTCCTCATAAACTGCGAGTAAACACACACAAATGTTGACAGGCCACTAAATACAGTACATACCACAGAGACGGACGTCCTGCTGTTGCTGTTTCTCCTGTTCAATTTATTTCAGCCTCCGGATCTGATTCTGGATCATATCTGTATTAGTTGAATCTGATTGATAGCCATGGTTTATTAGAGTAACGTTTTCTTTTCCACTTTTGACGATGTCAGCTTTCAGAAGCTCTCGTGCTGTAGCTGCGCGCTCGTCATTCTTTAGCTCCGCCCACACGATACGCCTCCAGCCGCTCGTTTTTTTTCCTGAAAGACTCGGTACAGCCTATCTTTCTTTTATAAATATAATAAAACTAAAGACTTTTCGGAGATATGAAGGATGCAATACTACTCAATAGGTACTCAAGATTGACATGAGATTGACTGAAACTGAGTGTTTCACCGATCCCTTTAAAATCATCAAAAAAATTACTTGTATTTAGTTACTAAATGTAATTAACAAATTAACAAACAAATCACTGATTAATGGCACAGAAGTTGAATTGGTACAATTACACCTTCATAAATAATGTTAAGATTAATTTAACATTAAAACATTAACATAATGTAACATTCACAGAATAATTTATTCAACCGATTTGTTCAAAGCAGCTGATTTATTTAATAACAAAACGTTCCCAAATTAAAATTTGTCATTTAATATTCATTTCTTGTTTATTGAATGTTTATTTGAATCAATATCATTCGCAATCATGCTTATATTCATGACAACAATTATCTGGCTCTTGTGATATTGCTTAATGACATTCTATGTTATATTTAAAAAAAAATACACATCAGAATTTTTGGGTAATTCATATAAATGTGGGGGATTTTTGAGGCAATAGCTCTATTCAGACGGTAATTGTTTCTCATGTGGATGTCCGTAAAAATAAATGTGCATGTCACCTCAGAGATAAAACTCCTGCATTCAGATGGCGATTTATTGACGGTGGAGGAGCGAGTTTTGTGATCCTGCGGACCTAGGAAAAACTCACACCTCACGTGCTCAGTCCAATGATTGTCTGCTGTAAAACTCTCATATACTTGGTATGATAAGAATAAAATCATATTTAATTTAGTAATAGGGAAATTTTATTATTTTATTTTAATTATTATTATTTACTGTAAATCTCCTGTTTAAAAAAAAGGAAGATGTCATTTTAAAAATGAGTTAATACAATGCTGCAGATTTCTCCAAAGGTTTCTTCTTCTTTTGGGCAAAAATGATTAGCAGTGTTTGCTTAGTCAAGCATCACCATTACTATTGCTCTTTAAGGGACACCTCAAATAAAGCAGCTTGTTTAGGATGTCTGGTATTACTTTTCTTAATTGTCAGACATAGAAGAAATTTGTATTATATAGAAGAAAAGATTATTATAGAGACAAATCATTTACTCCAAAGAGCCGTGAAGTAGCAGCTGGCAGCGTGTTGTGGTTGAACGACTTCTATTTTTAAAATCTAGGGCTGTTCTTACATTACTGCGATTGGATTTGTCAGGCTTTACAATGGAGTTATAAAAAGTGTTCAAGTCTAAAGACCTTGAGTTTTCTTCTATTACATTCCATCAAACCTTTAATATTAATTTGTGTTTTGTATAATATTTTTTACACAATGTAAATCTTACCTTGAGTTTTCCATGCATCGGTTCACAGCTCAGTCACCTATTGATAGAGGCAGATTTACAGCATCTAGCAGAGTTATCTTAAATTAGCCTATTATATTTTCTGATGAAAATGTGAGGACCCAACATACATTTCTGCAATTTTTGTGGGAATAAAAACCTTTTTTTTTCGATCACTCATACACGCATTCAAATTTTTGACTGGCTGCAGTCACCCTGAGCACACACTTTAGAAAATGCCATGAATGTGGAAATGGAAATTGTAAAGATGTTCTGTGCTCAAAACCTCTGCATAAAAATGATTGAAGTAATAACAATGATTAAAGTAATAAAGGTAATTAAAAATACATTATGGCTAACCAAATATAGAACAAATATAGAAAAAATATAGAAAGAATGTTGATATGAAATTTAAATTTGGACTTATTAGTCCCCCATTTTTTCTATATTAATATACACTGATCAGGCATAATATTATGACAGGTGAAGGGAATAGCAAGTGAACATTTTGTCCTTAAAGTTGATGTGTTAGAGGTGTGCAGGAAAAATGGGCAAGGGATTTGAGCGAGTTTGACAAGGGCCAAACTATGATGGATTTAAGCTTTCATTTTTAGTCATTTGTTTAATTTTACACAAACTCCACCAAAGACATTTTCTTCCAAAAAATAACTATTTTCAGTAAATAAACAAGAACAAAAATTTAGGACAAAACTTTTAATGAAGCCACCAAACTAAAATATAACAAGGTCCAATGTTAAAAAAAAAAAAAAAAAAACTTTCAGAGAGACCACAGAACAAAAACGATAATGGGAGTATAAAAATAAATATTTCTACTCCAGAATCTGTTCGTCGTATTGCTCATTTTTCATTATTTTGGAGATGTTCTATTAGACATAGCGTGATTTAGTGTAAGCATGAAGTGGTTTATTGATAAAAGTGGCCTTTTATCACTTTATTCTCAGTGCTTCTCTATATGTAACAAAGTTTTCACAACTGAAAGATTCTCAACAGGTTAAGAGAATATATGGTGGTTTAAAGTGGGTTGCGCTGGTGTATCTCACACTTCGTACTTTGAATAGGCCTAAATTAGCATTTGTTTCTTCAAAGAATCCGTTTCTGAGGTCTGAGTGTCGACAGTTTTCAGAGCTGAAGAAGATTCAAAGGACTTAAAGCTCTTCTTTCCTCTTGATGATCAGCTTCCGAACCATATCCGCTATCCGTGGGCGGATTTCTTTGACGGAGACATCAGGACCCCACGCATCAACAACTTTGCCATCGGTATCGATGAGATACTTCCAGAAATTCCAGGTCGGCTCTTTCCTAGACGTCTCTGAAATTAGAAAAGAGTGACGGTTGTTTAAATGAGAGCACAGCATGCCAAATCAAATGTCAAATGACAAGCTGTTACATTGCATACAAATGCAATGCTCCCTCAAACACTTTATGTTAGCCCACAAAGGTATGAGGTGTTGCACATGAACAGCTTGAGTGGAAACACTTGATTTTATATTTTGTAATGCACTGGCTGATGTTTTGAAGTGTGATTTAAGTGTCTAAGTACTTTTTGATCCCTCTGTAATCAGTTCCACTCACCCACAAGGTATTTGTAAGCATTATTTGCCCCTATTCCAACCACAGCGATCTTGCTGAAGATGGGGAAAGAAACCCCGTAGACCCGCCGCACAAAGCTATCGATCTCTTTATCGCTGCCGGGCTCCTGCTGGCCAAATTGGTTACAGGGAAATGCCAGCACATTGAAATGAAACGGCCCGAAGTCTTTTTGCAGCTGCTGGAGGTCTTTGTAGTGCTCGTCGGTGTGACCACACTCACTGGCCACATTCACTACCAGTGAAACCTACAAACACAGCACAGGAAAATCAAGAACATCATACAGGATATATGTCTACTGCATTCAGGGACGGATAGACAGACAGACAGACAGACAGACAGACATTGTGAATAAAAAAGGAATACAATCATTTACAAATTCATAAACTTATATTTTATTCACAATAGAATATAGATGACATATCAAATGCCAAATATTAGCTCATCAATTCATTTTGGATTTCATGAGAGGTACACATTCCAAAAAAAAAGTTGGGACAGGTAGCAGGGGGGGGGTTGGGTAGTGGAGCAATATCAGAAAGGAGTTTCTCAGAGAAAAATTGCAAAGAGTTTGAAGTTATCATCATCTACAGTGCAGAACATCATCCAAAGATTCAGAGAATCTGGAACAATCTCTGTGTGTAAGGGTCAAGGCCAGAAAACCATACTGGACGCCCGTGATCGTCGGACCCTTAGACGGCACTGCATCACATACAGGAATGATACTGTAATGGAAAACACAACATGGAACATCAGCGAACACAATCCACCGTGCCATTCGCCGTTGCCGGCTAAAACTCTATAGGTCAAAATAGAAGCCATATCTAAACATGATCCAGAAGCGCAGGCGTTTCTCTGGACCAAGGCTCATTTCAAATGGACTGTGGCAAACTGGAAAACTGGTCTGTGGTCAGATGAATCAAAATTTGAAGTTCTTTTTGGAAAACTGGGATGCCATGCCATCTGGACTAAAGAGGACAAGGACAACCCAAGTTGTTATCAGCGCTCAGTTCAGAAGTCTGCATCTCTGATGGTATGGGGTTGCATGAGTGTGTGTGGCATGGGCAGCTTACACATCTGGAAAGGCACCATCAATGCTGAAAGGTATATCCAAGTTCAGAACAACATATGCTCCCATCCAGACATCGTCTCTTTCAGGGAAGACCTTGCATTTTCCAACAAGACAATGCCAGACCACATACTGCATCAATTACAACATCATGTCTGTGTAGAAGAAGGATTCGGGTACTGAAATGGCCAGCCTGCAGTCCAGATCTTTCACCCATAGAAAACATTTGGCGCATCATAAAGAGGAAGATGTGACAAAGAAGACCTAAGACAGTTGAGCAACTAGAAGCCTGTGTTAGACAAGAATGGGACAACATTCCTATTCCTAAACTTGAGCAGCTTGTCTCCTCAGTCTCGAGACGTTTGCAGACTGTTATAAAAAGAAGAGAGGATGCCACACAGTGGTAAACATGGCCTTGTCCCAACTTTTTTGGAATGTGTAGCTCTCATAAAACCAAAATGAGCCAATATTTGACATGACAAAAATGTCAAAATGTCTCACTTTCAATATTTAATATATCATCTTCAGAATACAACAATACATGTTGTATTCTGAATAAAATGTTGAAACGTGAAACTTCCACATCATTGCATTCTGTTTTAATTCATAATTTGTACAGTGTTGGGTTAGTAGTATATACTATGAAACATTTAATTTGAAACTATTTTTAATACAAAATTTCCGTAACACATTAGAATAATTGTTCGTGCAGGAAGTAATGCAGGACTAACAACTATTAGCCTACTACATTAACCCTTCAGCTACTACTATTAAAGGAACTGTATGTAAGAAATGTATTTCAATGAATCATAAAATGGCCCTGATTTGTCACTAGTAATTAAGAAATCATGTTAATGTAAAATACTTGACAACAGTACAAATACAAATCACTGACAACAGTAGCCCGGCTAGGATATTGTCATTTAAAAGTTGTTGTTGCAGCCCTCAACTGATGTTGATGTTTTGGCCTGAAGCTCCGCCCTCCAGCTATCTACCAATCACAAAGTCAGTAGTGTTTCGGCATCCAGGGGGGAGTGGATACACCACTCTGCAGTCATTTAAAAGTGATTGCAGTACCAGTTTTGGCCACAATCTTACATACACTTCCTTTAACTATGTAGAAAGAAGCTTAACTAATCAGTAATTGATATCACATTTAGGAGATGTGAATAATTTATAGCTAAATTAAATTATAAAGAACATTATTGTGTGTCTGAGACATAATCCGTTATCTTTTTTACTCTTAATGTGCTCATAAAAAATCATGGGCACCCAGAGACCCCTGACCCGCCATGGGCACCCAGAGACCCTGACCCGCCATGGGCACCCAGAGACCCTGACCCGCCATGGGCACCCAGAGACCCCTGACCCGCCATGGGCACCCTGGTTCTCTTCAGCTGTGTTTGGTTAATTATCATCCTCTGTGTCCCCTGTGCCTTAGTCAGTCATCTGTGTTTGTATTTCAGTTCTCCCTTGTTCTCTGGTTGTCCGGTATTACGTTTATGTTACCTGTGATTCTAGTTATATTGTTCCTGAGTTTATTAAAGACCATCATTTTTTGAAGCCCACTTCCCTGTTTCCTTCCTGCACAACCTGAGTCGTAACAACTGTAAGCTTTCTAAAGCAGTGCATGAGACCGCGGACACCAATGATGGCCTAAAAGCCAAATCAAGCCATTAGAGGCAGTGTGAGATGAGTTAAGAGCTGCTCTTCATGAGAATCAAATGTTCAAGTCTTTTCATGAGAAACAAATGTTAATGTGTCCTTTTGTTTTTTTCCCATAAATGCAATTTACACACCGTTTCTGACCTTCAGCCCTTGAGCTATAATATCAGCACTTCTGATGCAGATTGAACACCTCATCTCCATTAAGCTGCTGCTATTAAAGCACTTCATGTTTTTATTCATTATTCATGTATGTAGTAGTAGCCTAGCTAACAGGGAACGTTCTTAGAACTTTGGCTAACGTTCTGGCAAGGTTCTCTCAAAGTTAAGAACAAACGTTCCTCCAGTTAGATTAATAGAATGTTTATTCTGATCTTTAACCCACTATTGTTCACGTGGTATTGTTCACGTGTCGCCAAATAAAATAAAAAAAGTATAATACAATTCAATGATTGTACTATATTTTAGCTTGTTAACATGTTTTATGTATTATTTTGTAGTTTTAGGAGATGTTATGGTACTACTTGATATTTATACAGTAGTTATAATCCATTTATTTACTTTTTGAGCACAGACCCTTGACTGTGGACGTAGTGTCTGTGACGTCACCCGTAGGTTTCTGAAAAGCATTTTTGATGCCCAAAGTGGGCGGAGCCGGCCATCACCATCTTGGCAGCATCACCATGTGTCACTCCCGGATTAACCGAAAATGGGCAAAGGGGGGGGATGTGGGTGGAGCTAAGGTGACGTGATGACTGACAGACAGCAGACAAAAGGCAATCTGCCTGTCACTCAAAGTGGCCACACCCTTAATTAAAGTAAAATATTAATGTAAACTGATATTTTTTTATTCACTCCCTCACAGCCCTAGACCAAAACCACGTTTCTACCAGACTGTAAACATGTTTATTTCTGCTGTAAAGGCCTAGTTGCCAGTCGATGAATTTTTGCAGTTTAAGTTGCAGTTAAAGCTACACTGTGTGATATTTTCCCCCATCTAGCGGTGTAAAGGTGTATGACCATCCAGTGAATATTAGTTTCTGTTCCTCTCAATTCTGATTTCGTTTTAACTCCTACGGTGGCCGATTTAGTCCAAGATTAACACGGCTTCCAGTTCGACCTCGTCAACGAGTGCCATCGAGTGTTAAAACGCGAAAAGCTTGAATTTACGGGTATGTCCCTCTTTGGCTAATGTACTTTCAAGATAGAGGGGCAACATGGCGCCCGGCATTCGAACCCATAGACAGTAAAAGAAATGGACAGAGCGTTCCCATAGACTTCAACGGCAGAAAGTGAGGTCGATTAGAAGCACTCACTTCCTGATGGCTGAGCGAACTGCGCAGGCTCAGACTGAGCTTGAGGACGTAGATGTGACGTGAGCCTCCTGTCTGACAGCTGTAGGTCTTCTAGTAGTTGTGGAAAGTGAAATCTGAATCACGTTGTTTAAATGTTTTGTCCCGTTGCTTTTGGCTCACAATGGGCTTCTCCTCATTCTTCTCCCTTGACTTTATCAGACTTTATGTCTCCACGTCCCCCCGACTGTCTCATAGACAGTAAAAGATTGCTTCTGAGCGTCTCCTCAGGTCTATACGGTAATTTCTCAACTGTGCGACAGAGTCGCGTTGGTTATGACGCAATCGTTAGCCTATTTTTACAAAAACAGCTTCTGCGGGGCGATAGTGTAAGATACAAGGTAATGGAGCCTTTTATACATTGTCGTGTTTCTTTAGAAATAAACAATGGACAAATGGAGTCTTTAAACGCCTCAGATGTAAAGTTATTCACTGTCAAAGTGACTCAAAAATGAATGGGAGTCAATGGGATGCTAACAGCAGGTGATGGCTTGGTTAGCAATGGCCGCCCCTATGGGTGGAATGCTTTCCGAGCGCTAGATTACCCCCTTGTTCGAACCCTCACCCGTATATTTTCAATGGCATATTATAAACTTATGAAAATACTTTATTACTTGAAAGAAGTAAATATACATTAATGAGCACATATTTTTTTGAAAGAACTAAGTGTTTTTAGCTAAGAATAAACTAAAAAAGTTACACAGTGTAGCTTTAAGTGTTGGCTTCAATAGAGAGATGAAATTTCCAACTTAAAATATCATGAATCGTGAATGTTCTGGAGCAAAGACAAAGAAAAAAGTTAACTTGAAATAGACAAAAATACTCTTTTCAATTTTAATACAAAACATATTTTACTCCATGTGCGAAAATCAAAGACAGTTTCAAAAATGGAGCTTTCAGTGATTCAGTCAGATTGTGTTTGGGTGCAGTACCAAAGGCTTCCACTAGATGAAATTCGCTTCCCATTCATTTACAATGCTCTCATTTTTGACCATCAACTGTACAAGCAAATGATGTCCATGATCTTTTGTTTGTTTGTGTGTGTTCACGTCAAGTGCCAAAACCTTTTCCAAGTTTCGTATTATTCTGATGAAATACAAATAGCTAAATAAATAAAATTAGGTGAAAAAGGTGAAAACGTTTTTCAGGTCACAAATGATAGAACAGCACCGGAGGGTTAATGATGTTCTCTAAACGTTAGCACAAAATACATAGTTCATGAAACATAATTTGTTCCCCACAGTCAGACAGATCGTCAGATTAGCAAAAAGATACAATGAAATTTTTCCTTATAATGTTAAAAACATTTTATTTTTAATTATATGTTTTAAACTTTCTGAGAACTCTCTAAAATAACATTTTCATAACCTAATCGGAATGTTAGTAAAATATTTTAGAGTTAAAATATTATTTAGCTAATATAAATGAATCAACCATTTATTTACACAATTAAACTTTAGCCAGATACAGATTCACTATACTTTTCAATAATATAATATAGCCTAATCATATATTGTATTAATATAATAATAATATCTCAGGAGATTTCAAAGTTACGAATAGCTTTTTCAAAGTTATTCAACATCGACACCTAGTGACTGAAAATGAGTTGTGCAAGTTCTGTTTAAAACCGCGTAGCCTACTAACTCATTATAACGACACAATCGGTTATTTTATGCATGATAAATTACGATTTTTTTTACAAAAAGCAGTGAAGCACAACATGTGTCTTGTAATGCAATAAATTATAGCATGTAATCATGTTCAACATTAGGAATGATCAGCAGCTCGTGTGCATTCAAAATCAATACATCTGAATAATAATGTCGTTCTGTTTGATTACATGCAGCACTCATCTCTAGCCTGATTTAACCCAGTGATGTGTGTTGATATTAGTACTGAAGGTTATTCCGAAGTGTAACCCAATAACATATAATAGAGTGAAGGAGAGATGCATGAGTCTGCCACGTAGACACGCAGAATGAATGAAGAACGACTCCACACCGCCGGGCGCCGGTTAGTAGTTTATTAGAAGTGAGGAAAACACACACCAGTGTTAAAGCACACATGCATCTGGAGAACCCCTCAGTTAGTACTTTTGCAGGCTTTTCTTACATGCACGTTAGTCGCATCGCATCTCACGCCTGCAGCATCAGAGCTGATTTCTGGAGACTCACCGATCCTCTGTATTTATCCAGAGAAACTAACCTCCCTCTGCTGTTCACCACCTTAAATGTGTAAAAGTCTTTCTGTCTGGCCTCGAGCAGACACAACAGAGTCAGCAAAGCCAGTGCTCTTAGAAACAGCCCCATAGTGCAGCGAGATTCCTCTGATGAAGAGCCAGGGAGATGAGTGAACGGGACGGTCCGATACGGAATGGAAATCCGCGGACCTAGAGCGGAACGAGCGGGACATCCAGACGCGTTCCCCGAAGAGCCAATCACAAGCTTCCGCATTCCTCTGCGCTTACAGCTTCATGTTTTCGGATACTGCGTGAAAATTAAGGTAAAGTTCAAGTTCATTAAAAATGTTAAGACTTTACATACTGTGGGCTTGCTAACTGGGGTTGGTTGAATCGGGTTGTAAACTTTAAAATATTATTTTGTTTGATAAAAGCATAAGGAAATGTTGGCTAATCAACATTTTGTTTTGTATGGATGTATGCAATGCAATGATGACTGCTGTATTATGTAGCCTAGTATATATGTTATTCTAGAAATAAAAGCAGGTATATTAATGTGAAATATAGTTATAGTTAATATTTATAGTTTTATCAGCACTATTAACTTTTTGTAGCTAAGATGAATGAATGAATGAATATTACTTATGAATATAATAATAATTGTTATTATTATTTTCCATTTAAAAATGATGTTATATAATTAGAAATATGTTTTAATATTGACACTGAATGCACAGTGAATTCAGCCATGTTGAATATAATGATGTAATAAGATTAGGCCTAGGCCTATGTGCTTTATCCCAGTGAATGTTATACCTTATTTTTAAAATATTATTTTATTTAAAAAAAAAATACAGATGGTAAATGTCTTCTGTTTACTGTATTTATGTATGTTATATTATGTATACAATTAAATCTAAATATACCCCCACTGCAGGTTCATACAGTTTGATCCGTATTTTCTAACATACTAAAATTATGTTTTTAGAATCAACAGTATTTATTATATTATCTAGTATATATATATGTGTGTGTGTGTGTGTGTGTGTGTGTGTGTGTGTGTGTGTGTGTGTGTGTGTGTGTGTGTGTGTGTGTGTTTGTCTGTGTGTGTGTGTGTGTGTGTGTGTGTGTGTGTGTGTGTGTGTGTGTGTGTGTGTGTGTGTATGCCATGTATATTGCAGCAATAATTTAAATTTGCAGTTAATATGGGTGGATTGGGACACTCTCTTCAAGACATCTCAATAGCAAAAAGTGTCCCAATCACCCTAAATGAACCCCTATTATTTTAATAAAATATATATTAATATAAAAATAATATATAATATATATTTGAACTATACGTTATAAACATAAATCAATTAATAATACTAATTTGGCCTATTTTTTTTTTTTAATTGTTCACATTACTTTTAATATGCAAGTGAACATGAGCAACAACAAAAGAAGGTTACATTCACTATAGATGTTTTAATAATTATGTTGTTTGGGCCTCAGAGCGCCACCTGTAGGCGTCACCTGGACGCTATTACGCGTCGAAGCGTCGCGTCGGTCTCCAGTGTAGTTTCGCTTTCTCCGCCTGCCGCACTGACGCGGCCCACAATCCAGCGCGCGAGCGGAGTTAACATGGCGCGTGCGCTCATCGTCTCGAGCAGGGCCGAAAACAACAACAACATCAGTGCCGGGATACATGGCGTTTAACGCGACGCCAAACCGTCACCGCTCCGTATGATCGTTCTCAGCATGTTCTGCTGATCTACCGCGCATTTGTGAATCTAGGTAAGACAGAAAAGTAAAGGCACAAGTGAGGGAGAGGTGCGCGAGGCGTTTGTAGCGCAGCGCGCGAGCTAAGTCTAAATACACTGGCAAAAGTTTAGGGAATTACTCCTGAATTTGTCTTTTTGTCAACGATACACAATTCTAAGTGTATATTACTGACATGTAAACGTGTTCTACCTGTAAGTGTGCAGGTAATGGTGCAGTGCTAGTGTTTGATCATTGCAAGGTTAACGTTACATGCAGTGCTGTAATACCAAATCAGATTCGAGCAATAACATTTAACTTAGATCACAATATCAGGGCAGGTAACTTGCATGCAAATAGCCTCAGAATTAATGTTAGGACTCTACTTTACGACTGTAGTTCCTGTGAGACTGTAGTTTTGTGTTTGTTCGGGCTTACAGGTAATTAAACTTGTGGAGTACCAGGTGAAGAACTGAATATGTATGCACCAATACATTGTCTAATGCTTTAAAAAAAATAAGATACGTTGACAGCTAGTATGTAGCATGGCTTCTAAGTTATTAAGAATATATAATTATTGGACAGATTCTAGATGTATTTGCTCATGAATGTGTGAAACCTTGAGTATTAAAAATGAAATGACTTGGGAATCATGATGCCATGTCTTCCTTCCGTGTAGTTATGCTAAAAAAAGCCTTCTAATATGCTACTCATGCTATTTCTTCAGTAAACAGATACGCTAAAATATGCCGTATAACCAAGCATGATGCTCTGCGGTTTACCTTGCGTTTCTATTATGACGAACTGAAAGTAAAATCGGCTGTGGATGTTGCCTTTCCTGGTTGGATATTTAACGGCGAGTGCTTGGGTTCGATTCCCAGGGAATGCACGAACTGATAAAATACTAGTCGCTTTGGATTTAAGCATGCATGCATAATCATATGCAGTAATTAGTTTAGTAGATTATTGTTTTGTTGTGACATGTTGTAACACACTACTCTTTCTGAAACATATAGTGTGTTGTGATCAGTGTAAGGGAAACGTTGCATATGAAGCATGCATGTGATTACGTTTCTTGTCTGTATTCTTCTATTCGTATATCTGTAATGCATACATTCTTGTTGTATTAAAAGTGAGTGTTAAGTAGCACATGAGATTTAAAGTTGGGTCAATGACAAATAAAGCTTTAAAAATATATATTTTTGAAATGGATGTAATGCAATGCATTTTTTTTAAATGAGTCATTAATATTCTCAATTATTAAACAACATTTGAAAGAATTTTTAATTTATTTTTTGCTAGGTGGTACAACCAAATATTTTTAAAACTCATTGAGTTTTTGTGGTTTGTGTAGTATTTCATTCATATAAATTATTTATTTATAAATATTGCTTTTTTAATGGCCAGGTATTTGTATCTTTAGCATCCAATTTTGTGTTTAACGACAAATAATCTTATATTCTATACATGTAGGGATGTGCGATATTGACAAACGAATCTCTATTTTATGGGATGTCGTGGACAGCTGACTCCTAAAGATTTCGATATTCTTCTTCTTCTGTGTGGTGGTCAGTTCACAGCGGTGACGGGAAATTATCTTTTCAAAAAAGTTTAAACTGATTTCTTTACCTTATGGGTGTTTTATACATTTCTAAATTTTAAAAGTGAGTGGGTCCAATATTATTGGTCTTAAAAAGTGGGTAGGTCTTGTCCCACACACACACAATGGTTCCGACACCCATGCTTAATATTAACTTAGTAAAGTTGTATAAAATCAATATCACATTTGTTATCATGCTGATACTTGGAGGAACACTGCACTCCTCTTCGTGTGGTATTTTTATTAACTATTTGAAATGATAAATCACTCGGTGAGCGCACGCACTAATCTTCAAATCTACACCACAAAGTGCGTGTGTGAGGGATATACTTGATAATGTCAGATTGCTAATCATTAAAACAACAATTACATTATCGCACACCCCTATGTGTATGCATTAAACACAATAACTAATTACAATCTAGTTTTCAGCTGTTTGTTAACTTTGTCCTGTGTTGGTTTAAAGTTAAGAATTGCCATTGGTGCTCCCCCTGACAGCAGTAATAATGACAGGGGGTGTGCTGAATACTGGGCCAATTACATATATAAATAAAATACAAACAAAAGTGTTTTAGTCAACAGTCTCTAATGAAATATACAGAGGTGGACAGTAACTAAGTACATTTACTTGAGTACTGTACTTAAGTACACTTTTTGAGTATCTGTACTTTACTGGAGTATTATTTTTTCTGGAAACTTTTGACTTTTACTTCACTACATTTGAAAGACAAATATCGTACTTTTTACTCTACTACCTTTCTATCTAAGTCAAAAGTCGTTTCTGCAGCAGCTCTGAAAGTCGGTGGATGATTTTTTCCATCTTTAAAAGGTTTTTTTGTTGTTGTTGTTTCAGACAGTCTGTCAGGAATCACTCTTATAGGGTCATATACATTTCCCTAACTTTTTTTGAACACTGATCAGTTCATAGCAAAATGGAAGAAGACGGTTCTTAGGCACAGTGTGTGCACCCATAGCCATACTTTGAAAGTATGTTTCAGTAAAAAAAAAAAAAAAATCAAGATTAGTTTAGTTGGCATACACTTGGTGCACGTCTTATAAAATATTAAAAATATAAACATCTGGGAGAAAGAAGAGTAAAGTTGTGAGAATATCAGATGTGTATCAGTGTATTGGATCCGTGCATTCGGCCTTAAAGTGACAGCAGCTTTATAAAGAGCTTTGTAACTTATCTACAAGTATTTAAATGAGTTTAAGTTAGTCGTATGGTAGTATGTCGGATGGAGCATCACTGAATGATTTAAACCATGATGACAGTGTGCATTTATACAACAATAATAAAATAATGCATTGGCATAAAAAAGGAAATTTACTTTGATACTTAAGTACTTTTGAAAACAAATACTTCTGTACTTTTACTTGAGTAAAAATCTATTTGTACAACTTTCACCTGTAACGGAGTAATATTTGACCAGTAGTACTTTTACTTTTACTCAAGTAATAGAGTTGTGTACTTTGTCCACCTCTGGAAATATAAGGAGCAAAAACTGGCCAAAACGGAATAAATCTCACAAGATCACATTCAGAATGTAGGACCTGGAATGAATGGGCTACAGTTGCAATCGTTTGTTTAGATGACCTGTGATCGATTGTGATTTGAATAACAACAAATTTAAGTTTAATAATGATTAAAGAAAATCATTATCAGCTAAGTCAGTTTAGTATTTTAAAAATGCATTCATTAAAATGTTTCTTGTGCTCAAACTGTCATAAATTTATATAATGAGTGAGTACATCATAAATCCCTTTTCCGAAGTGTGTTTTTGTCTTCTCCTGAATCACTAGGATAGACATATAATAAGAGTTTATATTGGGACTATTTTAGCCCGGTTCGGGTCGCTCCGCTGCGGAGGAGCACAGTCCCTTCCCATATAACTCAGGCTTATACCTACCCACACCACCAAACATGTCCTAAAAAAGTGTTTTGTAAAACAGCATGAACAAGTACGTCGTACCAAACAAGTTATTTTATGTGGGTACGTTGTAGTTAAAGACACCTAATATGAAGTGTGACAACTTTTTCTTTACTTGATGCAATCGGAAATTATTTATTTAAAAAAAAATGAAAATAATTGAAAGTGTAAAACATCTTAACCTTAAAACTGACATTTTACAACAATAATTTATATATATATATATATATATATATATATATATATATATATATATATATATATATATATATATATATATATATATATATATATAAATAATAATAATGTTTCATTCATTGCAGTTGCACCACCTGACTTCTTGGTTGCACCACCTGATATTTTGTTGGTGCTAAATCTAAACCAAAGTAAATGACATGGAAAGTGTGCTAACTTATCCATACTTGAAAGTGCCTATTTTTATTAGAGATTAATATCGGTGCATCCCTGGTTTTTTTAATCCATATTTGAGATAAACTTTTCCACAAGGATCAGTCGGCGTCCTCTGGATGCTACATGATCCTTACTATTATTACCTTGTCTGTTCATAAATCATAATAAGTTTTAGTTTTGCAATGATCTCAACAGCTTTAAAACTACTAATACTAATCAAATATGTCTATATGAAAGTTTTCAAACATAAAACACAGTGTTTTATATTTAATTTCTTATTATTAGAACCATTTTAAATGGTTTTCTTACTCTGTTCATTTGTGCGGACTGTTGCATCGCCTGACATTTTGGGGGTCATATTTGTTGATGTAGTGAAAATACATTTAAACCGAATAGATTTTATTAAATTAAGTCATACATTAATTTAGTAAATTATCTTGATATTGACCCAGCTTTGAATTTATTCTTTGCATTTGAAGGTCTTGAATTGGCGACAGGATGTTGAGACCGAGAATGCTCTTGTCAATTTGACACGCTTTGGGAAATGATCGCTGACGGAGAGACGCTGGAATATTGAACTAAATATGGAGTTGAGTGATGTGGACTAGTTTTCTAGCTCAAGCTGATGCTTTTCCCAGCTGACTGATAATAAATATTCCTTCTGTTTATAAAAGTTTCTTATTGCTTGAATTGTCAGTGTGCATGGAATATGTGCCCTTTTATAAACGTATCGTGTGTACAATAAGTTTCAATGTGTAGCACATGCTCAACTTGTCTGCGTTTTTAGTGTGATGAGTTAACCTAATAATACATTCAGCTGCCATTATTCATACTTTAATTGTCTTCCCTTTGGCAGTCCGATCAGATGACACATTTTTCTGAATGAAAGATGCAAAGTTGTTTTTTATTTTCTTGATCAGAGATCTTGACTTGATACCACTCACTCAATATAGCACTATACTAATTTAAATTGATCATTGAATAATGTCTATTGGTTCACTTACTAGTTAGTAAAAAACAGTGGGTTTTCGTTAGTATTCATTGGCCTGCTTTTACAGACAGATCTTAGATTAATCCAGGATTAGGTGTTAGTTCAATAAGGGTGTTTTAAGAAGCTTTTATTAAAGTGCCTTAAAAAAAAAACACTGCTTGTGTGCATCTTGAGACAAAACATTGGCACTGACATTTAATATGTGTGAGTTTCTTTCTGTTAAAGCAGCTTAAACTTTTGGGACTATCTTAAGCCTTGTCTGTAAAAACAGGGCATTAAGTACTAAGCTAGTATTCCCATCCCAATGACGTCAAAGTCTTCCTGAGTTCTCAAACAGATATACTTTATGTAGAAACATTTCTGGATATCCACAAACTGTTTCTATCATTATTCCATTCCAGAAACCTTCAATCCCAGAGCCCTTTGGGCTTTTCTTCAGCCTCGTACGGAGAGAAGTGGAGTGGCATGGAGGACCCCAAAAGCCCCGTGAAGGTGGTCAAACCTTCCCGCTCGAGCGGGGGCAAGGCGTCGTCCTCCAAACCCCAGAGGGAGAGTGTGAGAGTCACCAGCCGATGCAAGGACGGCGTCCCCAGGGTGAAAGAGGAGATCCAGGGCGGCCAAAGCGGTGGCAGGACGTGCACCGGCAGCCCTCAGGAGCAGGGCAGGGGCAAAGCCCGCAGGCTGACGGGCAGAACGAATTCTGGCGAGAGGGGGAGAGGGAAGCCCCTGCCCGGTGAAGCCCGTCAGCAGGCACAGGAGAAGAAAACGCCGGTCCGAAACAGTGGACCAGCCAAGGATGGGGGAGCAACACTGCTGACCAGCACAGTAGAGGACAGCTCAACACACAACACCTCCATCACAGCTAAAGAGAAGATACCTGGTGAGAACATAGGCATCAGTAATCAAATGATTTTTACATTATTTGTTTTTTTTTATTGCAGAGATCCATACTGGAGTAAACCTACACTACAGTGCTTTAACAGTTTAGCAGTTGGTATGATTTTTTGAAATAAGGCTTTTTTGTTCATAGAGGCTGCATTCATTTGATCAAAAATACTGATAAAAACAGATGAAGATCTTCCTTTATGCCCCTCGTGCCAGAATCCATTATTACTGAAGCAGGGTTTGATGGACTGTGATAGTTTGAATTTGACTCTTATGAAAATATTTTTAAGGATGATAAAAGATAACATTTAAAAAACGATTTTTTAATATATGTCTCTTTCTTTATGTATATATCTGGGGTAGCTTGCATGGCATTAAGCTATAAACAAACAGAAATATTTTGAAATATTACATTTGAAAATAACTGTTTTCTGTTTAAATATATTGGGGGGGGGGGGGGGGGGGGAATTAGCAGCCGTTGCTGCCGTCACTTTTGTCACTTTAAAGGGATCGTTCACCCAGAAAATATCCCATAATTTACTCCTCCTTCAAGTTATCCTAGGTGTATATGAATTTCCTCTTTTTGCCAAACACAATCAGAGTTATACTGAAATGATATCCGGACTCTATCAAGCTTTATAATGGAAAAATTAGACCTCAAAAATGAAAAATTCTGTTATAAATTTTTCACCCTCATGTCGTTCCAAACCCGTAAGAGCTTCGTTCATCTTCAGGAGTATAAATAAAGATGTTTTTGATGAAATCCGAGAGCTCTGACCCAGCTGTAGGCAGCATTGCATATTTCAAGGCCCATACAGGCAGTAAATACATTGTTAAAATAGTCCAGAGACTCACACGGAAAAGAGGAGATTTTTGAACAGTCTTTATTATTTTTATGCTTTTTTTTAAATATTTATTCTTGTCACTTTATAGCATTTACTCTTTCCCGCCAGCATAAAAAAAAGAAAGAAAATTGAATAGCCCATAGAATATTTAGTTTTATGAATATCTGAGCATACGATAAAATAAATAGCTGACCCTCTTCTTTTAAACAAAAAAAAAGTTTTATTTAAGCTTCATGAATTCGTTTTTATGAACACTTGAATGTGGGTACGTTTCATAAAAAAGCAACATTTAGAACAAAAAGCTGAGAAAATCAAGTTTTTTTTTCAAAGACTCATTCAGTAACATTAGATAGTTTTGATTTATATGATGTTTAAAGGTTCCCTAGAATAAAAAATTGAGCTTCAAGCAAAAATTCAAGCTTCAAGCTTCGCTCAGCGTCTTAAACTGAAGAAAGGGGCAATTACAACTATATTCTTGCAAGCAGTAAGTAATTTATCCACTTACTGACTAGCTGTTTAAACAATTTCTGATTAAATTGAAAGTTTCTTAGAGAGACAGCATTGTCTAGATGACGCAAGATGCTAGTACAGTAACAATAGGAAACTCCAAGTACCATAAAAAACTAAATAGTGTGTCTAATGACAACGGGTAATATTATTTTGTATTACAAAATCCAACCGTAGATACTTTGCTTACAGATTGTTCACGCGATCCTTCTAGTTAGTCACCTTTTCCAGCATATAAGTTAAAACGCTAGTCAATGGAGATTGATAAAACGCAGCTCACTTGTTTATTGGTATTTTCAGATCACTGGCGCGTGAGAGAGAGCGCTCGAATGCATATGGTTGCCAGATTGGACGTTTTGGTAAAACACTGGATGGTATATGGGTTTTTTCACAGAAAAGCTCCGTTTGGGGGATTTAATTACTGAAATCTGGCAACCTCTTTCTGCTTAAAGTGTCTGTCTTTGTTCTGTCAGGACGGTCAGGACTCACGAGCCGCTTCACTGAACTGCTGAACTGCTGTGAGCTGCTGAAATAAGCCAATCAGAGCAGAGCTCAACATTAATATTCATGACTCTTCCAAATAAGACAAAAACAGAGCTTTACATCCTAGGGTCAATTTATAGGGTTGTAAATGGACCTGTAAAACTGTATCTGGACAATTTTTGCCCTTAAATAAGCCACATACCCTCTATGTAGATATCAGAAAACAATTTAACATGTTGTTTCAAATCATTCTAGGGCACCTTTAATGTTGATGATCAACATTATTTTACATATACATCTGCTTACATAAGATCGTTTTTTTCCCCCACGTCTTCCTCACATGTTTTGATCAGGAGATTCAGTACGCATTCAGAAGATTCGCAAGAGTGTCCCATTCAGTTTTTGGCCGGGACATGTTTTCTCACAAATAACGGACAATTCTGTGTTTGGCAGGGAAAGACTTAAGGTTGATCCACTGGAGTCACATGGACTATTTTAACAATGTCTTTACTACCTTTCTGGACCTTTAAAATGGTCTGTTGCTGTCTCTGGAGGGTCAGAGAGCTGTCCAGTTGCATTAAATAAATCTTATTTTGTGTTCTGAAGATGAACAAATGTCTTACGGGTTTGGAACGACATGAGGGAGAGTAATTGATGACTGATTTTTTTTTATTTTTGGCTGAACTAACCCTTTAATTAACTAATTTCTATATAACAAAAGAAAAGTCTTACTGACCCCAAACTTCTGAACTCTAGTGAATATTATAAATGTTTTGATTTAATAGTGGCAAATGAGATGTACATGGAATTGCTGAAATTAAATAAAATCCCCAAAAATAAAAGATTTAAAACGGAAAGTGTTTATTATCTGACATATTTGTTAACGTGTTCTCTGTTGTAGTTCTGGTGTATTCACTGTGTTTTCATCTCTCTATGGCAGTACAGTTTTTTGGGTGTGTTGTTTTTGGTGTCTCAGGTGTGGAGATCTCAGGCCGACCGAGGGTTGAGGTCGCAGCAGAGGTCGTGGAGGTGGGAAACCTGACCTCTGACCAACAGCTGGGACTCAAACAGGCGGAGGAGAGGCTGCAGAGAGACTACATCCACCGGCTGCTCAAGGCAAGACACATTCCTGCACACAGACTATATGCCTATGAAATAATAATTATTATTATTATTAGTAGTAGTAGTATTAAATACATTTTGCATAAATATTTTTCCTTGTATTACTAAATCGAAATATAAAAAAGTAAAAAAATAAATAAATAAAGAATAAGTAATATTTTTATCATTACCATAATGTATATTGGAACTGTAAAATTACAATACTAATATTTATGGCTGCACCAAACTTTTATTTTGATAACAAAATAACCCTTAAGCAGGCAAAAGTGGAAAATGATCAGCCAAAAAGCAGTTCATAACATTCCATTCTTCAAATCTCATTTGCACAAGTGATTTACATGTTAAGTCAATGCAGAGACGCGAATAGGCATTCCGCGGCACGATTCGCGCGAATGAGGCGGCGCAAATGACACGGCGCGAATCACACTGAGTGTTTTGAACGTGTGATGAACTTTGGAGGATATTCGCAGCGCATTAACCAATGTGGAGCCTGCTTACTGCTGTCACGTGGTGAAGTGATGGATGGGATTATAAATATATAAATATATATATATATATATATATATATATATATATATATATATATATATATATATATATATATATATATATATATATATATATATATATATATATGTATATATATATATATATATATATATATATATATATATATATATATATATAATTTTTTTTTTTTTTTTTTTTTTTTTTTTTTTTTTTATATAAATTTATTTTAAAGGGCCGTTCCCATTGAAAACCAGTGGAAAAATACACTAGCCTCAGGAAAAAGTGCTTTGATGGACACATGTCCTATTCGCTTTTGTTAATGATAATGACCCTGGTTTATATTTGCGTTACCTCACGTTGACTTGAGCTGTAACTTCCCGTGTATCAGTATAAATGAGTGTTTCCATTTACACTCACCGACTGATTTTACTTTTGAATGACTGTCAAAAGCAGGTTGTTAATTGAATCTGAAACAACCCGAGCAAGTCAAGAAGTCGTTCAGCGCGTCTCGATTTACCCCGTTTGCACGTCTGTGGTGCACTCAGATGTGTGAATTGAAGTCATGTGATGTGATTCGTTTCTCTATTGTTGTGTATTCCCACAGCCATCTCCGGAGTACCCCAATTTCCAGTATCTATGCAAACTGTGTTCAGTCCACGTGGAGAACATCCAGGGTGCTCACAAGCACATTAAAGAGAAACGTCACAAGAAGAACATCATGGTGAGAGGACGCAGGCTGTTATCTTCCCAACGCTTCTTTCTGTGCTCTAGATAATCCACAGTGGCTCTGTGCTAAGCTTAGAAGGGGGTTTACTGTGCTAGTTTCTGTTAGACTGTTAGCAAACATGCCAAAAAACCCACTAAAACCCTGCCAGAGAAGATGCATCAATGAATGAATCACCTTCAAAGCACCAGCAGCAAAGATATTATAGCTAAATATTGATGTTTTTTGTTCATCCTCTTGCTTATGTGAATTTTGCAGGAGAAGCAGGAGGAAAATGAGTTGCGAGCACTTCCTCTTCCCTCCCCGGCCCAGCTGAAGGCGCTAGACTCCGCCGTCCTGGAGGCGGCAGAGGTGCACGGCATCTCAGAGGAAGACTTTGCGCTGAGGCAAGCCGTGGTGCTCCGGATGGAGGGTATAATACGCAAACAACTCACAGGTACACAACTTTCCCTGCCAAACTTAAGAGAGTTCACTCTGTTCCTTATTGTCCAATAGTAGACTTAAAGGGATAGTTCACCAGAAAATGAAAATTAGCCCATGATTTACTCACCCAAGTCATTCTAGGTGTATATGACATTATTCTATCAGACAAATACAATATGATAATAAATAATAATAATAATAAGCTGTGACTTGTTGGATCAAGTCCATAAAAGTGCATCAATTCATCATATAACTGCTCCACATGGCTCTGGGGGTTAATAAAGGCCTTCTGAAGCAATTTGTTTTATATATATATTTAAACCTTTTATAGACACATGCGTTAAGGGTTGAAAGTAGTGCTGCAACGACGCGTCGACGTCATCGATGATGTCGACTACGGAAATACGTCGACGTTCGTGAAATGCGTCGTCGCATCACACATTCATCTCGCGTAATGTTGGCTTCTGCTCCTGGGAATGGAGAAAGTTCTCCATTCTATCACAAAAACCTAGACCACGAATATCAAAAGTATGGGAATACTTTAAACAGAGGCCAAACAGTGTTTCCCACACAGACTTATTTGTGGCGGACCGCCACATAATCAATACCGGCCGCCACATATTGATTCATCATTCATTCATTTTTACGCTATTTAAAAGACGCACACATATTCGTTCAGCTGCATTTCCTTAAGTTCTCTCTCCGCCCTTTTGCGCGTCTCTTAGGGTGCGTTCACACTTGTAGTTCGGTTCGTTTGGTCCGGACCAAAAAACAAAAACAAACATAATAGTCCTGGTCCGCTTAGCGTTCACACGGGCATTTTTAACAGCGAACCTAAAGTTACCGAACCAAAGGCACAGGGAGACGCTCACAACCTGATTGGTCGGTTTATATGACGTAGGAGCTCGTTTACCGAACATTCAAAACAATGCTGTGTGCTGGATTACACGCGCGGGCATTTTATGCGTGTACATTGTATTATTTTTTACCAGAGAACTCATGAAGAGCTCATGAAATGTTCAAAACATTCAAAACAACGCTGTGTGCTGGATTAAACGTGATCATTTTATGCGTGTAACACATTTGGCATTATTTCTTACCAGAGAACTCATGAAGAGCTCATGAAATGTTCAAAACAACGCTGTGTGCTGGATTAAACGCGATCATTTTATGCGTGTAACATATTTGGCATTATTTCTTACCAGAGAACTCATGAAGAGCTCATGAAATGTTCAAAACAACGCTGTTTGCTGATTAAACGCGATCATTTTATGCGTGTACATGTGGCATTATTTTTACCCGCTGAGAACTCATGAAGAGCTCATAAAATGTTCAAAACATTCAAAACAGCAGCAGGATTTCCTCCGTTGTGCAGAACAGAGACGGCCGTTCTGTCGTCTGCACCTGCTAATAATGGGCAACACAGGAACTTTGATGAGAAGAGCCAGGTATGCTTTTTGTGTGTTTTTTCTAGCATTTTCGAAACATGCTCGTCTGACCAAATATTGATTAGGCACTTCCTAGTTGCTCCACGTTTGCCCTCTAATGTTAAAGTTACTCGTTTTGGATACACCGATCTTTCCGCGTCGTCAAATCAGCTGCATTATGCGTGGCATCTTGTGACATTACGTCCGGTTTTTGGTCCGTTTACATGTCTTTGGTCCGTGTTGCGTTCATATATCAATCGAACCGCACCAGAGTTCGTTTGGAAGCGGACCGAGACCCATCTTTTTAGCGCTCTCGGTCCGCTTGTTTGGTGCGCACCAGGGTTCGGATGGCAGCGTTCACATATGTTCAAATGAACCGCACTAACCGAGCAACCGCACCAGGGTTCGTTTTAATCGAGCCAAACATGACAAGTGTGAACGCACCCTTACTCACTCACACACACACTCGGTGCGTTGCATTCGACAGTAAGGGTGCGTTCACACTTGTCATGTTTGGTTCGATTAAAACGAACCCTGGTGCGGTTGCTCGGTTAGTGCGGTTCATTTGAACATATGTGAACGCTGCCACCCGAACTCTGGTGCGCACCAAACAAGCGGACCGAGACCGCTAAAAAGATGGGTCTCGGTCCGCTTCCAAACGAACTCTGGTGCGGTTCGATTGATATATGAACGCAACACGGACCAAACACATGTAAACGGACCAAAAACCGGACGTATAATGTCACAAGATGCCACGCATAATGCAGCTGATTTGACGACGCGGAAAGATCGGTGTACGTTATCCAAAATGAGTAACTTTAACTTTAGAGGGCAAACGTAGAGCAACGAGGAAGAGCCTCATCAATATTTGGTCTGACGAGCATGTTTCGAAAATGCTAGAAAAAACACACAAAAAGCATACCTGGCTCTTCTCATCAAAGTTCCTGTGTTGCCCATTATTAGCAGGTACAGACGACAGAACGGCCGTCTCTTTTGCATAAGAGACGCCCGACTCTTTTCTGCACAACGGAGGAAATCCTGCTGCTGTTTTGAATGTTTTGAACATTTTATGAGCTCTTCATGAGTTCTCAGCGGGTAAAAATAATGCCACATGTACACGCATAAAATGATCGCGTTTAATCAGCAAACAGCGTTGTTTTGAACATTTCATGAGCTCTTCATGAGTTCTCTGGTAAGAAATAATGCCACATGTACACGCATAAAATGATTGCGTTTAATCCAGCACACAGCGTTGTTTTGAACATTTCATGAGCTCTTCATGAGTTCTCTGGTAAGAAATAATGCCTTATGTGTTACACGCATAAAATGATCACGTTTAATCCAGCACACAGCGTTGTTTTGAATGTTTTGAACATTTCATGAGCTCTTCATGAGTTCTCTGGTAAAAAATAATACAATGTACACGCATAAAATGCCCGCGCGTGTAATCCGCACACAGCATTGTTTTGAATGTTCGGTAAACGAGCTCCTACGTCATATAAGCCGACCAATCAGGTTGTGAGCGTCTCCCTGTGCCTTTGGTTCGGTAACTTTAGGTTCGCTGTTAAAAATGCCCGTGTGAACGCTAAGCAAACCAGGACTATTATGTTTGTTTTTGTTTTTTGGTCCGGACCAAACGAACCGAACTACAAGTGTGAACGCACCCTAAATCTTAAACAAGTTTTATTGCATTTTGGCGCATTTAGTGTGACATAGCTTTTAAAACCAGAGCAGTTGAATAACAGAGTTGCGACAAGCCTTCATCACGCGGCAGCGCGCGGTCACGGCGCTCATTAATAAACAAACCAGCGCGGTGTCAATCAATACAGACCGGTGTTTCCCAACCGGGATCCTGAGCAAAAGGTGCCGGGACGCACTTACACGGCGGTTCATCTCACACCTGATGACGCATCTTTAATATGGGTTGTAACTTGGAAATAATGCTTTATGTATGTTTCTGTCAATGGATACACGTGCTGACTCCTCAGGTATACACTACAACAACAGCGATAATAAAAGAAAAACGTGGGCAAAACGGTCTCTCTTTGTAAACTTTATAAAACGCATGCGAGTGCTGCCGTACGTCCGAATATGAGCAGTCATATTCACCGTCATCACCCGCGTGTAGCCAGGAGACGCGAATGAAAATATGTCTCTGTGCACTCGTCCCAAAGTGTGCAAATATTGAGTTATCTTTCAAATCCTGTGCTTAAACGGACAAAATGTCATAGCCTACTCTGTATATTCCTTAAGTGAACTTAATACAGAATATACGACGACTATCCGTGGGTCTTAAAGGGGCAGTAGCCTTTACTACTGTCTGTTTAATGTCAAACAAAAGATAAAGACATCACTCACTGCTCTTGATTGAATAGCTTTTGTAAGTTTAATAAGGATTTTTTTTTTTTAATTTAAACAGTTAAATATGCCGTTATTTTACATTTGATTACTTTATTCCATTTCTCTACCTAAAACTAATGTTAGACCTACCTGAAAAACCTTAAAAGCATTGTTTATTTTATTCTCATCTTTGCTCAATAGTATTTATTTGTGCTGCTGCTTCTATTTAAGTTATTTGTTCTTATTTTCTTTATTTTCATTTGACAGTAGTCCTTTTTCCCCTGAACATAGCAAATACCGAACTGGATTGAAACGTGAACCCAAAACTGTGATACAAAGCGAACCGTGAGCAGTCTGTACTGTTACACCTCTAGCGTAACTTATGCGAGGGGGTGCCACAGAATTTTGAAAAATTTCAAAGGGTAAAAAAAATAAATTGTTAGATTAGTCGACTAATCAAAAAAATAATCGTTAGATTAGTCGACAGAAAAAATAGTCGTTAGTTGCAGCTCTAGTTCAAAGGTTGCTCTTTCACCGTAGGTCATCACCACTGCCAGTCATACCAAGCTCTTGGTACCAAGCTCTTGGAAGCTCTTATTTTAGTCTATAAAGTTTTAAGTATGGATATTTGTCTTACACAAACATGCCACTTTGCTTCAGAAAGCCTTTATTAACCACCTGGAGCCATGTGGAGCAGTTATATGAAAGATAGATGCACTTTTATGGACTTCAAAAACGACAACCATTCACTGCCATTATAAAGCTTGGAAGAGCCATTTAAAAAAAAAATATATATATATATATATATATAAAACTCTGATTGTATTCGTCTGAAAGAAGAATGTCATATACACCTAGGACGACTTGAGGGTGAGTAAATCATGGGCTAATTTTCATTTTTGGGTGACCTATCCCTTTAATAAGTATGCAATAAACTTGCCTGGTTTGTGGTAACTGGATTCAGGGATAGGGAATGAAATGGAAGTTGAGTGCCATCTTTTTTTGTAGCATTATCAATTTAGGCATTTCAAAACTTTGGGGTCAGTAACATACAGTACTAGTCAAAAGTTTGGAAATATTAAGGTTTGTTTATGTTTCTGAAAGAAATCTCTTCTGCTCACAAAGGCTGAACTTATTTGATAAAAAATACAGTAAAAAAGTGTAATATGGGGGAATATCACAATTTAAAATAACTTTTTGTTTTAAAAGGTAATATTTCTGTGATGGTAAAGCTGAATTTTCAGCATCATTGCTCCAGTGTCACTTGATCCTTGGTATGACTGGTACTGTATTTAAGAAATTAATACTTTTATTCAGCAAGAATGCATTAAATTGATTTAAATTGTTCAAAAGTGACAATCAAATCTTGTATTTTACTTTTTAAAAATAAGATTCTATTAAAAAATGCAGTTCTGTTTAAACGCTATTCATCAACAAATGCTGAAAAAAATCACATTTTACACAAAAATATGAAGCTGCACAACTTTTCAACATTCAATAATCATAAATGTGTCTTGAGCAGCAAATCGTCATATTAGAGTGATTTCTTAAGATTTATGTGACACTCAAGCCTGGCGTAATGTTGCTGAAAATTCAGCTTTTATCACAGGGATAAATTATATTTTACAATATATTACAATTGCAAAAGAATTTTGAACATTTCACAATATAACTATTTTTGACCATGCATTCTTGGTGAGCAGAAGAAACTTCTTTCAAAAATACAAACTTTTGAAGGCTAGTGTACTTTGAATAATAGCTTGCAGTAAAAACTAAATAAATAAATAATGGTTGAGAAAGTGTTGTTCTCAGTATGGTGAAGGTTATAATGACTCCTGTCCTTTGTTCGTAGCGTGCTCTCTCCGTCTTTACGGCTCCTGTCTCACCCGTTTCGCCTTCAAAACGAGTGACGTCAACATCGACGTCTCGTACCCCTCCACTGTGAGTCTGAACATACGAGCATCCGCTGCTTTTGGGGATATGTGGCGATGTATTTTACTGTGTTCATTAACTTTTTATTGAACATTTGAATTTAATTGTAGATGACTCAGCCTGATGTGCTGATCCAGGTGCTGGAGATCTTAAAGAAAAGTGGTGAGTTTCTCATTCATTCAATTACAAACCATTATAAACCATTATAAACTTTTTTTTATAAATGTTGTTGTCTGAAAATAAATCTTGTGGGTGTGCATAATACAAGGAAAATATGTATATATATACTGTATATCAGGGCCGTTTCTAGCCTTTCTGGCACCCTAGGCGAGATTCATATGTTGTCCCATCCCCCCCCCCCCCCCCCCTTTTTTTTTTTTAAACTACAACTTATTAAGTAAATATGACTTCCTTATTTCATGGGCATATTGTACATGCATTAATCAAATAATGTAGCTAGGTTTATTATCACTGAGATCACAAATTGTTGGGGGGTTCGGGGGGCATGCTCCCCCGAGAAAATTTTGATTTCTATGATCTACATTTGTGTATTTTAAGATAAAAAAATTAGACAACAATAGCTTGAAAACCATGTCACTTGGCACCGCTGCGGGTTGAAGAACACAGTGACACAAAGACTAAAAGACGGGACGAAGCCGTAGCCGAAGCCTCGCGCCAGTTTTATATGTTTTAAAGGTTAATCACATATTTTTTTAGGGGGGGCTGATGCATAAGTTCATAAAAAAGGGCCTAGTGAGGCCCATGGTTATGACAGTATTAGCCTACTTGATCAATTTACACTAAACAGCTATCTCTGATGTAAAAAAAAATAATTATTTAAATGAACTGCTATAATGTTCTGCACCTGAAATGAGCATGGCGTGTGGTCCGTCCAGTACTAATATTCAGTGTAATGTTTTGCTCAACCTTATGATAGAGAGACCAGCTTAGTAGAGAACAGGTCCTACAAGTAACCAATAAGTAGGCTAACATACCTGTATATTTCGCTTTCTTTTTTTATATTTCCTCTTTTTTCTTTTTACGATACTGAGCCCCTGATGGCTTTGACCTTTTCATGATGATGAAACTAAAGCACGCTGTAACGAGTAGAAATATAGTGTGGCCCCTTTAAGAGTTGCGCGCGCTCCCTGCAAACGAAGTCTGCATTTTGTGTATGTGCGCACTGAGTCTTGAGCTCCCAAGTGTGGGGATTATTATGAGAGTTCAGCGGGGAATAAAGTGATGTTAATCGCCTCCGTGTTTACATCCACTCCAGTTACATTGAGTGAGCTATCCGCATTTTTCACTCGGACACAATGTAACGCCACGGATGACGACGTTCCTTGCCGCCCTCTACATGATATTTTTTCATTACAGCAGCGCCTCTATCACCATGGCGACTTCACTCCAATAATCGCAACTAATCATAATGCCTTGAAATAGCAAAAGTACGAAATATTAATAATAAAATATATATGAAATAACTAAAAAATCTTGTTGGGGCGGGGGCTCACTG
Source organism: Pseudorasbora parva (assembly GCF_024679245.1). Taxonomy (NCBI): domain Eukaryota; kingdom Metazoa; phylum Chordata; class Actinopteri; order Cypriniformes; family Gobionidae; genus Pseudorasbora; species Pseudorasbora parva. The sequence continues at coordinate 8,502,314 of NC_090177.1, read as the reverse complement.
GCGCCCCCCAGCTGTTGGCACCCTAGGCGACCGCCTAGTTTGCCTATGCCTAGAAACGGCACTGCTGTATATTGTAACATATGTTTAAACTTTACCCCTTTAGATCAGACGGTTTTAAAGATTTTGAGACACAAATTCACTAAACGTGCTTTACTTGACTTTCGACCAGGTCTGAAACTTCATGTGTGCGCAAGACTTGAGTTTCGAGAGCCCAGATTAACTCGTTTCACTTTTGTTTCCAGTGGAGTTTGCCGAGGTGGAGTCTGATTTTCATGCCAAAGTCCCTGTTGTCTTCTGCAGAGATGTGGCGAGGTCAGTTTTATGTGGGCAATAAAACAAAGATGCTATAAATAGTTACTGCACACAAAGGATAATCAGTTTGAAGGCATTCATTATAATATGTTATAGCTGATGTGGGTTGTGTGTTGTCTCTGCAGTGGGTTGATGTGCAAAGTGAGCGCAGGAAATGATGTCGCGTGCCTCACCACCAATCACCTTGCAGCTCTGGCCAGACTGGAGCCCAGGCTCGTGCCTCTGGTGCTGGCCTTTCGACACTGGGCCAACGTATGACTCGTGCTCACACTTTCCCGAGATTAATCTGGCCGTTTCTCACCAAGGTCTAACAAGATTGTGTGTTTTGTTTGTAGCTGTGCCACATTGACTGTCAGGCGGAGGGGGGAATCCCATCCTACTCGCTGTCTCTCATGGTCATATTCTTCCTGCAACAAAGAGCGAAGCCCGTCCTTCCCGTTTATCTAGGACACTGGGTAAGAGCTGGTGTGTTGGTGAACCTGGAACAGGATTATAACTTCATGTTTGTTCTTATTCCATGAGTTGTACATAGTTTTGAGTAGTTCAGTAGGTTTTTATGTATGTATATATGAATGTAATAAAATGAAGTGATAATCTAAATATGAAACTAAAACCAACAGTAGGTGGAGGCACGTTACTGTTTTAATAAGTGAGTCATTGAACCCTATCATACACTCAGTGAAATACGATGGCATGTGCAACATTTGTTTTCCTAGTTCCTTAATTGGCTTTTAAAGAGAATGGGAGATGAGACTCTGATTGGTTTATTGCATTTTACGCCCGAGACACCCATGACTCCTAAAGAGACTAGGGACAACCCTTTTGGACCTTGTGCATGGTGCCCTGAACGGTTATTCCTTCGATAAACTAGCAAAAGTGGATTCAGACACGCCCTAATACACCTGCAGCATGCACTCGGTTCATTCAAATAGGGCCCATTGAGTCATTCACTTAAACGATTCATTCAAATTAATGATTCATTTAGAAAAAAAGCAAGTAACCATCTTTATGAATGAGTCACTGAATCAATGGCTCACTCGATTTGTTAAAATCCACAGATTCATTCGGTAACAGACACAACACTTCTATTCTGGCTTTGTAACCTTTTATTAGTGGCAAAACTAAGCAAAAACAGACAATATTAATATTGTGTTTAAAATGTAGTGAACCTCAAACTAAAGTAAATCTCCATAAATGTGAACTATATTCTCTGGTCAGATCAAGGGCTTCGACGTGAAGCGTGTGGATGAGTTTCACCTGACAGGGATGGAGTCGGGCACATTCGTGGGTTGGGAGCACAGACCCGCTCCTGCTGGAGAGGGCCGCGTGGACGGCAAAGCCAAACCTGAAACAAAAACCCACGCAGAGAAGAAGGAGAAGAAGAGCGAGTACGCTAAGGGCAAGGTAACCATTTCACTAATATGCATGACTGTATTAAAGGAACCCTGAGGAAAGTATTACAGTGTTTTACAGTCTCTACGACACATTTCTCAAGCTTTTTAGAACTTCACACAATTATCCTAACCACCTTTCAGCTTGGTACAGCATTATTTTACCATTGAACATGCACTTATACTACCAAACAACTTCATACATGTCTCAAATATACTTATTATATTTGCTATTACACTTTACAATAAGGTTTCAATAACCTCTGGTTAACATGAAGCAATAATGAACTTCACTTTTACAGCATTTATTAATCTAAGTTAATGTTAATTTCAACATTTACAAATGCATTATTAAAATCAAAAGTTGTGTTTGTTAACATTAGTTAATAGACTGTGAACTAAGATCAACAAACAATGTTGATTTTTGTGAAAGCTGTATTTTTATTACATAATTACATCAAGATTAACAAATACAGTAACTCATGGATTGCTCAGTGTTAGTTCATGTTAGTTAAAACAGCACTGGGCAACTTTTGCTCTCAGGGTCCCCCTACATTTGTGAAAAAATAATTTCCTCAACTACTGTCGTAAGCTGTCATCCTACAACAGGGGATGCCATCGCACGTGCATTTGTTGACATGACAACCCTGATATCCCTGAACTAGTAATGCGCGGGTCATCTCATAACCGGGTTGTAAAAATATATACAGTGGTGCGGGGCGGGCTAAATAACTTCATAAAAGCGTCCCTGCAGGTTGGTGCAGCACTAACAGTTCCCCTGAACACTGCAGGAGGAGTTCACATGCAGGTGTTCTTCTGGCGGCGCGTGTGAAATGTCTTCATCGCAGGTACAGTCAGTGGCATATGCTTCAGCATGTCATATGAATATAATTTCATGGGTTTTATTTTTTTCAAACGCCAAATAATCGCGATGCTTACGTTTACAAGCCAGCGTCATTATAGTAGTCTATTGGTTATCGTTTTACAGAATCTATATGATACTTCAGTTCAATGTTTGAGTGGTAGGTAATCACCATAACAAGCATGACAGTATCGGTCGGGCGCGCCTCCTTCAGCTCACGCCGACGAGCAAACGCTGGTCACATGTTGATCCTCGTCCTGCCTTTAATCACATCACTTTTTCGTTTCCTCTTATTGCTTTCCTCCAACAAAACCTTTTCTTTCTTATGTGTCTGTGCTGCTTCGGACATGACTATATTATCCGACGAACAAAGTTGGGCTCGCACGTCCGAATGTAAGGAAGTGTGGGTGTTGGTGGAAGTGACGTATTTGCCGTAAAGCAGTCGAATTTTGTAGTTCTTTTTGTTCTCGGGTTACTACCCGAAACCCGAAGTTTAAAAGTACGATTAAAAACGATACAGACCCCATCAGGCTATGGCAGACGTGTCATTCAACCTATTGTAAGTCGATTTATCATCACAAGAGTCTTGAAAATATATTATGAAGGTTGAAAAGTTACCTAGTGCTGATTTAATACATTAATGTTAACAAATGAGATCTTATTATAAAGTGTTATCAATATTACTGTAGAAATGTAGTAAAAATGTAGTAAACTCTTGAACTTAAGTTTAACAGTTTTTAAGAAGTATGTAAATGTGCAAATTTGGCCTGTAGGTACATAGTTACGGCAATGGTTGTTTGAGTGAGAAAGCAGTTCATGTAATTTGAAAGAAGCAGTCATTGAATGCATTTTGTGCCAAAGCAGTATCAATGGTTCCATTCAAAGTTGCAAATGTAACAAGATTTGGATATCACTTAATTATGTATTGCGCAATAAATAAATAAACTAATGAATTTAATCCATTTTGGAATAAGGCTGTAACATAAAATGTGGTATAAGTGAAGTGCTGTGAATAATTTCCAGATGCGCTGTATGTGCAAAACTGAAATATTACATAATTCATTTGCAGCATTTCCATCCCATGTGCTCAAGAGAACAAAACTGTCACTTACAGGGAAACTGATGCAACATATCCGTAATAAAAATGGAAGTTTCTGCAATCAGGGAAGAAACTGTGGCTCTTTTTTCCTAAATCAAAAATGTGTCTCAGAGCGCAGATAAACAATAAACACTTTCATGTTACTTTGTATTCAGATGCTGGTGTTTGAAAACACAACGATGCGAGACTTTTATTTTAAACAACTATTTTAAACCTCGGCTAAAATCTGACGTCTTTGGTCGTTAGTTTGACATGTTCACCGTAGGGGTGACCCCGAATAGTCGAAGATTCGATGCATCGATATGCAGAGCCTGATTCGACCACCGATCTCTCGGTCGAATCTTCGCGGGTGTTATGAAACGAGGATCATACCATTTTGGCAATATGGGGGTGCTCAATATTTTAAAGACGTGTCGCGGCGCTGAGCTGAGCTGAGCATCGGTGTGCGACCCCTTTAAGGTCGCTGAGCTTCGCACCGCGCCTTTAAAATTAGAACACGTTCAATGAGTGTACACACACCGGCGGCAGCATTCAGCGCCTGTCCGCGGCCACTCAGAAAGTTGTTTAATATCCTGCTGCACCACAGAGCGCTTTCGTGCAGCTCATCTGTCAGTCAATTCAAAATTGAGCTCGCGTGTATATAATGTGCGCGTCAGGTGGCGGTGTGAGTGAGATTCTGAGGCGCGCAGGGCTGAGCTTCGCGTCCTTCACCCGCTTTAGCCACAATCGGCTTCAGAACGTGCATATAAACGCACTCAAAGTGTTCTTTTCCTCTCTAGGCAGGTATTTTTTTAGGTTTATTTATCAAAATGTTCTTTTATATATTTGTGTGATGTTCTGTATTTCGATCGCGGCTTTAACATGTTATGAGAAAACGGTTTATTAATGTTTATCCACCACATTACCTTTTAGGCTATTTAAACCTAAATAAGAAAGCCATTGTCAGTTCGTCTGTCAGTTGGCAGGCAGTTTTGGTCGCTTTATTAAAAGTTGTTAAATAAAATAAAAATAGTTTTACCCTTCTGCTGACAGTGTCGTGCCCCTCCCAACCCATTCACACACACATAGATGATTCGACTATCAGTCGACCATAGAGAGATTCGACAATTCTGATTCGAATGTTTAAATCAGTAATTCTTAAAGTATGGTCCGCAGACCACTAGTGGTCCGCCATCGGCCCCTAGTGGTCCGCGAAAAGATGACCTAAACTAGCCAAGTGTTTATAAAATCGTCACTTATTTAAGTAGATTTTTAATGTACTTGCGAAACACTTCTTGCCATTCTGTTTTAATAACGTAAAAATGGATCTTAAATCCCCAGATCTATTAGTTTTGTAATGTAATAGTTTTTGTTTCATGTGTAAAATCCCAGTAATTTCAGTGATATTGGACATTAATGGCCCTTTCACACCGGACGCGTAACGAAAAAGCGAAACGAATAAGCGAATATTTCGCATGCGAATACTTCGCGTCAAAGCCATTCACATCTGCACCACAGAGCGCTTTCGTACAGAATTTGCAACGTTTCAGAGCTCCAACATTCCAAAACATTCGCCGCGTCAGCTGAGAAAACACGGACAGTGAAGATGAGCCTTTCATTTTATTTAAAAGACGGTTTCGGGTGCAACCTAGTCTTGAAGGACAGAGAGTCTGAAGGGGAGTATGCTAATCATGTATAGGAGCTAAATCTTTATCATGGCCGGTTCTGCACGTAGTACTTTCTAAAGTCTGTGGGACAATTTAAGGATCTCATCCCGAGACAGCAGCGCATCTGACGAGACAAACCGCGCTCTTCAGGAACCAATCCATCCGGTCTGTTTCACAATGTAAACATTTAAGTGCCACAGACATACTGATGGCAACACATTCACTTTCCATAATCGCGGACATAAGGTTAAAAAAAAAATGATATATAAAAGGTTAACTTAGGTTATTGCTGTCTGTAAACACAGTAGTAAACACAGCTGCAGATGCACAGCTTTGACTTGACCTACAGCTGTAATCTCATGAGATATGCCATACCTGTCAATGGTTAATGTTGAGTGAATAGCTCATGACGTCAACTTGACATTTCGTCACCTTTGTTTCCTTGTATGTGATTGGTTGAAGCCGTTTTTGATGCCGCTAGAGTAAAAAATAAAAATCGAAACTGAAACGAAAAAAATAAATGCCGTTTTTTTTCCGCCGCAGCACATTCGCGTTCGGTGTGGAAGCGCTCATTACACAAACAGCTGACCAAAAAATAAAACCATCGTGCTAATTATTCTTTATTATTATTATTATTAATAATAATTGCAGTTTTTTTTCTTCCACATGTGCAGTTTGTTGTTCATATTAAGCTTAAACTCATTTCACATTTACTTTTTCAAATTAAATAAAAATGTATATAATCATTTCTCATCATATCATTGCATTTGTGTTTGAATAATTAGTTTTTGACTTGAAACAGTTGCATATTAAACTTAAATTTAGCTTATCCTTCCTATTTTGTTGGTTTTTGGGGGCGTGTTAGAGTGGGATTCTGTAGGTGGTCCTCAGAAAATGTTTTGGAAGATATAGTGGTCCTTGGGCTGAAAAAGTTTGAGAAACACTGGTCTAAATCCTTAGTCGAGGACAGCCCTAGTTCACCGGCAGCCGATTAATGAGCGCTGCGATCAAATTTTACCTCAGATGAAATTCTAGCAGTGTCAGAAGATCTGGCACGCAATCCTGCAGTGTGACTTCTCCTACGACGACAGTCAAATATCTCGTTTCTTCAAGACAAACTATGACCAAAACGAGAGCTAGAGATTTCTTTGTAGCCGTCATTTCAGTCCCGCGTGTAATGCAGGTCACTGTCGACGAGTTTTCTTGCGCGCGTCCGTTTTTAGCGCGCCTTCACTATCGTGCTGTCTGACAATAATGCTGACTGAGATCTTACAGTGTGACATGGCTTACATCGGGGATCATGTTCGTACAGTCTGACAAGGGACATTCGCAAAGGATTTTGAAAAATCGCACAGTGTGCAGGACCCATAAGGGCGTTTTCACACCTGAAAGTCTGCACCAAGGTCCGAACCAAAGCTCGTGTTTTGATATATTGTATCCATTTGGTTCGTTTTGGTTTGCTTTCACATTGCAGTTGTGCAAGCGCACTAAAGAACTTCACATGACGCACTTGCGTCCTGTCGTGGGCTGCATCTTCACATTGATTGGTTTTTTAGCGGACATGCGTCTGACATCAGTGTGTTTTCAATTCAGCGGGTAACTTTGACAAGAATGAAAGAAACAGACGCATAATGTTGCCGATACTGTTAATATTATGGCATTACTATCTGCAGCACCAACTATTCTCAAGGCAAATTCACCAAATGAACGTCCTCGTTGTGCAAACATTTTATCGGCGACGACCGGAAAGGAGGAGAAGACCACGCTTTTTAGCCAAACAATGCATTTTGTTTTATAGTTATGTTTAAATATTATAATGTTATTTTTTAATTTCATCTTGGCTATATTGATTATGAAACGCTCACAGATGTGCAATATATGTCAAAGACATCGGGTCAGAAATGATTTTGACCACTTCATTAAATTTTGTTTTGTAGAAAGCTTTGTATAAATTGTATCTTAATTTTTAATAAATCTTTCATCATTTGCCTGAATTTAATAAATAAGCTTTAATAAATAATATAGCAGACAAACCGTGACGGAGCGATCATTTGCGTTGCACATGAACTGGAGCGGTCTCATAAATATACCGAAACTCAGTATATTGGCTCTCAGCATATCTCACAGACATGAGAAATATATATATATATAGCTCGAAAATAAATAGTCAAGCAAAGCACATTTACGCGAGCTGACTGAGCGGTTCTGTTTAAAATGCTGCGCGCTCCATCACTGCATGTGCTGTGAGTTTGATCTGTGTTTTTTCACTAATCCTACCACCAAACTTCCTGTAAATGGTCTGAAAGTCTGAACTATACAGAAAATGCTTTTACACAAGAAACGAACCGGACCTTTGTTCAGTTTGGTCCGGACTGAGACTACCTCTTTTTGTCGGACCAAATTTCGTTAGTTTGGTCCGGACCGTGGTCCGAGGGAGGTTTCACACCTGTAATTTTGGTTCATACCAAACTGAAAAGTCCGAAAATCCGGACCAAACTAGGTAGGTGTGAAAGCACCCTAAGTCACATGAGGTTTTCATGTTGTGCATCAAGGGGTTCATTCAGTAAACCATCATAGCTTATGCACATGACTACTTATCGGATTAAAATGTATCTGCCTCAATTGAGCTCTTTTTTTTTTATGCACAATTTTTTTTTAGTGTTTATTCCGTCCAGTTTTTTTTTAAATGCTATTTCGAAACGTGCATAAAATAGATGGAGGACAACAGACTGCTGTTGAAAAAGTGACCCAAGCACTGAGAAGTTGGTCTCAGCGTTTGTAAAAGAAGAACTGAAAAAGTGTAATGTGTGTTTTGTTTGTAGGTTCGTTTGACGCTGCAGGAGCCGGTGAGCGCGTCTCTGGGGCAGCTGTGGCTGGAGCTCCTGCGCTTTTACACGCTGGAGTTTGCGCTGGAGGAGCACATCATCAGTATCCGTCTGAGAGAGCTGCTGACACGAGATCTCAAGCACTGGCCTCGCCGCAGACTCGCCATCGAGGGTAGGCACTGAGATCTTTTAGATCATGTATGTGTGTGTGTGTGTATATATATGTATGTGTCTCAATATAATATTAAACCATTCAGTACGGCGTTCATGGTTTAATACGCACTTGTGAATTTATTTATTTTTTGTTGTTGTTGTTTTTGCATTTAATTTGCATTTCTATTTCTCTCAGTTTGAAATATGTGAGTCTACGCTCTGATATAAGCAAATATACAGTGCCTTGTGAAAGTATCCAGCCCCCTTGAAATTTGCGACCTTTTGCCACATTTCAGGCTTCAAACATAAAGATATGAAACTGTAATTTTTTGTGAAGAATCAACAACAAGTGGGACACAATCATGAAGTGGAACGAAATTTATTGGATATTTCAAACTTTTTTAACAAATCAAAAACTGAAAAATTGGACATGCAAAATTTTTCGGCCCCCTTAAGTTAATACTTTGTAGCGCCACCTTTTGCTGCGATTACAGCTGTAAGTCGCTTGGGGTATGTCTCCATCAGTTTTGCACATCGAGAGACTGAAATTTTTGCCCGTTCCTCCTTGCAGAACAGCTCGAGCTCAGTGAGGTTGGATGGAGAACATTTGTGAACAGCTGTGTTGCTTTTACGCCAAACATAACGTTTTGCATTGTTGACAAAAAGTTCAGTTTTGGTTTCATCTGACCAGAGCACCTTCTTCCACATGTTTGGTGTCTCCCAGGTGGCTTGTGGCAAACTTTAAACAACACTTTTTATGGATATCTTTAAGAAATGGCTTTCTTCTTGCCACTCTTCCATTAAGGCCAGATTTGTGCAGTGTGCGACTGATTGTTGTCCTATGGACAGAGTCTCCCACCTCAGCTGTAGATCTCTGCAGTTCATCAGAGTGATCATGGGCCTCTTGGCTGCATCTCTGATCAGTCTTCTCCTTGTATGAGCTGAAAGTTTAGAGGGACGGCCAGGTCTTGGTAGATTTGCAGTGGTCCGATACTCCGTCCATTTCAATATTATCGCTTGCACAGTGCTCCTTGGGATGTTTAAAGCTTGGGAAATCTTTTTGTATCCAAATCCAGCTTTAAACTTCTCCACAACAGTATCTCGGACCTGCCTGGTGTGTTCCTTGTTCTTCATGATGCTCTCTGCACTTTAAACGGACCTCTGAGACTATCACAGTGCAGGTGCATTTATACGGAGACTTGATTACACACAGGTGGATTCTATTTATCATCATTAGTCATTTAGGTCAACATTGGATCATTCAGAGATCCTCACTGAACTTCTGGAGAGAGTTTGCTGCACTGAAAGTAAAGGGGCCGAATAATTTTGCACACCCAATTTTTCAGTTTTTGATTTGTTAAAAAAGTTTGAAATATCCAATAAATTTCATTCCACTTCATGATTGTGTCCCACTTGTAGTATTCTTCACAAAAACTTTGCTGGTTAAAGATTTCATTGGCGTGCTTAAGCACTGTTTTACATGCGCTGAGCACGCACTAGGGGTGTCCCCGACTAAGGATTTACACATTCGAATCAGAATTTTCGAATCTCTCTATGGTCAACCGATAGTCGAATCATCTATGTGTGTGTAAACAATAGACCGGAAAAAAATAAACGCTATAAACAGGTTGGGAAGGGCAGGACACTAGTCAGCAGGAGGCTAAGACTGTTTTTATTTGACTTTACACGGCACACAGCCACCACTTTTAATAAAGTGATCATAACTAGGCTACGCTACACATTCGTAAATTAACCATTCTCTCATTACATTTATAGGCCGCGATCGAAACACAGAACATCACACAAATATATAAAAGAACATTTTGATAAATAAACCTAAAAAAAATACCTGCCTAGAGAGGAAAAGAACACTTTGAGTGCGTTTATATGCACGTTCTTAAGCCGATTGTGCCTAAAGGGGGTCGCACACCGGACTGAAGCACAGCGCCGTGTCTCAGGATCTCACACCAGGCAGACGTGAACATTATATACGCGCGAGCTCAAGTTTGAATCGACTTCTGACAGAAGAGCTGCACGATGAGTGTATCTTGTAGCACAGGGTGAAATCAGTATGTACATTCACGATTTGAGGAAAATATACATTTAATCACCGCGAACAGGCGTCGAATGCCGCCGTCTGTGTATATGTGTTCGAATTTTAAATGCGCGGCGTGTCCGGTGCGAAGCTCAGTGCCCTTAAAGGGGCGATCGTTCAGCACCACGACACGTCTTTATAACACTAAGATTGAGCACCCCCATATTGCCAAAATGGTATAATCCTCGTGTCATAACACCCGCGAAGATTCAACCATGAGATCAGTGGTTGAATCCGGTCCTGCATATCGATGCATCGAATCTATGCAAGAAGAATGCAAGAAGTAGTCTTACTGCGCTAATACTGTCAAAAACACACAAGGTTAACATACATAAACACGTGTCTGTATATGAGATGCGAGCAGGTTGTGAACTCTTGTCCTTAAAGGGACAGTTCACCTCTAAAATTATGTTAAAAAAACAACAAAAGACAAAGAGAAAATCACTCACTGCTCTTGAATTATAAAAAAAAACTTTAATACAGTAGCTTTTAATCAATGTGTATTGTATATTGAAGACTATGTATTTTTAATTTAGCCTACGTTTATTCATTCAATTTCATACTTAAATGCTACTGTACATCTCTGAGCTGCCACTGTAAATCAATCAATCAATCAACTTTATTTATATAGCGCTTTTACAATCACGATTGTGTCAAAGCAGCTTCACAGTGTCAAACAGGATAATATTGCGACAAAATTAGATTTGGCTGTACAGTCGTACTGGAGAAAACAGTGATGTTATCAGCTTATTTTAATTTATCATATAGCGACAATGTTGGCAGATCAGTATTTAAGTTTATAGAATTAAATAAGACCTAATTCATACATTTTATTTGTATAATAAGTTGAATAGCTTAGATCATAATTTTAGTGTCCCCAACTGAGCAAGCCAAGCCAAAGGCGACAGTGGCAAGGAACCAAAACTCCATCAGGGCATGATGGAGAAAAATAAACCTTGAGAGAAACCAGACTCAGTCGGGGTGCCAGTTCTCCTCTGGCCTATTAACACACCATGTATGATTATTATTCTGGCAACCTTACAGGTCAGAAATCATATTAGATTGGAATATTCAAAATTTCATGGTATCACGGAAGAGACGGATTTATTTAGGATGGGGCGTCGATTACAGAAGAGTATGAATACAAGAAAGATCGGAATTATTGCGCCGAAGACGGGTTTTTGAGCATGTCGTGCCAGTGAGGAAAATTCGGAGGAGACACCATTTGACACGGCTCAGCAGACACTCCAGGATGCGTTGGTCATGTCCAGGCAGGTCCACCATCCGATCCGGACAGGGCCCAGATCCGGGATAAAAAGAGAGACTAACATTAGCGTAGATGCCACTCTTTTTATGATGTAACGAGTACATCAGGTGTTATGGGAAGTGTTCCCGGTTCCGGCTGACCTAGTTAATGCAGCCTAACAATCAGTCAATTGATCTGAATAATGAAAGTTAAAAATGTTCTATGTGTATGCCATAGTAAAGAGATGTGTTTTTAGTCTAGATTTAAACTGACAGAGTGTGTCTGCTTCCCGAACAATGCTAGGAAGACTATTCCACAGTTTAGGAGCTAAATAGGAAAATGATCGACCGCCTGCAGTTGATTTAGATATTCTTGGTATTATCAACTGGCCAGAGTTTTGAGACCGCAATAGACGTGATGGAGTATAATGTGTTAAGAGCTCGCTTATATAAATCTTTATATATATATACAGAGGTGGGTAGTAACGAATTACATTTACTTCGTTACATTTACTTGAGTACATTTTTTGGGTAACTTGTACTTTTAGAGTATATTTAAAAATGGGTACTTTTACTTTTACTCAAGTACATTTCTTGTGAAAAAACTGTACTTTTACTTCGTTACATTCGGTGGCGTTCCTCCGCTACTGTCAATGGTGATAATTAATTATATATTTTAAAATAAGTTATGACTTGTTCGCAAGTCTCGCGAAACGTTGGAGAGGCTGCTTCGCGAGAGGTGGATACGCATCACCCGCATAAAATTAGCGCGCGTTTAGTCAGAACATGATGGCCGAAGCAGAGGGAGATGTGTGTGAGCGGCAGATCACCCGTACGTGGCCTCAAGTTCAGCCTGTTTTCAGTCCAAGATGTCAAAAAGAACAGTTTCATAATTTAATGCATGCTGTGTGCACCAATATGAACTGACATCTCAGCATAATTCCAGCTCCAACCTGAGAAAGCAGTGGTAAGTGTAACAATGATGCCTATATTTGAACACTATTAATGGTAATTTGGTAACTATGGGCACTTTTCCTTTATTGTAATACTATTTCACACACTGTCCGAATGTTTTCCTCATATGCGCTCTTGTGCAAGCATTGACAAATCGTTTGAATCCTCCGAACACACGTCCCCAAACAAACGTTCACATCTGCACATTTACATATCTTTTTTTTCTCATAAAACGAGCAACCTCATTGGCAAAATGTACCTGTGGCAATGTTTTTGCAAACCACAAAATACATACCAATTCACACTGCAGAAATTCCAACAGAAATGAACACTATAGGCAGAAAAACTGCATTTTTTTAGTCTATGGTTTGTAAACTAAAACATTTTGAATTTTGCGTCACAGCTCCATGTTCTGCTTTTCTGATTCACCAGATTTGCTCGATAGCTCAGCTGATACAGATTTGTATTTGCAATGCGAAAAGCTTGAGAACGAACCCCATGAAGAACGAGTCATGATAAAAGAGCTCAAAGACGAGTTCTAAACACAAGCTAAAAATACATGGACACAATTTTATTTTTGTCACATTTGCTTTTGTTAACACTTTCGGGTAGGTTTAGTGTGGGTGTACGTTAAAAACACAACGTAACAAAACATGTCAGATTCACGCAAATCTGTTCTGGAAAAAAATAAGCTTTTAGCGCCACCCAGTGGACATTTCACTTTGAAACTGTCGCAATATGTACGTATTGGTACATATTTTGTGGTTTGCATAAACGTTGCCATAGGTACTGATGGATCAGGCTAAAAACGAAACAAATTGAATAGCCTAATGTGACATCTTGCATTTATACACATATCCGGACAGACAACAGTCTACATTTAAAAATGGGACTCTATTTTTAAGAATGCATATACTTATAAAAATATAAGAACAAAGTATGTTTTAAAAAGAGCTGTGGTTAGCCCAGCACACCATTAATTTACACTGTTTAACCATTAAACACACACACACACACACACACACATATATATATATACAGAGGTGGGTAGTAACGAATTACATTTACTTCGTTACATTTACTTGAGTACATTTTTTGGGTAACTTGTACTTTTAGAGTATATTTAAAAATGGGTACTTTTACTTTTACTCAAGTACATTTCTTGTGAAAAAACTGTACTTTTACTTCGTTACATTCGGTGGCGTTCCTCCGCTACTGTCAATGGTGATAATTAATTATATATTTTAAAATAAGTTATGACTTGTTCGCAAGTCTCGCGAAACGTTGGAGAGGCTGCTTCGCGAGAGGTGGATACGCATCACCCGCATAAAATTAGCGCGCGTTTAGTCAGAACATGATGGCCGAAGCAGAGGGAGATGTGTGTGAGCGGCAGATCACCCGTACGTGGCCTCAAGTTCAGCCTGTTTTCAGTCCAAGATGTCAAAAAGAACAGTTTCATAATTTAATGCATGCTGTGTGCACCAATATGAACTGACATCTCAGCATAATTCCAGCTCCAACCTGAGAAAGCAGTGGTAAGTGTAACAATGATGCCTATATTTGAACACTATTAATGGTAATTTGGTAACTATGGGCACTTTTCCTTTATTGTAATACTATTTCACACACTGTCCGAATGTTTTCCTCATATGCGCTCTTGTGCAAGCATTGACAAATCGTTTGAATCCTCCGAACACACGTCCCCAAACAAACGTTCACATCTGCACATTTACATATCTTTTTTTTCTCATAAAACGAGCAACCTCATTGGCAAAATGTACCTGTGGCAATGTTTTTGCAAACCACAAAATACATACCAATTCACACTGCAGAAATTCCAACAGAAATGAACACTATAGGCAGAAAAACTGCATTTTTTTAGTCTATGGTTTGTAAACTAAAACATTTTGAATTTTGCGTCACAGCTCCATGTTCTGCTTTTCTGATTCACCAGATTTGCTCGATAGCTCAGCTGATACAGATTTGTATTTGCAATGCGAAAAGCTTGAGAACGAACCCCATGAAGAACGAGTCATGATAAAAGAGCTCAAAGACGAGTTCTAAACACAAGCTAAAAATACATGGACACAATTTTATTTTTGTCACATTTGCTTTTGTTAACACTTTCGGGTAGGTTTAGTGTGGGTGTACGTTAAAAACACAACGTAACAAAACATGTCAGATTCACGCAAATCTGTTCTGGAAAAAAATAAGCTTTTAGCGCCACCCAGTGGACATTTCACTTTGAAACTGTCGCAATATGTACGTATTGGTACATATTTTGTGGTTTGCATAAACGTTGCCATAGGTACTGATGGATCAGGCTAAAAACGAAACAAATTGAATAGCCTAATGTGACATCTTGCATTTATACACATATCCGGACAGACAACAGTCTACATTTAAAAATGGGACTCTATTTTTAAGAATGCATATACTTATAAAAATATAAGAACAAAGTATGTTTTAAAAAGAGCTGTGGTTAGCCCAGCACACCATTAATTTACACTGTTTAACCATTAAACACACACACACACACACACACACATATATATATATATATATATATATATATATATATATATATATATATATATATATATATATATATATATATATATATATATATATATATACACATATATATATATATATATATATATATATATATATATATATATATATATATATATATATATATATATATATATATATATATACACACATATATATATATATATGTATATGTGTATATATATATATGTATATGTGTATATATATATGGAGGTGTGTGAAAGCTCTCTAAGTAGTCTGAAATTCAGGGTTTTTGGATCTTATCAATCAGATCGAAAGTAACTAGTAACTAAGTACTTGAGTAGTTTTTTCATCTAATACTTTTTTACTCTTACTCAAGTAACTATTACAATTGTTACTTTTACTTTTACTTGAGTAAATATTTCCGTAAGTACTTGTACTTTTACTTGAGTAAAGATTTTGGCTACTCTACCCACCTCTGTATATATATAAATGTCAACTCCTAATTGCCACAGATATGCCCATCGCAGATGAGCTTCTGAGTATCAGCAAGCCGATGCGCAAACTGCCGCAAATGAAAACAGCACAGTATTTTACTATTACTTCTATTTTTTTGTGCACTTTTTTTCTGTTTGTCCCATTAAGATGCATATAAAAATAATGAGCAACAGCTGCAGTATGAAAGCACTTTTAAATGTTGAGATGTTGGCTGTTCCAGATCCGTTTGCATTGAAGAGGAACGTGGCTCGCAGTCTGAACAGTCAGATGGTGTTTGAGTACATCCAGGAGCGTTTCCGCATGGCCTACAAGTACTTTGCCTGTCCTCAGAGCAGGAACGGCGTGAACGCCAGCCGCAGCTTACTGAGGAAGAAATCCCGAAGCCACGGCAGAGTGCGCTCGCGTGGACACAACGACAGCCTGGAGAGGAGCGCCGAGGAGGACGGAGACAGCAGTGATGATGAGGAAGAGAGGGATGTAGAGGAAGAGGAGAGCCTGAGAGCAGGGTTCAATGAGCTCCTGCTGAGTGATGGTGGGATGGACGTTTCCCGGGATCTCCTCACAGCTGTGTCTCCTTCCGTCCTGAACGGCCTGCTGATGGACAGTGATGATGAGGAGGAGGAGGATAAAGATCAAGAGATGGAGGTACAGGACAGTATCGCTCCAGAAGACATGCACTACATCTTCGACAGGATGATCTTCACGGGAGGAAAGGTAATTGCGCGGGATACGGTTGAGCTGCATGATTTATTGTTAAAATATTGTGATTGTGATTCAAACGCCTAAACAACCTTATTCCAGGGTTTGTGCTTAAAGTGCTTGAATTGGACTTTTTGAAATTAAAGTCCTGTAATACCGTTGAAAACAGCCATATTTGTGAAAAGTGCTTGAATTATTTAAAGGAACTATATGTAAGAAATATATTTCAATGAATCATAAAAAAATGGCCCTGATATGTCACTAGACATGTCAAATACTTATATCACTGACAACAGTAGTCCGGCCAGGATATTGTCATTTAAAAGTTGTTGTTGCAGCCCTCAACTGATGTTGACATGTGTTTTGGCCTGATGCTCCGCCCTCCACCTATCGACCAATCACGAAGTCAGTAGTGTTTCGGCATCCGGGTTGACAGATCTGCTCTAGTTACCACAGCTGCAGATCTGCAAACATTCCTGCTGATCCTGCTGCCTATCTGGCAACCTCGGGTTGGGGTAGGGGGGGAGGGGATACACCGCTCTACAGTCATTTGAAAGGGATTGCAGTACCAGTTTTGGCCACAATCTTACATGCACTTCCTTTAAAGGTGCACTATGCAACTTTCCGTCCACTGGAGGGCGCCTATTCTAAACAAAAGCGTAGTTTGATGACGCCAAGTTTGAGTGCAGTCTTCACCTCACAGCCGGTGGGAAATAGGACTCGGGCAGAAATCATGTTCATGGATGCGGTTATTAACATTACGGTAGTGTAAAGCAGAGCAGGACCGAGTGTTGTGGAGCTGAGCACGGCCGCTGAAACGATTGTTAAATAAACATCCGCCTCGCGAACACCGGGACTTTTATTATGACGGGACGGGACACCGTCGTCGGGCGCCTGCACTATTTCCGCGATTCCGGTTATGATTATAAGGTAAAGCTCTGTTTATCATATTAGATACATTTGAGTGTGTTTAAAATGATGTTATGACGTTCCTCTGTGCGTTCGCTCGGCGCTGCTCTGACATGTTCACACTGCTAAGAGAAAAGCGCTTCTACAGAATAAAGCTGAGGGTAACGAAGAAATGACGCGATTGACAGGCGACTCGCTCAAACGCTATGCTGAAACGTCACGGTCCTTAGTTAAAATAGCAATTTTCTCACAATTTACAAATAGTTGGAAGCATTTGGGATATTTTTAAGTACTCAACTGCACAAAATATATAACACTGGCCTAGTGGTTATTGGATATAACAGCTGGTGTGTGGTGGGCGTTCTGGCGCAATATGGCTGCCGTCGCATCATCCAGGTGGGTGCTGCACATTGGTGGTGGTTGAGGAGATTTCCACCTATATGTAAAGCGCTTTGAGTGCCCAGAAAAGCGCTATATAAATGTAATGAATTATTATTATTATTATTATTATTATTATTATTATATTTTACTGCAAAAATACTACATAGTGCAACTTTAAAAACAATATATCTGAAATTTGTGTTTTTGATTTTATTGACACAATAATTTTTTCACATTAGATAAATGCTGCAATCTGATATAGAGCTATTTCACGATATGATATGAGTGTGATATTGCTCATAAATATCATAGACTGTAAAAAAAAATATATGTCTGTGAGGTCACCTGTAGGTTTCTGAAAAGAGTATTTGAAGCCTCAAAACCGGGCCGTTGCCACTCCTTGATAACAGAAAATGGGCAAAGAGGCGGGACATGGGCGGAGCTGAGGTGGCAGCAGACAAACGTCTATCCACCTGTCACTTGAAGTGGCCACGCCCTTAATTATGCGAACTTTAAGGCTTTAAATAATGTAAATGAATGTTATGATTTGATGATCAAAAAACATAAATAAAAGTATTAATTTCTTTTATAAATATTGTGCTAACCCCCAAACCTTTAAACAGTGGTGAGAATTAAAGGCAACTTTGCTGATCCAGAAATGAAGAATCTTTTGTGGTTTTTCCATCCAGCCACCAACGGTCGTGTGCAGCATCTGCAAGCGAGACGGCCACCTTAAAGACGATTGCCCTGAAGACTTCAAGAAGATCGAGCTGAATCCTCTGCCGCCCATGACCGAGCACTTCAGAGAAATCCTGGACGGACTCTGCATGCTGTGTTACCGTGAGCGCCACACTTTACCATCATCTGTGTTTAATATCCAACGCACCAGCAGCTCGGGTGCATTTGTGCTGAAGGTTCAAATGTGATGTTTTTGTGTTTGTAGGTGAGCTGTCGCCATCTCTCGGAGAGCAGCAGAAGCGTGAGCAGATTCTGGCCAGCCTAGAGCACTTCATTAGGAAAGAGTACAACGGTGCGAATGCATTTTCATATGGAATCACGCCAGGGTCATCACAAAAAAACACGCAGTAGCAAAATAGCTTTGTTAACTTTGTTTCCAGGATTTTCAGAAACAGAAGTTGTCATAGTTGGGTGGAGCCTAATGCAAATATAATTACCTCTAGTAGCAAAATAAAAATTCCTTCTAGTAGCAAAATAAAAATTCCCAAAACTGTTCAAAAGAACACAATATTAGAGAAATTGTGGCACTCAAGATGTCAAGAAAGTGTTAAAAAGCTTTTATTTTGTAATTTAATGCAATGGTAATATGGTAATTTAATGCTTAAAGGGGTACTTCAGCGTTGGAAAGATGAATCTGTATTTAAACTGGGTCATTAAAGGACAACTCCGGTGAGAAATGAACCTAGGGGTAATTAACAGATGGTTACCGAGTAGATCGTTCTCTGGGATGCGTTTTCTTGAAAATCGAATGTAAAGAGTTTTATCTTTAAAAACAGATTAGCTTATAATGCTTGTCTATGGGGCACAGGGTAGACACAGGGTGGTAAAATTAAATTGCTAGTTAATACCACTAACAAGGCTCAAAACAGCCCCACACTAACACAGTAGCATAATGAGGGTCCCTACATGCAAACCGAAGCATTGAGAACTTTGTACATGTACAAACAGTTTAATAAGAAGATACGTTGTAAACATAGTGCCTTACGCGTTCACGGACAGGCACCATCTCGAAAAACAGTCTCGATGAATCGATCCACGAGCGCTGTTCTAAGTGAGCTGGTCGATAGGAATTAAGTTTGTGAAATGTAATAACATGGGCATTTTTAGTTTTATTTATTATTTATTATTTTCTCTGTTGTGTTCAGTGTTTTCTTCCGGAAACAACGGACCATATGAGATTCCAAGTCACAGTTCATCACTTAGCAGAGCTCTCGTCGCTCGATGAATCGAGACTGTTTTCCAAGATGGTGCCTGTCCGTGAACGCGAAATGCGCTCTGTTTATAAAGTGTCTTCTTATTAAACTGTTTGTACTCTTACAAAGTTCTCAATGCTTCGGTTTGCATGTTGGGACCCTCATTATGCTACTGTGTTAGTGTGAGGCTATTTTTAGCCTTGTTAGTGGTATTAACTAGCGATTTAATTTCACTACTCTGTGCCCCATAGACTAGTGTTATAAGCTAATCTGTTTTTAAAGATAAAACTCTTTACATTCGATTTTCATTCAAACGCATCCCAGACAACGATCTACTCGGTAACCATCTGTTAATTACCCCTAGGTTCATTTCTCACCGGAGTTGTCCTTTAAAGGTGGGGTAAGTGTTATTTCAAAACCGTTTTAGAAAAGGACACGGGCTGAGTGGAATAACAAACTTGTAGCCAATCAGCAGGTAAGGGGCATGTCTATGGTGAGAAGAGAGGCTCAGTGCGCGTCATTATTCAAAACACACGAGTCACACAGGACGGACATTAGCCAAGAAAGAACTAATATATGCTGGCTTTTGCTTGAATATGCTCGTGTGTCATGTTTGCTTGTTTGTCCTTTTGCGATCGTATTGTGGCTCACTCCAGTGATAATAAAGACCCGTTCATTTCCACACTGTATGGAGCATCTAAATCCCCTCAGTGTTTCAAGGTTTCAAGCGTCAGCTCACAAAATGTGTTCGACAGGTAAGATACTATACTCCTATATTCATCTATATTACCCATAATTGTAATGCATGTCGTTAGCTGGACTATCGAGCTTGTATAGCCTACTAACTTTGTTGAGTTGTTCATGAGAACGGTTTGTGTTTTGTGATCGCTATAACTCTAATCTTGTCATAATTGTAATATGTCGTTAGCTGGACGTTAGTGGCTCGTGTTCTATCGAGTTGTTCATGAGAACGGTTTGTGTTTTTGTGATAGAAGGGATGACTTTTTCATTGAATATTCGACCTGAATTAGTTACCCACAGATTCTGCCATAGTTGTTGCCTGGGTTACGTATGTGTGGGGCGGAGCTATCAATATAGGGCCGAGACCCTTTTGGGGGTAGGGGCGTGTTTGTTTTGGTGATTTGAAATAACAACAACGGTTACCAGATATCACTTATCCCACCTTTAATGTAGTAGAAATGTGAAATTATTTTTTGATTTGGTGCTTTCCAGACTGAGAAAAGACAGAAAATGTATTTTTGTCTCATGGCGATAAAAGACTACAATTCCCAGAATGCTTCACTGCCCTGTGAGGCCACTCCCAAAGCCACCGCTACTGTATTACATAGACTGAGTTGGAGAAGACACTACAATTAAAAACTGAACATACCTGTCCAATATAATGATCCAGTCGCCGCGAGAGTCTCACAGCACTAACGCTGCAGGAGTCATAAATGAGCATAAATAAGCACAATCGTTTGAATATACTACAGGGTTTCTACTGATACAAAGCCATATGCTAATCGCTGAAGTAACCCTTTAATGGTAATCTAACACAACATTTTGTTATTTATGTGCATTACATTATTGAACATAACTAGATATTACAACATAGTTTTACAAAATGGGGTTTGAAATAATTAAATTATAACAAAATAAATGAAAACAATCAAGATAAACTCATACTGAATAAAAAAAATAATATATATATATATATATATATATATATATATATATATATATATATATATATATATATATATTAGGGCCGGGACTTGATTAAAAAAATTAATCTAATTAATTAGAGGCTTTGTAATTAATTAATCGAAATTAATTGCATTTTAATTGCATATAAATATTTGACCTGAGAACAATGAGAAGTAATTTTTCACATGGATTTTTAGTATACCATTGAATAATGACTGAATGCATAAGCTTAATCAACAAAATATTGTTTATTTATTTCAGTCCAGCAGACCAGCGCAATGTTTGCCATTAAGTTTAGCAAAAGCATATTTGTGATATCTGAGGCTCGATGTGCTGCGGTGATACCCAAATTCCTTGTTGCATAGCTTGCACACAACCCTGCTCTTGACGACGCTTCCATCCTTTCGTTTTTAAAACAAAATTTCCCATCCACGGGGCCAAGCAAAGCAGTCTCATCAGCTTCTTCGTTCATGTTCACCCATGGTTTGTTGTTGTCGTGACTCCGTAGCGCTAGTTGGTGTTCCAGTATAATCGGTCCGTCGAAACGCGTTCATTGAAAAACGTTCTGCGGTGCAAAAATAAGTGTGGTAATTTTTTTTTTTTTTTGCGTAATTAATTAACGTGTTAAAGTCCCGGCCCTAATATATGTGTGCGTGTATATATAATATATGTGTTTACATGCATGTAATGTGACCATGAATCAACATCAGAGAACCATAAACGTCAAAATATTAAGGGTACAATATGTAAGATTTTAGCATTCAAATATCCAAAAACCCACAAGAACAATTTTTGTTGAACTATATTTTCTGGTAGTTACTGTGTTCTTACGTAAGAAAGTACTGGGTAATATAAGAAAACTACGTGGGTTACGGTTAAGTTTAGGTCAAATGTTAGTACCTAGTTATTACCCAGTTATTGTAATAACTATAATAAATACATAGTATGTACATGCAGAACAGGACTGAAAAACAAAGTGCTACCACAATGTTATATATTTTGTTTACTTGTGTATTTTTTGTGTATACTCTCAGCTGTCTGTAGAAACCATGGAGAAACAGTGCACTTCCTGAAAAAAATTATGTTGTATTAGTCTAACAACTTTTGACCAAGAATGCCAACAGTGTGTGAAAAATGTTAAGATTATTGACAGATTGTAATATTCCTACTTTTTGATGAAAATGTATCTTTATTCTGTTTGTTTATTCAGATAAGGCCCAGCTCTGTCTGTTTGGTTCTTCTAAGAACGGCTTTGGCTTTCGTGACAGTGACCTGGACATCTGTATGACACTGGAGGGTCATGACACCGCTGAGGTATAAACACCCCTTCAAAAGAGACATTTATACCAGATGCCATGTTTTGTTTTTTTAAGTGGGTCAATTATGGCCTTTTTCAGTCTTGGGCCTCTACTATAACAGGTTTTTCAAACACATTATTGTTGCAGCTCCTCTTCCCAGTCTTTTACACTCTGGGGTCTGTTTCCTGAAAGCATCGTTTTGTCGTTACCAGCATAGTTAAACGCAGGGGCGTAGCCATCTTTTCAGAAGTGAGGGGGACAGAAATGTCGTAATACCATTTATTTATTTTTGGACCAATATAATTTTTAGCATCTCTTGCTTTTAATTGGGCAAGATATCAAATACACTGCTTAACAATAACCACTAATTAATATCTATAATATTTCTCTCCTATTTTTTGTGCCAATTTTATGATTGGTTTATATTCTACAAACACTTGTGCATTAAGACTCCATAGATTTTATGCAATGTAAAAAAATATATATATTCTGATGTAAACCATGCTGTTCTCTATGTGAAGATATAGTAAAGTGTGATTTATTCCTGTGATCAAAGCTGAATTTACCATTACTCCAGTCTTCAGTGTCACATGATCCTTCACTAATGATTCTCATATGAGGATCTGATGATCAACACACATTTATGATTATTATCAGTTGTGCTGCTCATAGTGCTGCTTTTTTGTGGAAACCATCTAAAAATTTGTGGTAAAATTAAAAAAAGAGAAATTAATACTTTTGTTGATCAGACATGCATTAATTTGATCACAAGTGATATTTTTTATATTACAAAAGTTAATAATTTATTTAATAAATGCAAATAAATGCTGTCCATTGAACTTTCTATTCATTAAAGAATCCTGAAAAATAACATGTAGGCTATCATGGTTTCCACAACATTTTTAAGCAGCACAACTGTTTTCAACACAGATAATAATCATAAATGTGTGTTGATCATCAGATCCTCATATGAGAATGATTAGTGAAGGATCATGTGACACTGAAGACTGGAGTAATGATGATAAATTCAGCTTTGATCACAGGAATAAATTACTATATATTCACATAGGGGAAAAGCTGTTTTAATTTGTAATAATATTTCAAAATATTACTGTTTTAACTATTTTTGATTACATAAATGCAGCCTTGGGGAGCAGAAGATACTAAACATTAAAAGCTGCATTATTCATATGATAGCCTATTTTATTGTCAATAAATAGCCTACATTGAGATGACTTGAAAAACACACATAAAGCATATATTGTCGCACTCGTCTGATTGTCGTCGTCACGTTTCATCATCATAACGATTGTTTTCCTTCAGCTGCAGCTCCAGCGTGACTGGATATTACCTCTACAAATCCACTTTTGGACTTTCTGTGAGAGCGCCCTCCTCATATTTAGATTTGAATAAAATGACAGGTCATGCATAGATTATTTTTTGTCTCTGAATTTAAATCTTGATGTATTCACATTGGTTTCTATGTAAATACACTTGCCCGTGACCTCAAGAATTCAAGCGCGCTGTCAACCGAGATGAAAGAAAGCTGTTTTTAGCGTCCCTGTTAGTTTGCCCGCCCCCGCGCAGGTAATGCCGGTTCGAATCCCGCTCGGAGCGGGTCGATTAGGATCGGTGAGACCCAGTAAAAGTGCAGGGGACGAAAATACATTTTATTAAATGTGATGGGGACACGTCCCCCGTGTAATCTACGCCCATGGTTAAACGAGTTGGTGTTTCCCGAATCCATAGTTCCAACATACATTCGAACACAGCATCACAAAGATGTGTGTTTGGAACTTCAGCTCTTGTTAGAAGAGAGTTTCTTGTTTGCATGACATGTCGATTTAATAAATCCTTGTCTTGAGCAAAATAAGCTGACATTCAGCAGTATAAGATGTATATTTTATTTTGTATGCATACTTTAGTTTGAGAGATTTAAAGCACTGTTTCTGAAGAGTGCACATGTGGGGATGTGCTCTAGTATGGAAGAATGAGCCTATAGCCCCATTGGGACAGGAATTGTTTTTCCGTAATTGTTTCTCCGTTTAAGTCTGTAAAAATAAATGTGCATGCCACCTCAGTGATAAAATTGTGCATTGGGATGTTGATTTATTCACGGTGGAGGAGTGAGTTTTGTGATCCTGCACACCTGGGGACACTCTGCTCATGTGTTCAGTAGCATGATTGTATGCAATAAATAAAATGGCATATGCTTGGAATCAGAAAAATAAATGCATATTTTATTTAAAAATAGGCAAATAATATCCTAATTGTCGTTTAATTTAAATCGGTTTAAAAATGGGAAGATATAAAGATGCACATTATAGTGAAAATAGTTTTCTGTCATGTTTTTTATCTCAACATAAAGGATGTCATTTTATTCCACGTGGAAATGAGCAGAATAAGTGAATACAGCCTCTTATTCACATGAGGTAAACATAATGCTGCGGTTATTTTAACATGCATAAATGCTGCCGTAATAACGGCCCATTTCAAACGTTTACATGCTTTTCGTCTTTTTTTGGAGCGTTGATGAAATATATGGCTCTTGTAAATACTTGACAGCATTTCCGTAATGAAAGTCTAGATCTTTAAAATGCATCAAAATTACTGCTGTGGTCAAAAAGGATGTGAACTTTGAAATTATATATTCTTGAAATGTGGATTTCAACGGCAATTAAACCACCACATGTCCTTGGTGTTTTTCTAAAAACAGTAGGTAATTCGACCGGGTTCATTTTTATGCGGGTGATGGGAGAAAAACACTGTCGCTCTGGATTCGGACGCAATAAAAATCAATGACTAGCCCCTGTCAGTGATGAAAATACCTTATGACCACATCGAAAAAACAGTTTATGATTGAATCCGGAAATACATCATAATAAAAAAGAGACTTAGTCCTTAGATGCCATGTCTGTAGATTATACCAAAAAAAACATACATTTTTATCTCGAACAGATTTATTTAAGGAAGTTATTACTCCACCACCTGCATGACATCATTTCGAACGACAAAATTTGCAACAATATGCTTTCGGGAAACAGCTGTGAGTAGCTAGTTGATTTTATTTCATTTATTTAAAATTTATATCATTTCAGACGTTCCTCCTTTCATAATGTACATTGTGTTGATGCCTGATTTCACTGTTAAAATGGTACTTTATATTTAAAGGGGGGGTGAAACACTCAGTTTCAGTCAGTGTCATGTCAATCTTGAGTACCTATAGAGTAGCATTGCATCCTGCATATCTCCGAAAAGTCTTTATTTTTTTTATAATTATATAAGAAAGATGCGCTGTTCCGAGTCTTTCCGAAAAAAGCCGAGCGGGTGGGCGTGTCATGTGAGCGGAGCTAAATAATGACGTGTGCAGCAGCGCGCTGCAGTGAGGAAAGTGAGTCGCTCTGTGAGGAAAGTGATTCGCTCTGTGAGGAAAGTGATTCGCTCAGTGAGGAAAGTGATTCGCCCGCCGCGTGAGGAAAGTGAGTCGCTCTGTGAGGAAAGTGATTCGCTCTGTGAGGAAAGTGATTCGCTCTGTGAGGAAAGTGATTCGCTCAGTGAGGAAAGTGATTCGCCCGCCGCGTGAGGAAAGTGAGTCGCTCTGTGAGGAAAGTGATTCGCTCTGTGAGGAAAGTGATTCGCCCGCCGCGTGAGGAAAGTGAGTCGCTCTGTGAGGAAAGTGATTCGCTCTGTGAGGAAAGTGATTCGCTCAGTGAGGAAAGTGATTCGCCCGCCGCGTGAGGAAAGTGAGTCGCTCTGTGAGGAAAGTGATTCGCTCTGTGAGGAAAGTGATTCGCTCTGTGAGGAAAGTGATTCGCTCAGTGAGGAAAGTGATTCGCCCGCCGCGTGAGGAAAGTGAGTCGCTCTGTGAGGAAAGTGAGTCGCTCTGTGAGGAAAGTGATTCGCTCAGTGAGGAAAGTGATTCGCCTGCCGCGTGAGGAAAGTGAGTCGCTCTGTGAGGAAAGTGATTCGCCCGTCGCGTGAGGAAAGTGCTAATACAGAT
The DNA here is from genome assembly GCF_024679245.1 of Pseudorasbora parva. NCBI lineage: Eukaryota > Metazoa > Chordata > Actinopteri > Cypriniformes > Gobionidae > Pseudorasbora > Pseudorasbora parva. Next base: position 8,475,774 of record NC_090177.1, on the reverse strand, counting down.
CGACCGCCGGCCTATCAGTGGGTAAGTCAGTAGCTACTGGTTATATCACCTGTTTAGCATCCTACAAGCCAGCGCTTTGATGGGCGTAGCCTGTTGCTTTCGCTCTCTCCCTCGCTCTCTCTCACGCGCTTCCGGTAGAATTGTCCGTAAGGCCCATACAAGGAAATTCCGCCCCCGTTAACGTCAAAGGGGACGCATGATCTCAAAAAACTTGCCGAAACTTATGACTAACCGGAAGTAGTATTTTTGACAAAGAAATACTCCCATCAAACGTCCACCTTAACTTTTGAAACTTTGTCTATGTTTAGTATGGGATTCCAAGTCTTTAACAGTGTAAAAAGATCAGTATGCATGAAACAGCATTTCACCCCCCCTTTAAAAGCACTCAAAAAATAAAATCATTAGTTTGTATTATTTTACTTCAATAACCGCAGTATCTTTTCCTGCCCTTCTTGCAGAAACTAAACTGTAAGGAGATCATAGAGGGTTTAGCTAAGGTGCTGAAGAAACACACAGGTGCGTGACTGATTTCTTTTTCGAAAACTCGGTGTGTCATTATAAATATAGTCAGTATGAGTTTATTATTCAGCGCTGATTGATTTGTTTGTTTGTGTGGTTCAGGTCTAAGGAATATCTTGCCTATCACAACTGCTAAAGTGCCTATAGTGAAGTTTGAACACAGGCAGAGCGGACTGGAGGGAGACATCAGCCTTTACAACACATTGGTGAGACTCTTTTATATTTATTATATTACATAGGGGTGTAAATCGGACGGTTTATTATGATGAGATAAAATATTGATTCTCATAGCCAGCGATACAATATTTTCCGATACATCAAAGATCTGCAGCTGTGGTAACTAGAGCAGATCTGGCAACCCGGATGCCGAAACACTACTGACTTTGTGATTGGTCGATAGGTGGAGGGCGGAGCTTCAGGCTAAAATACATGTCAACATCAGTTGAGGGCTGCAACAAAAACATTTAAATGACAATATCCTGGCCGGACTACTGTTGTCAGTGATATAAGTATTTGAAATGAACATGATTTCTTAATGTCTAGTGACATATCAGGGCCATTTTATGATTCATTGAAATACATTTCTTACATACAGTTCCTTTAAAACAAATGTCTCTTAAATATATAAATAGCCTATAGGTATCGATTTTTAACTCATTGCGTCAATGCATTGTATCGTTAGACTTTAGATCGATGCATCAATCTAGGTCGATGTATTGTTAGACCACTAGTGCTGGGCAGCATGTCCAAAAATGAATGGTGCTGGTCCATGTGCATTAGAGCAGTGGTGCTCAACCCTGTCCTGACCACACCAGTGCACAATTTTCATGTTTCCCTTATCAGACACACCTGATCTAACTCATCAGCTAATTAGTAGAGACTGCAAGACCTGCCCTGCGTCCCAATTCGCATACTATCCATACTAAATGGTATCCGAAAATAGAATTAGTATGTCCCAAATCGTAGTATGTTGAAAAGAGTATTCCAAAGATACCCGGATGGTTTACTATTTCCGAAACGAATTCGAAGTAAGGATCGATGCGCGCACTTACGGCTGATATTACCCACAACCCATTGCGAGTTGGAAGAGGATTCGATTAGAACTACAAACACAGATAAAAAGTGTTAAAAAACTACAAGCATGACTGTGAGTCCCGTTAAGTAGAGAGGTTTAGATTAAGGGGTTCGAGTGACCAACTATCAGTATTTAACCTGACAAAAATATATTTATTCAGTGTTGTCCACATTATATTTCACCTGCAGCAGCATTGTGAACTTTTGTAATGACACGTTTGGCCATTAACTTTTAAATGCATCATTATATTTAAACTGCAAATGTGGAGGATTTGAACTGTGTGATGATTGGCAGGGCAGTTTAAACGGTGACGGGACACACGTAACTAAGCGACAGAGTCTGTTAAAGATGACGTAGCAGTATGTCCCGAAGCTCGCATACTTTTCTGCTACACACTCAAAAGTATGCACTTTTTCTTCACAAAAAGAGTACCGGTACTTACTTTTAGGACATAGTATAAGTAGGCGAATTGGGACGCAGCACTGAAGTGTGTCTGATGAGGGAGACATTCAAAATGTGCAGTGGTGTGGGGTCCCAAGGACAGGGTTGAAAACCACTGCTCTAGGGTATTTGAAATACGTTCATAATAAACTTAAAAATGCTCGCTTCAGTCTGTATCTGATCTATGATCCTTGTGGTGAGCGCTGTTAATCTCATCACAGAAACCGCTCTCTTGCGTGTTGTTTGAATTCTCCGCTGTAATGTGATCTCAGCTGTGCTCTCACTACAGTGCCGCGCTCCGAACGTTGTTTAAGCAACATGCACCGGTATTGCGGCATATACAAAACTCATATCATAACAAGAATAAATACCGGTATGAACTGGTATACCGCCCAGCACTAGCCCTAATATTACATTACATTATTGTTTGTTTTGGGGTTTTTTTATATCCTGTTTTGTGTGTCAGGCCCAACACAACACCCGGATGCTGGCCACATACGCTGCTATAGACCCTCGTGTGCAGTATCTGGGCTACACTATGAAAGTATTTGCCAAGGTAAGATCAGATATCCCTGCCTTTGTCATCATAAATGGGAATCTAATTTGCAGAATGCAGATAAAAGCACAAAATACTCCCTAAATATTCAAACGATAAAATAATTTGATAAAATAACGATAAAATAACTTTGATTTTCCTTGGTGAGCAGAAAAGACTTCTTTTAAAAACATTACAATACTTTTATACAGTACATAAGTCTAAGGAAAGAGTGAAAGAAGTCGCCACGTTATTAAAGGGTTTGTTCACCCAAAAATGAAATTGATGTCATTAGTGACTCACCCTAATGTCGTTCCACACCCGTAAGACCGCCGTTCATCTTCAGAACACAGTTTAAGATATTTTATATTTAGTCGGAGAGCTTTTCTGTTCCTTCAATGAAAGTGTATGCACACTATACTGTCCATGTTCAGAAAGGTAATAAAAACATCATCACAGTAGTCCATATGAGACATCAGTTGGTTAGTTAGAATCTCTTGACGCATCGAAAATACATTTTGGTCCAAAAATAACAAAAACTACAACTTTATTCAGCATTGTCTTCTCTTCCGGGTTTGTTTTCAATCATCAAATAAAAATTCAAACGGTTATGAATCAGCGTATTAATAATAATATAAATAATATAAATGTAAATATATATATATATCATGTGATTTCAGCAGTTTGACATGCGATCCGAATCATGAATCAATATTTTTTTTTTATTACCTTTCTGAACATGGACAGTATAGTGTGCATGAACTTTCATTGAACGAACAGAAAAGCTCTCAGACTTAATATAAAATATCTTAAACCGTGTTCTGAAGATGAACGGAGGTCTTACGGGTGTGGAACGACATTAGGGGGAGTCATTAATGACAGCAATTCATTTCGAGTGAATAACCCTTTAACTATACATATAGTTTTATGGCCTTAAATTAATTGTAGTTTCTAAGTTAAAGCTACACTGTGTAACTTTTTTAGGTTATTCTTAGCAAAAACACTTAAGCCCCGTTTCCACCAAAATTACCCGCAACAATTTGTACCAGGAACTTTTTTACAGGAACTTTTCTCCCCCCCAGACCTGCAACTGTCTGAGTTTCTACCGCGATAAAGTTCCGTGAAGATTAGGCAAATTAGTCCGGTGATGTAGGACTGCGCGCGACTGCTCCTCCAAATCAGTAACGGACAGTAATCATTTTTAAGTGTACCGATTGAAAGATTAAGTGAACTGTTTACATGAGACGTTATCTAAACCGATCTGGTGTTTACATGTGATGACTTTCAATCGCAATCATTTTGTCCCATGCAGTTTGTCTGCCTGATCAAAAATGTCGCCGCTGTTTTCTCCAGCAGCTGGAATGTGTTTACTGTAGCCATAGCAACTCTTAACGGCCACCAGGACTAACACAGTATTATTTATAGCTATTTGTTGTAAAGTGTAATAATCATCTCAGAAAAAAAAAAATTCTTCTGTCAGGCGCAGTTAAAGTAAAAACTGCCTGGGGCAATATACGCTGTGTCATTACTCCAACATTATCTTCATAACTCACGAAATAAAAAGTTTACCCCTCAGAAAAATTTACTTTCCTCTCTTGTCAACATGAGCGCGGCGCGCGCCGTCACGTCATGTAAGGACACACACTTATAGTAATCGGTCAGGTCGTTTACATGGTGAAAAAAAATTAATAACGAGTATGGAAGAGATTCAAGCTGTGCTGCTTTTGCTGGTTATGTATAGGTTTACTAAAGAGGAAATTAACAACGACAGAATGCAACATATTCAGAAAGCTTGTAAAGCTAGATTTAAAATGACAATGTATATTATTATCAGCTATTACGGACATTGAACGTGAGATGGCTGAGACGACCGCGCTCCACCAGACAGAGAGCAAGACTGATATTTACTGAACGCAGAACAAACCTCGCAAAAGACTTTTAAAAATGCCGGTTGAACTAAAATGCTGTGTGAGCTCAACCAATCAGCATGTTCAGCGCCCAAGTCCCGCCCTCGAAAGTTCCTGAACTTTGAAAAAGTACTACCTCGCGAGCAGGGCCGTTTGGAGGGGGAAATATTTACCCGGAACTTCATTTAGACCCTGGTTCATGCGGTCTAAACACACGGAGTACCACCCAAAGTTCCTGGTTGTTGGGTAAAGTTCCTGTGGTGGAAACGGGGCTTTAGTTCTTTCAAAAATATGTGCTCATTAATGTATATTTACTTCTTTCAAGTAATAAAGTATTTTCATAAATGTATAATATGCCATTGAAAATGCATACGGGTGAGGGGTTTGAATGCCGGTTGCCATGTTGCCCCGCCATCTTAAAAGTACAGTAGCCAAAGAGGGACATACCCGTAAATTCAAGCTTCGCCTTTTGCATTTTAACACTTGATAGCAGTCATGAACAAGGTTGAACTGGAAGCCGTGTTAATCTTGGACTAAATCGGCCACCGTAGGAGTTAAAACAAAATCAGAATTGAGAGGAACAGAAACTAATATTCACTGGACCTTTTCACCGCTAGATGGGGGAAAATATCACACAGTGTAGCTTTAATAAGAGGTTATACATCTATGTATATATTTAATAATAAAGATTTAAATCGTGTTGTTGTACATGTAGTACATGTAAATGTAGTATATCACTGCTCTCTTCATTAATTGTCATTGCATTGGACAATACTGAATAAAATGTATAAATGTGTGTTTGGCAGCGGTGTGACATTGGCGATGCCTCCAGAGGGAGTCTGTCCTCTTATGCTTACATCCTCATGGTGCTGTATTTCCTACAACAGAGACAACCACCAGTCATCCCTGTATTACAAGAGGTAACCTTAGCACCATTAACAATACTGGCACTACAGGGCTCCAGACTAACATTGGACAGAGGTGGCACAGCACCTGATTTGGTAGAGCTGGGGAATTTTGTATCATAAAGTTAATTTAATCATAAAATGACTATAGTTTTGAATTAATAAGTACAGTTACCAATAACTGTATATGGTTGTTTATGGGAAATTTGACAGTAAAGCATTGAGCTTAAATTGAGATGCAGATAAAATTAGCATTTATTAACAACTGTAACGTGCAAACACCTAAAATATTCTACATTTTAATAAATGTACCATGGTTATTCTATAGCATCACACTGAACTGACCAACAGCTTTAGTGATTATAAAAGAAGCGCTCTTTACTTGTCAAGTCAATAAGTGTTTAAAAAAGTGTTTGTTTCCCACAAAGTTTTAGTTTTTTGACATCTTTAAACGAGGACTGTCAAGTGATTAAAATGTTTAATGTAATTAATTACACAATGTGTAAGACTGTTACGACCCTCCTTTGACTGGTAACGATCTAGGGATTGGAGGAGGGGAACATTTTAAACCCAGTTCTGAGTTACTGTCTGCTATGACCACTGTGTATGAGGTGAGGAACGAGACCACACAAATAACTCCAAAAACAATCATTTAATAAATAATAAACCCAATAATTAACCACAAATAAATAAACCCATGGTAAAGATAAAGAAAAACATACATATAAAGATGATCTAAGGAGAACCAAGGGAATAACTAAATTGTGCCAAAGAAAAGAAAATAAGATAATCAAAAGAGTCTTACTAAATGGTTTGAAACTAATCCTAACTAAGAAATGAAAGAAAAGAAAAGTCTTCAGCATCTATGACGCCTTAAACTTCCCTACTCTGACTAACAAAAACAGAAATACAGGGTGTGGCACAATCCCACTAACCTAGTGTGTCTAAACAATTAAAAGTTAACCTGCGTGTGTCCATGTATGTCACGTGACATCTTACCTAGCCCCTTGTCTCCATCCAGATTGAACTGCTCTTTAACAGTATTTAAAAAGGACCTCAAATCTCTCACATAAGAACATTTTACAGGGTAGACATGAAAAGGCAAAAATGACAACACAAGATAAGTTCAACCAAAAGAGAACCAAAAACACAGATAACAAATCATAATCAGAAGAAAAAGCAGTCTCCCGCTGTGCAGCAGCACGTCCCTTATGAAGGGTACTCCCAGGTGTTGAGCATCAGAGGTGATGAGAAGAACCCGCCCTCATGGCAGCACAGCCAATCACATCCCCAGGAATGATTGACAGGTCAAAGAGCCAATCACCACCTGTTTAAGTGACAGCTCAGGAGACAGAAGGAAAAACCTTCAAGAAACGGGGAAGAAAACCCCCCCAAAAACTCTTATGTCCCTAAGGACGTAACAAAGACAAAGATAGCCATTATTGTGTAAAAAAATCAAATAGACATTACAAAAAGCTTCACCTTTTAATGTTTGTTTTTATTAATATGGAAATATGAAGTTATCCTCTAAATAAGTATCTTCCAGTAGGTGGTGGTATACTGATTCATTCTAATTCATTTAACTTGATTAAATAAATGATTCTCTTTATGAAAGTGGTAAATGTAGGCTAAATTCTTCTCTTTATGGTCCATTGAATCATTGGTTAACCTGATTCGTTCAAAACGTGGATTCAGAAATAAAACGCTAATTATTGCTTGCAATTAGAGACTACACAATGTTGTCTAAAACGACACACATAAACGTATTTATTTTATTAAACCATTGTACAAGATCAGTATTGCATTTGCATGTGCTATTCTGGACAGAAAAAAATGATATTGAACTGAATGATATTGCACTCGTTACTCATAAACTTTTAGTTTTAGAAGTCATCGCATTAAAAATAACACTAAAACTGGATTATATTTAAAGCTTTGATGTGCTGCAAAAAGTGTGAAGCACTTAAAAGCCCTTGAAAAGTGCTTGAATTTCAATCTCAAAGGTTGTATGATTAATGTAATGAATAATGTAAAAACATTTTACTATTTCTGCCCCAATACCATGGTTACAGTTAGCGCAATTAAATCCCTGGTGAATGTTGGTGATTTGTGTATTAAAAAGCCTTCTATAACTTGTTAGTTCCCTGCACAATATTTCTCCCGGTTTCCACATCAGCGCTGTTTCATCTAATATGGTTTATAACACAGTTCTGCACTAAGAAAAATCTCTGTAGCTGTAAGAGCGAGCTTCTGTTTCTTCTGCAGATATTTGATGGGAACACTGTTCCTCAGAGGATGGTGGATGGCTGGAACGCTTTCTTCTTCAATGACCTTGATGAGCTGGTGAGCAGGATTGGTTTGAGATTATTTCTGATAATGCATGTTTGTTTGTGTCTCAAGGAGGTTTTATTCTGCCTTTTTGATTCCACCCATTTATGGCACTTTTCCACTGCGTGGACAACTCGGTTCAGCACAGCTCAGACTCTCTTTGGCTCAGTTTGCTTTTCCACTGCAGTTAGTATCGCTTCAAAGTGGGCGGGATTATAGACTGATCGTTATAGTTGTGCCACATCTACTTTTCAGAATAAGAGCAAGATGGAGGCTGATGACAGCAAAACAAAATACTGCAAAAAAAAAAAACGAGAGTCTGGGAACTCATACAACAAGGCACAGAAGGCATTGGAGGTTAAGCTAATCTTGCATTAAGCAATGGGGTCTCAATCGCTATATGACTGTCACAAAAGCTCTCTGACTGATCCCTGATCTGCTGTTCACACGGCACATTTTAGTTTCGGTACGGCGCGCTTGAAATCTCGAACAAGGTGGTACTATTTTAGCGAACCGCACCAAACTGTACAATGCAGTGGAAAAGCGCAGTTAGAATTTATTCACTTGGATGCTGTGAAAGCAGATTATGCAGCCCAATGTAAGTCCACTCAAACCACATGAACTAATGTGTGTGTGTGTTTTGCGTGTCCAGCGTCGGCGTCTCCCGGAGCTCCATCAGAATAAGGAGTCCGTCGGGGAGCTGTGGCTCGGGCTGCTGCGCTTCTACACAGAAGAGTTCGATTTTAAAGAGCACGTCATCTCCATCCGCCAGCGCAAGCGCCTCACCACCTTTGAGAAGCAGTGGACGTCCAAATGCATCGCAATCGAAGGTGATGGATGGATGGATGGATGGATGGATGGATGGATGGATGGATGGATGGATGGATGGATGGATGGATGGATGGATGGATGGATGGATGGATGGGGGATAGATGGAGTGAGGGATGAGGGATAGATGGAGGGATGGATGGATGGATTTATAGATGGAGGGATGGATGGATAGACGGATGGAGGGATGGATATATAGCTGGAGGGATGAATGGGTGTATAGATGGAGGGAGGGATGGATGGATGACATATAGATGGAGGGATGGATAGATATATAGATTTAGGGATGGATGGATATATGGAGGGAGGGATATGTAGATGGTGGGAGGGATGGATGGATATATAGATAGAGGGTTGGTTGGATGGATGGATGGATGGATGGCTGGAGGGATAGGTGTACAGATGGAGGGATGTATTTTTTTTCTGTTCTGTTTTTTCATAACTCTTTATTTTTGACAGATCCCTTTGACTTGAATCACAATCTCGGGGCTGGTGTCTCTCGCAAAAGTAAGAAAAGCTCTCCTGTTCCGCAGCGCTCAGCTCTTTTTCTGCTCTGAAGTGCAGTTGTGGTGAATATGCGGTCAGTTGATTGTGTCCAACTCGTTCTCTCTGCCCTCTGCACACAGTGACCAACTTCATCATGAAGGCCTTCATCAACGGCCGGAAGCTGTTTGGCACCCCGTTTTACCCTCAGCCTGGAACAGAGCCCGTGAGTCCCGTCAAACTGCTCTGGAGTCCGGACAAAACCTTCAGCTCATCTCTCTCATTCTGGTCTTTATCTCTCTTTCAGGATTACTTCTTTGACTCAAAGGTGCTGACGGACGGTGAGTTGGCTCCTAATGACCGCTGCTGTCGCATCTGTGGGAAGATCGGTCACTATATGAAGGACTGCCCAAAGAGGCGCAGGTGCGCTCTTCACGTTTGCTGCACAAACTATTACTTCTTAAAGCACTAATGCACAGGACGCACAATGCTGATCTTATTTGTTTTCAGAATGAAGAAAAAGGAGAACGAGCGAGAGGAGGAGATCAGGGAGGAGGACAGAGACCGAGAGCCCAGAGAAAGACGCTGCTTCCAGTGTGGAGATATGGGTCATGTGAGGAGAGACTGTCCCGACTACAAACACCTCCGGCAGAGAGTAGTGCCTGGGCCAGGTACAGCTCAACTTCACTTACCGTATAAATCTGAAAACGATGTTTATTTGTTCATTAATTCAGCCTCACCAGAGCATTTTCATGAGCCCAAACAATTCATGCTTATATTTAATAAAAGAATATAATAAATAAATAAAAATATTTGGTAAAAGGTAAATATTATTATTATTTTATTTTTAATGAATATATTTTCTAATGATTTATACTATATTTTTTGTTTTTTGTAATTTTCACATATTTTTGTGATATCTACACTATCAGTTATCATTTCTTTTATTTTGTGAAAATTACTAAATAGATTTACACTTGTATACACTATATATTTTATTAATATAGTAAATATAACATAATACTTGTTTATGTTAAATTAAAAAAAGAAATGGGTAAATATTAGTTTTTTATATTTTTCTATATAGCTATTCTGTCCATTTTTTTCCAAGTAGATATAAAAATGTGCAATGCATTAGATTTATACTTGTGTACAATATATTTTTCATAAATCTATTTAATATAAATTACATTTATAATAAAAATAAAATTTGATAAATGTGTAGGTATTAATTTTATACTTTTATTTATTTATTTTATAGTTATTCTGTAGTGGATTTAAAAATGTGCAGTGCACTAAAATACAGTAAATGTATATTTATAATTAATCAATAAGCAATTAAATTATTTTAAATAATTACCTTTTACGCTTAATAATTAACCACTATAATTTATGAATATGTTAAATAAATATACATTTATTTTAAGTATGTATTCAGTGAAACTGGATAAAATATAAATAATAGTTAATTTTATAAATAATTTTTTAAAAAAATATACAAAATTATTTGGATGAATAGACAAATATATATATATATATATATATATATATATATATATATATATATATATATATATATATATATATATATATATATATATATATATATATATATATATATATACATAGTATTTTTACATTGTCTCATCAACGCTGGTTTTATTATGTAATGTCTTGACACGATCTGTGGCCAGTAGGGGTCAGTAAATGAAAGCGTTTGACTGTGATTACTCTGGTTGATTTCCAGTAACGTTACCTCACATGGTCCGGGCCATGGCGAGCTCTCAGTCCATCCCCATTCCTCAAGGTGCTTCAGTCCAGGAGCGGGTCGGCCGGAACAGGCAGCCCTCTGAATGTGTAAGAAACAAAACCCTTTACTGTAGCTATGGTCAATGTTTCTCACTATTTCACTGTTCTCTGACATTCATGTGTTTCGCCAGTCGACTGAATCATAACACTGTAGGGGAATTACAGTTAGACAACATAAAGAGCGATATGCTCAATGAACACCAGGAGTCAAAGTGGACAGATAGCACTCACCGTACAGATAACTTTAACAACATCCAAAGATGGTATTCTTTTCTCTACACGGATTTGCTTATTTAAAGACATTAGGCGTTTCTCAATGTCAAGGAAGGATCCTCGGAAGCCAGAATTCTAAGGATGCCACGTCATCGACATCCGACGAAGGACTGTTCCAATGTCGAGGATCCTCGAATTTCAACCAAGGACTGAGTCCTTCGTTCGAAAAATATGTCATATACAGAAAAGGATGCATATGAGTAGCCTTCGCGCACTTCGCGTTCTCAAATCACCCACAATCCTATGCGCGCAGCTTCGCTATCTTCTAACGTTCCCGGAGTCGGAGCGTGAACGGGGCAAATATGCTTGTATCGGAGTTTGTAGATGGGAAGGAAGGAGGCGGGAACCGGCGAACGTTCAACAACTTTATTATAAATAATAAACAAAACGAAAGTAACACGGGGAAAACCCTCACGGGCGACTGCCCGCACACACATAATAAACCATAAACAAACCATAACATAAACTCCAGGCCTATTCCTCTCTCGTCTTCCACGCTCCACCATTTATACTCCAATCACTTTGCCGTGAGCCGAGACCGGTGTGGCGGCGATCAGCTGCCGCTCATTATCACTCCATCAGCCCGCTCTCACGGACCCTCACCTCGCTGATTGCCACAATGCTTTTATTTACGTTACCAAACATTTGTTATAACCGTAGTAAATATACGTAAAGTTTAACGTTTAAATGCCAGTACAAATTACTACTGTATTGATATAAAAATATATACAAATATCGTTACACATAATGTTATTGATGGCCAACGGACCTTTTTACTGACGTAATGACGCAATGACGTGCACTTGCTAGCCTGTTCCATTTGCGTGTTCTTCGAATCCTAATGAGGAGCCTCGCCTAGCCTCTGAAGGAAGTGACTTGGAAGGATCAGTCCTTCCAAGGAAGCATCCTTGACATTGAGAAACACCTATTATCTTTGACACACTTGTATACGTAAGAAACTGTGGTGAGGTTCACCGATGAGTCAGATATTTCAGAAGGACTCTTCTCATCTAGGGCGTTGCTGACCTTTCCTGGTCCTTAGGCTTGGTCACATGTCTCTAATAATAATAAACAACTGCTGCCAGCACAATTAGATAAGAGTTACTGTGAGGGCTTCACTGGAGCAGAACATGAACACTACATCCACACAGAGGACTCATGAACTTTGCACATGCATATAGTTATTAATGGTGCTATAAAGCCGAAAATAAATTGCACATGCTGAGTGTGTGTTGGTTAGTGGAGACAGTGTAGTGTGTTATTGAAAACCTTTTGAATGTGAAGATCAAGGTCAATTGTACTTTACATTGTCTTCTGGGAAACATGTAAGTATATTCTGTTGCTTCCAAAGGGCAATACTAAATGAGAAAATACACATTTAAACAAGATAATTAGGATGCACCGATTTTAACAAACAATTATCGACCAATACCAAAATTTTATCATTAAAATGGATGTTTTGATCATGTTTTAAATCAGCAAAGTAAAAAGAAAAAGAAAAAAAAGAACGTATAGTCTACTAGCTAGTTTATTGCTGCATTATAACACATAAATACAGACCAAGATGCATATGAGGTTGGTTTAAGAGTTTCCAGGTACAGAAATAAAGTAAATGTTAAATAGCTGCATATTCTTCACTGTATAAATGAAATGCATATATTATAATTACATTGAGATGTAGCTAAACACACTAAATAGACACTAGTGTATATCGCAATTTGATTTAAGTGTATTTATTAATCAAAAACTTTGACAAATTCCGTGACATTCCGTGTTTTTAAAAATTCAGTTTTTATGACTGGATTCTGTTTGCGTTTTCTGCATCGCAGAAATGAATCCTTATGACCGTCAAGAAGAGTAGTGAGGAATATTACATTATAATCTTGGATTATGCAGCAGACATTACACAGCTCAGTGCCTTCATGCAGTTCATCAATAAACCAGCGCTCTATTATATCTGCCTTTTTCATGCTATAGCCGATGGTTGTAAATTGATCAAAACATTGGCGTCTGACACATCAGTGCATCTCTATAAATAACATCCTGTTCAAAAGTTTACACCCCACGGCTCTTAATGCATCCGTGAATGTTTATTGCGGTCAAGTTCATTGTACATGTATAGCAAATATTCAATATCACCTATCAAACCATTTATACATTAGACACTCATTCTTTCCTTTTAATTTGTGCACACTGAATCTTTTTCTCTGTCTTTTTCCTTCCAGTCTGATACGCGTCAGACTCCTCCGTACTCTCCTCAGCCGTCTCCATACAGCCAGGCGTCCGTCTCTCCCCAGAACAGCAAGCCTTCCTCTGCATCCTCTACCTCCGCCAGCCTGTCCAAACCCTCCCAACCGCAGCAGCAGGTTCCCCAGGTCCAGCTTCCCATCTTCAGCTTTCCGCACTCCCACCCGAGCCAGTACCACGCTGGGCTCTCTGCACTGGGCCTTCTGCCCACTCACCCCCAGCAGCCGCCCCTGACCTCGGCCTCCTGGCCCATCCACGGCCCTCTCATCCAGGGCTCCGGGGCACCTGCCGCCTCCGGCCACCCGTCCTCCCCGGGCCTGAAGTTTGCCGTCCGAGGTGGAGGGGGAAGCGGAGGTGGGCAGGCGGTGAATCCCGCCCCCATGAACCTAAACGACCCCAGCATCATTTTCGCTCAGCCGTCGACGGGGCGGTTGCCTGGTGGAGTGGGCGGCCCGGGCAGAGAAAGGGGGCACCCCTGGCACAATCACCATCTCAATCCGGGGCCACTAGTGGGAAATGGCACGGTTAACAAGACAGGTACACACACGTGGTTCTCACAGTATTTGTCAGCAGCACAAATAGAAAAAGGCATATATATGTGTAGATATATGGATATTGATATACAGGTGCTGGTCATATAATTAGAATATCATCAAAAAGTTTATTTATTTTACTAATAATTTGAATGGATATAATTTGAATATAATACAAAATTGAATAATTTGATATTCAAATTTGAATGAAATTCCATTCAAAAAGTGCATGAGCATGTACAGCCCTCAATAGTTAGTTGTGTCTCCTTTTGCCTGAATTACTGCAGCAATGTGGCGTGGCATGGAGTCGATCAGTCTGTGGCTCTGCTCAGGTGTTAGAAGAGCCCAGGCTGTTCTGATAGCGGCCTTCAGCTCTTCTGGTCTGGCATATCGCATCTTCCTTTTTCACAATACCCCATAGATTTTCTATGGGGTTAAGGTCAGGCGAGTTTTCTGGCCAATTAAGAACAGGGATACCATGGTCCTTAAACCAGGTACTGGTGGCTTTCGCACAGTGTGCAGGTGCCAAGTCCAGTTGGAAAATTAAATCTGCATCTCCATAAAGTTGGTCAGCAGCAGAAAGCATGAAGTGCTCTAAAACTTCCTGGTATACAACGACGTTGGCCTTGGACCTCAGAAAACATAGTGGACCAACACCAGCAGATGACATGACACCCTAAACCATCACTGACTGGGGAAACTTTACACTGGACCTAAAGCAACGTGGATTGTGTGCCTCTCCTGTCTTCCTCCAGACTCTGGGACCCTGATTTCCAAAGGAAATGCAAAATTTACTTACATCAGAGAACATAACTTTGGACCACTCAGCAGTCTTTTTTGTCTTTAGTCCAGGTGAGACGCTTCTGACGGTGTCTGTTGTTTAAGAGTTGCTTGACACAAGGAGTGTGACAGCTGAAACCCATGTCTTGCACACGTCTGTGCGTAGTGGTTCTTGAAGCACTGACTCCAGCTGCAGTCCACTCTTTGTGAATCTCCCCCACATTTTTGAATGGATTTTGTTTCACAGTCCTCTCCAGGGTGCAGTTATCCCTATTGCTTGTACACTTTTTTTCTACCACATCTTTTCCTTCCCTTCGCCTCTCTATTCATGTGCTTGGACACCGATCGCTGTGAACAGCCAGCCTCTTTTGTGTCTTGGACTCCTTGTGCAAGGTGTCAATGGTCGTCTTTTGGACAACTGTCCAGTCAGCAGTCTTCCAATGATTGTGTCGCCTACAGAACTAGACTGAGAGACCATTTTAAGGCCTTTGCAGGTGTTTTGAGTTCATTAGCTGATTAGAGTGTGGCTCCAGGTGTCTGCAATATTGAACCTTTTCACAATTTTCTAATTTTCTGAGATACTGAATTTGGGATTTGGGGACTAAAATAAATAAACATTTGACATATATCTGTGTGTAATGAATGAACATTTTATACAAGTTTCACTTTTTGAATGGAATTAGTGAAATAAATCAACTTTTTGATGATATTCTAATTTTAGGACCAGCACCTGTGTGTACATATGACTATTATCTGTGATTTGATGAGTCTGTGAATGCGTTTGCTGTGTGTTTATCGAGAGTAGGTGGTGTTTGTGAGCTCAGGTAAGTCTCACAGGTGTATTGGGTGCACAGGTGACGTCACTTCTTTTAGTCTGAGCACTGGAAACTAGTTTCACTGGACTGCTTGTAAAACATCCCATTCTAATGAAACCTTTGTTTTCCAAGCATTTCCTTCCATTCAAATCACATTTTATAGCATAATGATGTATATTACTTTCAAACCGGTCAAGTTATTACTAGCTTAAATAAAGGTGTCAATGAAAGCTTTTGGTTTCATAATGGTTTAGTGTTGTTTATATTAATCTCTGTTATTACAGAGCCATTTGTTCATGGTTCTCTCTCCCCATTTCAGATGCTAATTTCCCGTCTCAGTTTGGGGGTGTGAGTCCGGGCTCTCGATCCTGGGAGCACGGCGGTGCTGCTTCGTATTCCCTGCCTCCATCCTACATGCCCTACCGTCTGCCACCCTACCTGCAGCAGCCCAACAAACCCTTCATCTCACAAGGTAGCAGGTCTCGTTTGGATAAAACATTCAAACTTTATACATATCTCTTTCAATGTCCAAAATAACTTGGACATTTAAATTACTGTCAACATTAAACATCTATCTATCTATCTATCTATCTATCTATCTATCTATCTATCTATCTATCTATCTATCTATCTATCTATCTATCTATCTATCTATCTATCTATCTATCTATCTATCTATCTATCTATCTATCTATCTATCTATCTATATATATATATATCCACACGCACACACATTTTATATACTGTATAAATATTAGGGATGCCACAATACTCAAAATAATATTGAATCGTTCGGTACTGCATTCACGGTTTAATACACGCTGGTGAATTGCGCTTTTTTTCCGCGCTTGTTTTGCATTTAATTCATTATATATATATATATATATATATATATATATATATATATATATATATATATATATATATATATATATATATATATATACACACACACACACACAGAGTCGTGGTCAAAATTGTTGGTACCCCTGGTAAATATGATCAAATATGGCTGTAAAAAAATAATCTGCATTGTTTATCCTTTTGATCTTTTATTTTTAAAAATCACAAAAATCCAACCTTTAAGTAAAATAATTGAAAATGGGGGTTAAATCACATTATGAAAAAATTTTTCTCTAAAACACGTTGGCCACAATTTTTGGTAAAATGTAAAATGTCTAAGTATATTTACATTAATATTTAGATTTTTTAGCACACCAAGGTGACAACGAACATCAAATTGTCCAGCTATGATGTCTTGTTTCAAAGTAGAGTTTAGATTCTCTGCCCGAGCCCGAACCGACCCACGGGCCGAGTCAGGCCGAGATTTTTTTGAAGGGCCCGTGATCAATTGTGTTTGTTTTTTTAATCATTAGCCTACTTTACTAGTCTAATTGGGTGGGCAGAAAGCTATGCTATAATCAGAAATTATATATATTTTTTAGCAAAGTAAGAACTAATACAACAACTAAGAAACAAATGTGTAGGCTACAAAGTTGCACAAGTCAGGATTAGTGTAAAAATGCGTGTTGAACTCACAGCTCGTGCAGTGAAGGATCGCAGCATTATAAAAAGAAACGCTGTGTCAAGAGCTGCTCGCGTGAACACTGCACTTTGCTTAATTAAATATCTTCGAATCGTTTCGTTTAAAAGTGGACATTTTAAGCTTTCTATACGCATATTTCTCATGTCTGTGAGGCAAGTAGCCTGCTGAGTTTCGGTTTATTTATGAGATGCGCGCTACAGTTCATGAGCATCACTCCCACGACTTCATGTCACAATTATAGTCTGCTATTTGCTTCTTATTTATTAAATCCAGGCAATTGGCCGAAGAAACCTTTTTTAAAATTAAGATACAATTTAAACAAAAGAAATGCTTTCTACAAAACAAAACGTAATATTAAACTAAATGACCATCAAAATCATTTCTGACCCACTCGCATCTTTTCACTCATCATAATCAGATGAAATGTATAAATAATATTTTAAAATTTTAACATAAATATGAAGGAAAAATCACATTGTTTAATGGCTACAACAAAGTAAGCTACAGATAAATGTCTGAGCTGGATTTGAGCAAACATCAGTTTACCGGTGAGCGGATCATGAGCGCGCGCCTGCGGATTATTGAGCGGAGTCAAGTCAGCTTTATTTATAGCCTATAGCGCTTTTACAATGACGATTGCTTCAAAGCAGCTTCACAGTGTTAAACAGGACAATACTGCAACAAAATTTGATTCGGCTGTACAGTCGCTGTGCAGAAAACAGCGATGTTATCAACTCATTTAAGTTTATCAGTGTTAGTTTTAACATGAGTCTCACCAGTCCGCTTCGCTTTGCTCATTACAGGCTCGTTCTCATGGTCGGGGTTTAATCGGGCTCGGGCTCATAATTACAGTTAATGTGTCGGGCCGGGCTCGGACACAATGTGCACGGGCTCGGGTTGGGTCGCGCTTGATTTTTTGAGCCCGATCTAACCTCTGTTTCACAGGAGTATAAATATGAGGAGGCAAAAGCCAAATTCCCTTAATCATTTATCACAATGAGTGAAACCAAAGAATATTGTTCTGATGTGCAGCAAAAGATTGTTGAGCTTCACAAAATAGAAAGAGGCTGTAGGAAAATAGCGAAAGCACTGAAAATCCCCATTTCCACCATCAGGGCAATAATTAAGACCCTCCATTTAACAAAAGATGTTACAAATCTGCCTAAAAGAGGACGTGTGTATATATTGATGGAGAATCGCAGAGAAACTATGTCTTAATGTCACAATACAAAATAATCTACAGTAATTAAATGGAAATGTTATTTTCTCCCCTATTATGCCATATATCTGAGTGAAGCAGCTTCTCAAACAAGAACAAATGTAGGGCGGGGCTTGTGAAATCAATTGGATGGTTCTGGTTTGCTATTGGTGGATGTCGCTCCAAGAGGGAGGGGAAGATATTCTGATTAAAGAATACGAGGCATATGAATTAAAAGAATAATAATGATAATTCATTTATTATAAATTACAGCAATATTCCATAAAAAAAGAAATACTCAATTTTAATTTCATGATGACTTTAATGTTGGTAAAAGTTGTCTATTTATGTAGAAAAGTATTTATTTTACTATTTTTAAACAAGACCGAGATGTTTTCATGACGTTGCTGTTATGTTATCCATAGACATGAAGATAACTCTGAAAAATGAATTTCTCTTTGGTGGTGTTAACCAGCCACAAATGGAAAAGTGTCCACTTATAACCGCCTCTTTCTGCCCCTCTTGCAGGTTCTGTGGTGGCGAATCAACATTACCCGCTTATTCAACACGGCCGACTCGGCAATCTCAACTACATTCAGCAGAAGAAATGAAGAAATGACACTTTACTTTGTAAACCAATGCCCAAGGTCCTTATAGAAAAAAGACTAACTTTGCATCATTTGGTCATTTGGAAACTTTTTAAAATGGATTTTATCATTTTTGTACAGTTTTTATGTTTTATTTTCCTTTAATTTCTGTGTGTTTCATCACATTGATTTGTGATACAAAATGTCAGATATTTTAATACCCCTATTTTTGGAGGGGCCCAAAAAAGTGTTTTTATTTTATGTGTAAAAAAAGGATTTCAAATGTATTCACTTTATTTTTATTAGCCGTATTCCTATTTTGCTTGCATAAGGACAAAGGCTTTAGATAGGAAAATCCAACATAACAACCCAATAAGACAATTATGTAGTGCCAAAATCTTCCCTATAGCAAACCAAGAAAACAGACAAAAAGAGCCGAAAAAAAATCAAGAAAAGACCAAAAAAATAAATAAAGAAAAAGCAAACCAACATGCTGCTGTTGCCTTTTATTTTCTATATATTTTTAATAGTACCTTTTTTATTTTAATTGTTGCAAAATGTATAAATATGCATGACAATGCAAAAATCTGAACTGTAAACTCATGCTTTACCTTTGCTGTAGTTTTGCTGTCACCTATCCCCCCTTTCCCAGACCTCTTGCCTAATCTCAATAACAAAGACAAGATTAGGGTGTAGGCAGTTTCCACTGGTGTGTAGTAGAGAGCTTTGAGCTTGTCAGTCATTTACTAAACTTGCCCCACTTTGCAGTGAAAGAACATCTTCTCTTAGATCTAGCTAGTTTATAAAGGTAAAATGTCTGTTTTGCAGAAATGTAATCTTTTTCATGTCTTGAATGTTTCGAAGCATGCAGCATTAGCAGTCAACACTAGTATAACTCTTACATAAGTATGAACTGGCGTGTCAAGCTTACTCTCTTCCTGTCTCCTCCCTCTTTGGCTCTGTTTATAAAGCCCACAGTCGTCCACTGCTCTTCAAAGGAATCATGTGGGCGACTCTCATGAAGTTAGATCTGGCCTCTGCAGGCCTGGCTCTGTTTCTGGGCCTGATCATTCTGGTTCTGTTCGAGATCTTTAGGATTAATTCCTCCAGAGGTCGAACTCCTCCTGGTCCCAGACCTCTGCCCTTTGTGGGATCCTTACCACAGTTTTTGAAGAACCCATTGGAGTTTGTGAGATCAGTGAGTCTTTGCTTTCAGCTTATTGTGTAGAGAATTTATTTTTGTGCAAATGTGTCTTATGTTCTCCTTGTGCTTACTGAGATGATGTCTAAACCACTTTAGTTGTGTTGAAGTGCTGTGAAATCTTCTCCGAGTAGATGCCTCAGTATGGAGAGATGAGCACTTTGTATCTTGGGAGGAAGCCGACGATAATGCTCAATACAATCCAGGTCACAAAGGAAGCCCTGGTCCAAAATGGATCATCTTTTTCAGGAAGGCCACCTGTACCACTTCTAAACTGGGTCTCTAATGGATATGGTCAGTAAAACGTATTCATTTGAAGATGTTGTAGTGTACTAATACATCTGAGTTTTGATTAAATGGAAAAAGGGAATTATTGTATTGTTCTGAATATATGACAACCCTGATTAAAATACCTGGCATGTCAAAAAATTTGGTATTGTCAGATATAGCACTAAAAAGACTCCCTGAAGTCAGAGGGCAAGCGCTGGGCAAGAGTTGGGCAAGACATTCTTACGCCGCATCGGAGCGGCCGTTTTGAAGAAACAGACAGGCAAATGTGTCAGTACGTAGCTGAAATAAGAAATTAAGGGCTTCACTGGTGGTTATGTTGAGCTCTTTGGCTAAAACCATATCCAGTGGTTATGTACATCCCCTCATCTCTTTCCCTGGCCACACACCCGCATGTCAACTTCTTCAAAGCGGCCATTTTTAGGGCCACAGTAAGCTTTTCTTGGACCTGGACACCATCTACGATTACACTCTTGACACGCCGTACTTCTTGGCTGCTTAATGATAGCCTGGTCCTAAAAGACTCATACTTTTCAGTCTGGCCACTGATGATATTGATGAGCTTTAACTTACTTGAAGGCTTCCTTGATCGCTAACGTTTTGTTGTGACGTGTGCCTTGTCATGGTAAGTCCTTCACCACTAATGGAGCAAACTGGAAAATCAAACTTTTCCTGAACCCAGTGGTGAGGAAGGCCACAACATCATGGCCACCAACAAAACTTAGCAAAGATCGTTCTTGCTCTGGCTTTAACTTCTGGATCTTCGGAAGCATTGCCACAATGGAACGAATGGTTTCACTTTTTCCATTACTGGACCACAACCGTAGACTGTATAAAAAAAAATAAAAAAAAAAGCACATGGTGTCCGTGTCATCGCCTATAAGATTTTGAAGAGCAATTTTGAAGCGTAGAGACGAGCTGCGTCACTCCCCCGATAACAGAAAATGGTCAAAGCGGCGGGAAACGGGCGGAGCTGAGGTGATGCAATGACCAACAGACAGCAGATAAATGGTTTCGGATTTATGATTCGGATCGCGTGTCAAACTGCTGAATCATGTGACATTGGTGATCCGACTCATGAATCAATACGCTGATTCATAACCATTTGAATCTTTATTTGAGGATTGAAAACAAACCAGGAAGAGAAGACAACGCTGAATAAAGTCGTAGTTTTTTGTTATTTTGGGACCAAAATGTATTTTCAATGCTTCAAGAGATTTGAATTAACCAACAGATGTCACATATGGACTACTTTGATGATGTTTTTATTACCTTTCTGGACATGGATAGTGTACAGGTCCTTCTCAAAAAATTAGCATGTGATAAACGTTCATTATTTTCCGTAATGTAATGATACAAATTAAACTTTCATATATTTTAGATTCATTCCACTCCAACTGAAATATTTCAGGTCTTTTATTGTTTTAATACTGATGATTTTGGCATACAGCTCATGAAAACCCAAAATTCCTGTCTCAAAAAATTAGCATATTTCTTCCGACCAATAAAAAAAAAAGTGTTTTTAATACAAAAAGTCAACCTTCAAATAATTATGTTCAGTTATGCACTCAATACTTGGTCGGGAATCCTTTTGCAGAAATGACTGCTTCAATGCGGCGTGGCATGGAGGCGATCAGCCTGTGGCACTGCTGAGGTGTTATGGAGGCCCAGGATGCTTCGATAGCGGCCTTAAGCTCATCCAGAGTGTTGGGTCTTGCGTCTCTCAACTTTCTCTTCACAATATCCCACAGATTCTCTATGGGGTTCAGGTCAGGAGAGTTGGCAGGCCAATTGAGCACAGTAATACCATGGTCAGTAAACCATTTACCAGTGGTTTTGGCTCTGTGAGCAGGTGCCAGGTCGTGCTGAAAAACCAAATCTTCATCTCCATAAAGCTTTTCAGCAGATGGAAGCATAAAGTGCTCCAAAATCTACTGATAGCTGCATTGACCCTGCCCTTGATAAAACACAGTGGACCAACACCAGCAGCTGACATGGCACCCCAGACCATCACTGACTGTGGGTACTTGACTCTGGACTTCAGGTATTTTGGCATTTCCTTCTCCTCAGTCTTCCTCCAGACTCTGGCACCTTGATTTCCAAATGACATGCAAAATTTGTTTTCATCAGAAAAAAGTTTGGACCACTGAGCAACAGTCCAGTGCTGCTTCTCTGTAGCCCAAAGTGTCTTGACCTGGGGAATGCGGCACCTGTAGCCCATTTCCTGCACACGTCTGTGCACGGTGGCTCTGGATGTTTCTACTCCAGACTCAGTCCACTGCTTCCGCAGGTCCCCCAAGGTCTGGAATCGGTCCTTCTCCACAATCTTCCTCAGGGTCTGGTCACCTCTTCTCGTTGTGCAGCGTTTTTTGCCACACTTTTTCCTTCCCACAGACTTCCCACTGAGGTGCCTTGATACAGCACTCTGGGAACAGCCTATTCGTTCAGAAATGTCTTTCTGTGTCTTACCCTCTCGCTTGAGGGTGTCAATGATGGCCTTCTGGACAGCAGTCAGGTCGGCAGTCTTACCCATGATTGCGGTTTTGAGTAATGAACCAGGCTGGGAGTTTTTAAAAGCCTCAGGAATCTTTTGCAGGTGTTTAGAGTTAATTAGTTGATCCAGATGATTAGGTTAATAGCTCGTTTAGAGAACCTCTTCATGATATGCTAATTTTTTGAGACTGTATGCCAAAATCATCAGTATTAAAACATTAAAAGACCTGAAATAGTTCAGTTGGTGTGCAATGAATCTAAAATATATGAAAGTTTAATTTTTATCATCACATTATGGAAAATAATGAACTTTTATCACATATGCTATTTTTTTGAGAAGGACCTGTAGTGTGCACACACTTTCACTGAAGGAACAGAAAAGCTCTCGGACTAAATATGAAATATCTTAAACTGTGTTCTGAAGATGAACGGCGGTCTTACGGGTGTGGAACGACATTAGGGTGAGTCATTAATGACATAAATTTAATTTTTGGGTGAACTGACCCTTTAAAATTTGGCCGGTAAAAACAAGAGGATATATCTCAAACCCAGATGATGTGCAGAAGGCAACACGTTTTACTCTTATTTGTCGCTCCCTATTATTGTGGGTGTATTATTGAAATTGAAAAGTCTAGACCCTGAATATAAGATGATCCCATTTTTTTCATCATGCATTTCCAAGAACGTTTTATATTCGGAACTATACAGTAATGGCAAGATTGTTGATAGTCTAAGTTGTCCAAAGGTCTGTTCTCTTTCCATCAGGTATAATAATGGTCACGTTTGGTCACACCTGGAGGCAGCAGAGACGGTTTGCTCTGCACACGCTCAGAAATTTTGGCCTGGGAAAGAAATCTTTGGAGGAACGGGTGACAGAGGAAAGCAGTTACCTACTTTCTGAAATGCTCAAATCAGAAGGTGAGGATTTTAGACTGTAAATATGCTTTCAGTGTTTAGAGGTGCTGTACTCTGTCATGCTCCAACTTGTCTTTGTTTAGTCAAACTTCTAAACAAACTTTAAACATGCTACTTTACGAAAGTATGTAGATGTGAGTGCATAGTCCCATTGTGCTTTAGTATTTCGGTTAGCATCAAATGCCATTAATCCAGATTTAGTCAGAAAGCTATAAATTCAACTTTTTCTTTGTGATTTTCTTTAAACTATTAATGAACTCCTTTCCATGGTTTTCTTTGTTGAAGGCAAGCCTTCCGACCCACAACATGCAATACACAATGCTGTTTCCAACATTATATGTTCCATCGTCCTGGGGGATCGGTTCGACTATGATAACGAGGACTTTGGATACCTTTTGGAAATCATGAAGGAGAACGTCAATAATTCAGGGTCACTTGTTGGGCAGGTATGAACAAGTGTTAAAAATGTTTTTAGCTAAACACTGTCCTAGTATCCAACTGGATCTTGCTCTACTGTCTGCATTCCCATAAGTTCTCAATACAAAGCATTGTTACTCTTTGGCAAAAAGTTAACAAACCTTGCCAGCGTTCACTCGTGCAGCATCAAAACCTCAGCTTTCTGAACGTTTGTGTTCCTGTTGCTTTTTTGCTGTAAATTGCTGTCATTTTCATCACCAACCTACAATGTCTCCCAGTGTGTGTTGCAGTAGGCTTGTTAAAACCTCCTGCGATCTCTTTTGAAGACAATACGGAAGTAATGTAAACTGCAATTCCTCAACTGGCCACTAGGCACAGGCTCCAGAAGGGACCAGAATATCATTGAGCCCCATGTTAAAATGATCAACTTTACAGCAGAAAAAAACATGTTTACAGCCTGGGACAAATTGTGGTTTTGGCCTATAAGGCTAATATTGACCTTCATGACAACTGTGAAGGGGTGAATTTTTTTTTATAACACATTCATTTACGTTATATAAAGCCTTAAAGTTCTGCATAATTAAGGGCGTGGTTACAGGTGGATAGCTATTTATCCGGCGTCCTTTTTGCCCATTTTCTGTTATCCGGGAGTGACACGCGATGACGCGCTCACAAGATGGGAACGCCAAGCTCGCCCCTACTTTAAGCTTCAGAACGGCTTATTGGAATCCTATGGGTGATGTCAAGGACACTACGTCCATATTTTTTATTTTTTACAATCTATGGTTAAAACCATCATCAAACAATCAGATAAGGCAGTATGCCACAAAGTAAACAACTTGTCCAATCCTGATCTGGAGGTGCAACTTTCTACAGAGTTTAGCTCAAACACTTCTTAAAATCGCCTTAAAAAGCTAATAAACAGCTGCATCCAATATTGTTTACTGTGCCTTTATGTCTTATTTACAGTATTCATAGAACAGTAGGCAAAAAGTACCTAAATTATCTACTATTTCCAGGGATATTCTGAAGTGTGCATCCAATGGACACTGTACTATCCCAAGAGGCTTTTTTTTTAAAGGGGCTATGATTTGAGAAATCAACTTTTCCTTGTGCTTTTGATATATAAAAGATCATGGTAATATAAGAATATCCTGTACGTTTCGGAGCTGAAAATGTCCTTGTTAGTCAAAGAAAAACTTTTATTGAAAGCTGGCTCAGCAAACAAGAGATCTGCGAATGAGCTTCCCTGTGATATCAGAGTGGAGTAAAACGCCACCTCAACGGAAAAAACGCTTAATTTTTTAGCCCCACCCACCGATTCGCACATGGCATATAATAGATAAATAACATAGGCCTACGTGACGCTAAACCGGATCGAACTACCAAGCAATAAACGGGCCGTTGAAGATTACAAAATATTGTGCAGTGCCTGATTGTGGAAGAACACAGTTCGCTGCATAAGCTTCCTTCAAATTTCAATATTAGGAATACGGTTAAACTTTATTTTTAATGAAGTTCCAACTCACGTGGGTGAAACATTGAGTATTTTTTTCAATTAATTTCACCACAGATTCTTTTGTCAACAAGACAGGTCATGACTGGATTTGAAAACAGAATCAGATTAAAAAAACATGATGTGTCCTCTATATTGGATCTGACAGGATTCACAGCAATGGTGCAACCGTAATCCTAACACTGTACAACAAAAATGTGTGAGTTGTGAGTTTGTATGTGATATAATTGCATTGTTACAGATCGTCTGATTATGTGTATGTGTCTAACTAAACATAATTAGCGATGACTTACCACGGTGTCACAGGCTGGAGTATCCTTTGTATTTGAGGTGTTGTTGGTTCATTGTCCTGCGATTCGGAATCAGACTCTGGGTTGAACATGTATTAACGAATCATTTCAGTTGCCATTTTTCCACATTGAATGTTTTCAAAACTATTCCCCACGTGTACTGATGGGGAAGTCAGAACTTATTATATTATGCAAAATTGTTTACTTCCACTCCAAGTCTTGAATGGCAGTTTATGACCCCATCAATACTCATGATTTACTCAAAAGAAGTACTAACTCTGCTGTTGATGCTGCATAGTTATCTATAGCCCTTTTCTTTTCCAGGTGTTTAACTTACTTCCCATCATCAAACATTTCCCAGGGCCCCACCAGAAAATCTATCAGAATGCCGAAAAGGTGAAGAATTTCTTCAGGAAAGCAATCAAAGCACACCGAGAAACTCTGGATCCAGACAGTCCACGGGACTACATTGATGCCTACCTCCTGGAGATTGAGAAAGTGAGCTCACGACAAACCGTTCTAGAAACTGTTTAGTCCTCTCTTTGATGGTAGTTACTATTTGGAAAGGTGGCAGCGATTTTACCAAGTAAAACACATAACCTATGTTCTCTAAATAGGGAACAAAACGCTCCGTAGCAATGACGCAATGGGAATGCCCGCAATGGGAATTGCCAAGGTAAGCGCTGCCGTATCTGGCACAAAAGCACCAGAAAAACCCGAATGTCTGGATTAAGCGGACAGGACATCCAAACCCAGAGCTATGTCAAGATCCAAACTATAAAACCTGACAACAGTGTGCAGAGGGGACCAACCTTCTGCCACACAAATCTCTTCCAGAAGTGCTTGAGAGGAAGCCACACCTCTGGTACAGTGTGCCGAATGCTATTAGGCGAAGGTAGCCCATGCACCTCATAAGCCAAAGAAATATCCACTGTCATCCAATGGGAAATTCCATCTGGATGTGGCAAGCCCACAGCATCCAACACCAAAACATACCAAAAGTTGGTTTGATTTCCTCCAGCCACCAGAACGATCCAGATACAGCTTCAAAACCCAAACAGGGCAGAACAATTAACTTTTTCATCCAAAGAGGCAAAAGGAGGTGGAAAGAGTGGAGGGAGGTGGTGACTTGAGAGCAAAATTAAGTGAACAACATTGGGCAAATACCCCGGCCTGGGCCTTAAGGTAACCTTAACCTAACCAGGAGCAAAATACAAACAACCCTCACAAACGAAGAGAGCTTGTAACTCCCCCACTCGCTTCAGAGAAGTTAGAGCCAACAAGAGAGCCAACTTGAGAGTCAGAATCCAATCCGGTGCTTACTCCAAGGGCCCAAAGGGAGCCTCCGTTAATCCCTATAAAATGACTGACATGTCCCAGGAGGGGATACCGGGGGAGCGTACTGGTCTCAGGCGCCTCACCCCTCTCATAAAGGGTAAAACCAACCTATGCCTTCTCGAAGGGTCGTCTTCCAACTACCTGTGAGCAGATATAACATCAACATACACCCTAAGTGTAATTGCTGCCGCCCCGGCCGCAAACTTCTCCTGCAGGAATTCCAGCACTGAGCCCTCAAGGCAGTTAACTGGATCAACAGCATGGGCTGGGCAACATGACTTGAAAGCCCCAACTTGGAGGAATAGAGCTCTTATAATAGCAATGGTCTCCTGAACATCTACAGGATGATCGTTACTCAAAACTGATGGCCTCTGATGGGCCACACCCACAGTTTCCAAATTTTGGGACGAGGATGCCAAATCCTGCCCTGAAGCTGAGACAGCAGGTCATCTCTGACTGGAATATCCCAGGGAGGGAAGTCCAGAAGGAGAACAAACTCTGAGAACCATGGGGAATCTGGGATGGCCAGAATGGTGCTACAAGCAGGAGACTGACTCCTCTCTCTCTCTCACTCTGTACAGAAACATCAGAATCAGCTTGATAGGCAGAAATGCCTAGAGAGTTTCAACCTCGGCAAGGGATGAGCGAAGGCAGCTGGTCCCTGGGGACATGGACTACCCTCAGAAACAGGAATTTGCACTGGGCCCACAGGAGGAAACAACGTGCATGCATGTCCAGGGTTCGCAACCGTGAGCCCCCCTTGGCGATTCACATGAGACGCCATCGCCATGTTGTCCGTTCTGACAAGGATGTCCCCTGAGAAAAGGGAAAAAGTGCTAAAGGGCTAAAAAGACAGCTCTCAGCTCAAGGCAGTTTATGTGCCAAGCTAGAACTTCCCCTGTCCAGACTCCACATGCTGGCCTGCCCTCGATCACCGTACCCCAGCCGGTCAGAGAGGCATCCGTCGTAATCATCTGGTGACAGGAAACAGCCCCCATGTTGACCCTCTTTGAAGAAAAAAAGATCTCGCCACACTGACAGAGCTCAGAACAACCACTCTCAGTAGGTAAAGGACCAATCTAGAAGCCTGTGACCGGTCCCTACAGAGGCATAATGTCCAAGCCTGAAGTGGGTCAAGCATGCGACTAGACTGGAAATCTAGGCAGGAGCCAGTTGGGCCTGCATCAAAATGGAATCCAGATAGACCCCTATGAAGTCGGTCTGTTGGGACGGTATGAGCACACTCTTGTCTCCGTTTACTCTCAAGCCGAGGGACATTAACATTGCGAAGCACAATATCTCTGTGATAAGCTGCAAGCTCCCTGGACTGGGCGTCATTGCTAAGCAGCGTTGAGTGAACCTATAAAAAATAACTTTTTTTTACGAACTACCCCTAAAATGAGAAGGTACTTCAAAACCCCAATTCCATTATTTACTCATAAATTTGTTCTAGGACCAACCTACAAGGGAAAATCACTGTAGGCTGCTTGATAATCAAACATGCATAGATCAATTGAAATGCTTTCTGTTTTCCTTGGAGCAGCAAAAGTCCAACGAGGACTCCACATTTCATGAGGATAACATGATTATGTCAGCTGCTGATTTGTTCCTGGCTGGAACTGACACCACATCGACCACCATCAGATGGGGACTCATCTACTTGGCACAATACCCAGATGTACAAGGTACTTAGGCTTAAACGGTTTGTTCACCCAAAAATTAAGGTTCTGTCATTTACTCAACCTCTAGTTTATTTCTTCTGTTAAACACAAAAAATATATATTTAGCTAAATGTTGGTAACCAGACATTTTACTTTGGCTTTCATAGTATTTTTTTCCTACTATGTAAGTCAATAAATACATTGACTGTTTGATTACCAACATTCTTCGAAATATCATCTTTTGTGTTCAACAAAAAAAAGAAACTCATACAGGTTTGGAACAACTTGATGAAAGAATTTTCATTTTTGGGGGAACTTGGGCAAATGTAACATTATATGAATGCATGAATTTATAAATTATGCATGATTTCTAATTTACCTTGGATCTGCCAAGTTTGTAAATTTAGATATAAAGATAATAAGTATTGTTTGCATGCATTTTAAGGGTTTGATAACCTAAAAGTGAGAATTCTGTCCTCTATCAAAGTCATTTGTTTTTGTTTGAGGAACAGACCAAATTTTAGTCATCATTCAGTGAAAATCCTCCCTCCACAGCTCTCGAATCTCATTTGTAATTTTTCATATTCAAACATGGCTGTCAGACACAGACGAGGACACAGATGGTTTGTGCTCAGTGATATTTATTAAACAGAGATAACGGACACAGGATAACTTAAAGGTGAATCTTGACAAGTAGAGTGAGTAGACAACAACAACAGACTTTCCTTGGTGAAGACATGACAAAGACGGTGATCCAGAGGATGACGAGGACGATGACGATGATGAAGAAGACGGGCAGGTAGATACAGGTAGTAGCAGGTAACAGGTGTGAGGTTATGACAGTACCCCCTCCTCCACGGGCTGTTCCTGACTGCTGGGATGATGAGTGGCGATGGCGTCTGCCACGGCCTCGAGGAGCAGGTCGTTCAGGGTGGTCGTGATGGAACTGTATCAGAATGTTGGGGTCCAGTATGTCGTTCCTGGAGATCCAGCACCGCTCCTCAGGACCATAGTCCTCCCAGTCTACCAGGTACTCCAGCCAAGACCCCGTCGCCGCAAATTAAGAATAGCTCTCATCCGATAGACG
Organism: Pseudorasbora parva; assembly: GCF_024679245.1. Taxonomy (NCBI): domain Eukaryota; kingdom Metazoa; phylum Chordata; class Actinopteri; order Cypriniformes; family Gobionidae; genus Pseudorasbora; species Pseudorasbora parva. The sequence goes on along the minus strand of NC_090177.1, from coordinate 8,445,759 downwards.
TTGGTGTCCTCATCGATGGTGGGAGGAGGAGGAGGAGGTACGGCACCATCACCATGTTCTGTGGGGGAAGAAGATAGAGGGTCAGAGAAGGGCTTCAGGAGGGAGACATGAAATGAAGGTGCAATACGGTAGTGTGAGGGAAGGTGAAGATGATACGTGACATCATTCAGCTGCCTGTCGATGGTAAATGGTCCGATATAACGGGGACTCAGCATGGCAGCCGGAGGCGGATGTCACGCATGGAGAGCCAAACCTTTTGGCCCGGCTGGAACTGCGGCGTGGGTCCTCGTTTGGCATCAGCTTGCTTTTTGTGCCTCCGGACTGCCTGCTGGAGTTGCACGTGAGCTGAGTCCCAGACCCTCTCACTCTGGCGGAACCAGTAATCCATCGCTGGGATCTCCGAGGGCTCACCCGACCAGGGGAAGAGCGGTGGTTGAAATCCGAGGACACATTGGAACGGGGTGAGCCCTTGAGAGGGTGGAAGGTCCATCATGAAGTCGACACCCAGGTCGTCACCCAGAGTCCAGGGACGCTCGGGGATCGGAAGCGGCACCAATTTACTTTTGGGCAGTCTCCTAGGAGTTTACGTCAATAGAAGTTGGCGAATCCCAGAAAGCGTTGCAGCTCCTTGATGGTGCTGGGCAACGGCCAGTGAGTGATGGTGTCCACCTTCCTCTGGTCCATCTTGACTCTGTGGTTGTCGATGATGTCCCCAAGAAACTGGACATTAGAGATATGGAACTCACACTTCTCCAACTTGAGGTAGAGCTGATGGTCTCTGAGCTTTTGGAGAACTTGGTGGACATGCCCCTAATGCTCCCTCAGGTCCCTCGAGTAGATGAGGATATCATCAATATAGACGATGACGAATTTATTTAAGAATTCTCGAAATACCTCATTCATGTAATTCTGGAAGATCGAGGGTGAGTTGGACAGCCCATACGGCATCACCCAGTACTCGTAGTGACCTGAGGGAGTGATGAAGGCTGTCTTTCACTCGTCTTCTTTGCGGATGCGACTGAGGTTGTAGGCACTTTTGTAAATCAATCTTGGAGAAGACGACAGCCCTACGCAGCTGTTCCAAAGCTGCCGGGACCAGAGGAAAGGGATAGCTGAACTTGACGGTTTGTGAGTTGAGATGGCGGTAATCAATACACGGCAGCAACCAGGAGAGGAGAAATGGCGGACACGACCTCGGCCCAGCGGTTTTCCCTGAATGGTGGTGATGCAAAGGTCGACTGGGCAACGTTGACGTTGAGAATTCAGGCTTTCGAGAGTTTGCTGACTGATGAAGTTCCCAGCCGACCCTGAGTCGATGAGAGCTTGTGCTGAAACAGAGGAGTGTGAATTACTAACAGAAACTGTGGTCTTGGTAAGATTGGCAGTAAGAGGCGGCAGCTGGATGGCACTCACCGCTGGCCGAGAGGGTTGCACCATGCAGGTCATGATACCATGTCCATCTCCCCCACAATACAAACAGAGGTGTTGCGCAATTCTGCGTTGACATTCGCTTGTGGACAGCTGGTGCGTGTCGATTTGCATGGGTTCAGGTGCTGGAGGTGCGACAGATGGTGGGACGGGCAGAGGATCTACAGTGAGTGTGTGAACACCACAGGCAGACAGTCGTTGTGAAACATGGATGGTCTTCTGCATGAGGGCTTCCAACCCCATGGTGTCCTCATAGACTAGATCAACTGCTTGATCACATTGAGGAGGCCGTGGCGGAAGATGGTGATGAGGGTCGATTCATTCCATCCACTCATGCAGGCCAACCTGCGAAAGCACAATGTATATGAGCTTGTGGTCTCTTGTTTACCTTGGTGAATGGTGAAGAGTTGGTAATGGACTGATAATTCTGCCGTTTGTTGGCCGAAGACCTCTGTAAGATGAGTGCAGAATGCTGAGACCGAGCCGGTGACAGAGGCATTGGACTCCCACAACGATTGCGCCCACTGAAGTGCTCGGCCGGAGAGGAGAGAGATAATGAAAGCCACCCGACCTCTCTCGTGACGGAAGAGATGTGAATTCCCTTCCATATACAGAGAGCATTGACGCATGAACCCGCTGCAGTCCTCCGCCGTGCCGCTGTATGTCGCTGGTTGGGCCATGGGACTTGCACAGGCAGCTGAAGAAGTGGTTAGTGACGTAGATGCCGGTGAAGGTGAGCTAGCTGGATTAGCTGCTGGGGTGACGGTGGGGGTGTCTTGACTCAGTGAGGACCGTACTGTGTGAACCAGAGTGGTGAAGTGGTCGGCGGTGCGGTCCCCGCCTGTGTCCGGAGAGCTCTGCATAAGGTCTGGTCTTCTGTCAGACACAGGCGAGGACACAGATGGTTAGTGCTCAGTGATATTTATAAACAGAGGTAACGGACACAGGATAACTTAAAGGTGAATCATGACACGTAGAGTGAGTAGACAACAACAACAGACTTTCCTTGGTGAAGACAGATGATGAAGACGGTGATCCAGAGGATGACGATGGGGAAGACGAGGATGACGATGATGAAGACAGGCAGGTAGATACGGGTAGTAGCAGGTAACAGGTGTGTTGATCGGTGCAAGACCAGACAAAGACTGTGGGGATGAGGAGTGCTATTTTTGGGCCATTGGTGATTGCGAACAAGTGGGCGTGGCTGTGTCTGAAGGTGGTGGCTGTAAGGTTGTGACAATGGCATAGCATGTTACGATTGGTTTTGAGACACAGAAACCAGTACCATTTGGTCTAGATGTCAAACCTTGTTGCATATGCAAGACAATCATGCAATGTTTCTTGCATTCACAAAAATATGTATTTTACCAGTTGCAAGTGCTTCTTTTGTCGCAGTGAGTTCTGCCCTTTAAAGGTCCCGTTCTTCGCGATTCCATCTTTCAAACTTTAGTTAGTGTGTAATGTTGCTGTAAGAGCATAAATAATAACTGTAAACATTTTAAAGCTCAAAGTTCAATGCCAAGCGAGATATTTTATTTAACAGAAGTTCCCTTTCAAAGCTTACAGCGAACAGCCGGTTTGGACTACACCCATGCACTTCCTTGCAGGATGACATCACTAGAACAGTTTGTTGACTAACCCTCTGCCCACAAGAATACGCGAAATAGCGGGCGTGGTCTTGTTGCTCTCCCATGTGGAGAAGAGCGCGCCTCCCCCTTTTGAAAACACACTTGGCAATAAAGCTCCTTCTGATTCTGAAACAAAATAAAAATACAATATTAAAGGTCCCGTTCTTCATGTGTTTTCGAAGCTTTGATTATGTTTACAGTGTGCAATATAACATGAGTTCATGTTTTGCGTAAAAAAAACAGTATTTTTCACACAATTTACTTATCTGTACACCGCTGTTTTCTCTGTCCTAAAAGCAGCCTGATGATTTCCTTGTTCTATACATAACAACATTTTACCAATCACACTGGGACCTTTAAAAACATTAGACATGAAAGGGATAAAACAATAGATTCACAAGATGCATGATCTGTAGTATATCTGCATTCTGTGACTTGAATCAGGGAGGAAGTAGAGAGGAGGAGAAGGTTTTGGGCAGGGCGGTGTCCTACAGTCTCTCTGTGAGATCTTCTCTCCAGGTTAGTGAGTTTTATTGTTTTATTGCAGGGTGTTGGATCTCAACTTTTGTCTTAGCAGTAAAACCGCTTAAAAAGATGAGTTTCCCACATCTCACTAGCTGCTGCCGGTCTGTCAGGAAGCTGGTGATTCACTGACACATTGAGGATGGCATGAAGTGCTGGGTCAGTTTAGCTGTGAGGAGATCAGGCATGATGGTATTAAAAGGCCGAACTGAAGTCCACAAATTAGATCCTTGCATAAGTCTGTCGAGATGTTGATAAATGTCCCATGTTAACTGCATCATCCTCAGACCTGTTTGTTCTGAAGGCAAATTTAAGAGGATCCACCAAGGGTCCAGTGATGTCTTTAAGGTAGGCCAACACCAAGATTTCAAACGACTTCATGACCACAGACATGAGAGTGACAGGTCATTTAGTCCAGTGATTTTGGGTTTATGGGGAGCGTTTGATAGTGGAGTGTTTGAATAAGCAGGAAACTTCACACTGCTCCAGTGATCTGTTGAAAATCTGCCTAAAGACTGGGGCCAGTTGGTCAGTGCAGGCTTTCAAATAAGTGGTTGAGATGCCATCTTCTGTTTTTTGAAGTCTGCTCACGTCCTCCACACTGACCTTAAGCTCAGGTTGGATGGCAGGAGGGGGGAGGAGAAGGGGTGCAGGAGGTGATGGTGAGGTGTGATTTGCAGATTAGAGCGGGTGTGTGGTGTGAGACTGGAGTTGAGTCTCACACCACACACCCGCAGTTTCAAACCTGCAGTTGAATGCATTCAGATCCTCAGCCAGGTGTTGATTCTCTACGGATCGGGGGGATGGTGACTTGTAGTTAGTGACATTCCTCAGGCCTGTCCAGACAGATGCCGGGTTGTTGGCTAAAAACTGATTTTTCAGCTTTTCAGAGAGGCTTTTTTTTAGCAACTCTTATCTCCTTTGTTAGTCTTTTTCTAGCCTAGTTATATGAGGTTTTATCCCCAGAGAATCCTCTTTGGCATGATGAAGCTGTTTGAGTTTCCCAGTAAACCACAGTTTATCGTTAGTGAATAATAAGAAGGATTAAGGATAAGAATGTTTTAAAGTTCTAGCTTGCAAGTTCTGTGCTTTTAGTAACCAAATGGAAATGATGAATTGGAAAAATATTGCATAATTTGTAAATGCAACTAGGTTTATAGAGATTTTCATTGTAGCACACAGGTAGGCTAGTCCCATCCCAAACACACCATTGTTTGAGTTGGTGTAAGGTTTTGAAAGTGCCACATGTTTTAGGAGGTCAACCTTTCAGTGGCTTGTGTGTTGTATTTTAACACTGAGAAACGTACACACATGAATTTTAATTTCGTTACAGAACGATGTCATGAGGAGATTGTTCGGGTGCTGGGTTACGACCGTTTTCCCAGCATGGATGATCGTGACAAACTACCATACACGAACGCCACTGTTCATGAGTTTCAGCGATTTGGTAACATTGTACCCATTAACTTGATGCATGACACAACTCAGGCCACAAAACTTCGAGGATACGACATTCCCAAGGTAATGAATGAAGCCTGAATGTGTTGTTTTTCCTGATTAAAATTGTTTGTCTAACAAAGTTTGTCTTTCTAGGGCACAGAGATACTGACTAACTTAACAGCCATTTTAAGTGATAAGGAGCACTGGAAGTATCCAGACACTTTTAACCCAGATAATTTCTTAGATGATAATGGACAATTCTTAAAACCAGAGTCTTTCCTCCCTTTCTCCTTGGGTGAGTCACTTCAATGACAAAAATAACATCAGTAGACCAAGAGCGAACCCAACTAAATTTGAAACTGTGTTTTATCTCCATTTTTCAGGTCCGAGGACATGTCCCGGTGAGACTCTGGCTAAGATGGAGCTCTTCGTCTTCATCACTTGTCTCCTGCAGCGCATTCGTTTCTCCTGGCCCGCTGGTGTGCCGTGGCCAGACATGAATGGGATTTTCAGTTTGGTCCGCTCTCCTGATTCATACGACATCATATGCCAGAGCAGAGCTTCCTAAGGATTGACCATCAGTAACCGTTCAGTAACCGTTCCGCCATTAAAGTGCCCCTATTATGCAATTTTTAAAAGCTAATGAGTTGGTTTTGAAGGTCTCCTACAACAGGTTTAAATGCATTAAAGGTAAAAAAAAAACTTTAATTTTCACATAATATACTTTGCCACAATGTTCAATGATTCTCAAACGACTCGATGGCTGAATCCGTCTCTCTAAATCCCTCCTTTCTGAGAACTACTCTGCTCTAATTGGTCAGACTTCCCAGTCTGTTGTAATTGGTCTTCCGCATACAGTGCACATTGGAAACAAACCCTTATTACCATAAACTCCATCTCCGTCTGGGGGCTTCCTAAAGCTCTGTGATTGTACACACTGTAAAAATGATGTCAGTTTTACATCAATCCCAGTGTGAGTCCGAATCGATAATGAAACATTGGAAGAAATGGTTATACAACCCGAACCTTCATCACAAAGATGACTCGAGCAGGCCGTTTCTCACTGATACGCTACTCATTTTAAAGTACATTATGAATGTATTGCGTTGCACATGCAGGAACTGTATCAATAACAGCGTATACATTAGCCGAGCACTAACGTCAATGACTGATGGAACATTAAAGATAGCAAAAAACAATCTTGCTCCTCCATTCTTTATCTTTACTCAAACTAGTAAGAATGACAGACAATCTACGTTAATACACAGTTTGAGGTAATAGTGACCCACAGCTGATGAGCAGAAGTATTTCAGTAAGATAGTGTGTTAGGCGGAAATGGACACAATATAAAACACAAAACTACGTATTTTAAACAACCCGTAGAAAATATACACATCAATATTTATTGATTCTACTTACAGGTTCTGAGGAGCAAGCTGGTCCAAATAAACTGGTACTGACCAATCATTCCAGAGCAAGCGTTTTACGGATCCTAAGTTAACTTAGTCAGGCATTATCCAAATATCATTTCTAGTGACGTAGAACCGTAACAGAGTTGATTCTTTCTTTGGGGTGACAATAACTTCATTTATCGTGCACTTTTAACTTTATGACTTTTACATTCACAAACAACCATATTACACACTGCATAAAAGGAACTATAAAAAATAAAACATAATTTAGCTGGTTTAGCTAGCGCTGACACTTGATGTTAATATAAGCGAAGGAATTATATTCTGGTTTAATAGGTTTTGAAAAAAGATGCTGTATTATTTGTTGTGAAGTGTTGACCCTGATATTACAATAAATGACTGCAGTGCTGTAATACCACTGTAAATTAAGTTTCGTTTCTCTCATGATGAAATCTCTCATGTGACAGCTTCTGTTACTACAGACAAGCCTGTACAGGTCTAAACTAGATTTGTGGCTAATCACATGAAGTTGTGTGTGTGTGTGTGTGTGTGTGTGTGTGTGTGTGTGTGTGTGTGTGTGTGTGTGTGTGTGTGTGTGCGCCTATGTGTATTACGGGGACATTTCACCTGAATACATGCCACATTATGAGGACATTTTGAATTATGAGGACAGGGCCGATGTCCTCATAATTCTAACAGTGTAGAAGTGTTTCTATACATAGGGGGAGCTAAAATCCAGAATTTCAGCTAAAGTCCTTATAATTCACATAGACCTGATTTTGTGTATCAGCTGTGTATCGAGACAGCGCCCCTGGACGTGGGTCTGCGGTACTGCACCCCTCATAAATATTCACTCTCGTGTAAGGAATCGGAGCTTCTGATTGGCTGACCGCCTGAAGTCCTCATAATGTCGGAATTTCTCAGACCCAATGTGTACATCTAATTTCCTTATACAAGTGGATTTATGTAATTTACTCATTATTTAAGCATTATTGTCTACAATTGATGAACTGTCAAATATATTTTTTAACGTAGAGTGATCCCTCGATGAAATGTAATCCTTAAATATATTATAATATCATATAATCGGTTAATTTCCTGTTTGGACTGGATTGAAACCACCTGAGAAAACTTCTGTGATTTGGACCTGTTTGAAGCAACTATTAAAAGAAAGGTAAGTTAATCTGCTGTTTAATCGCTTGTGGCTCATTTTGTCTTGTTTGTGTGTGTTTTATAAGCTATTATCTGCTCGTTTTGCAGTCAGAAAGCAACTAACGTTAGCACCTGATGCTAACGGGGCTAGCATAGAGTCATTCTGATCCCAGAGAATCAGAGATGCTTGTCATATTTAACTTGTTTTACATTCCAATATAATTGTAAATAACTTATTTTGAGCACATACATCAGTCTAGCCATCGTAACAATGCGTTGTCATGACTACAATCTGTGAAGGGGATAAAGTATCCTGACATGTTACTGTAAATAGTACTGTAGTTTAATGTTAGCTCGGTTTAAAGTTACTATTATTATCATTTTTAAGAAACTAGGAAATCAATATATGCTTTTATTCCTCCTGAATGTAATAAAATATACTCTGTACCAATAGAACTGTAAGTATTAATGTTTATAATGAAAACAATCTTGCTGAATAATGTTAAATTAAATGCAATGGTCATAATTATAGATGTTTTTCTTTATGACAGCAGACACATCAGATAATGTGCTGGAGGAGGCTGTACAGTTTTCCCTTCAGAAGAGAGAATGGTCTGATAGAGCTAAGTTTAAGTGAAAATATTTTGTTTAATAAAGCTGTGCCAGATACATATGTTGTTTACAGTGATGTTTTTCTTCTGTTGTTCAGTTGTACTGAGTTTGAGAAGGCAGATTTCCTGCTGGAATACAGACGAGACTCATAAGCAAAGAAGAATGAGAGCGGAGGCAAAGAACATATCTTTATGACGCTCTGAAAGTGTTCATCTTTGAGCTTCATTATGATGGAAAACTCCTCTGGTAAGTGTTTGATGTGTATGTAAGTTTGTAATTATGGCCCTGTTTACAATAGGGATGCACCGATATGAACATTTTGCCCGATAATGATAATAATTTATATCAGAAAGCCGATAACCAATATATTGACCTATACCTAAATACAAATTTTTATATACTTTGAGCACCTGATTACAAAAACTAAAGGCTCACCATAAAAAAAAAAGCCATATCCCAAGCACTTTAACATAAATCAAACATATGGAGTACAGTTTGTACTAGTGTAAGATTCCTTAACTTTTAAAATTAGTTTTACACTCCTATGGCCAATTCTGTATAATAAAACAAATTGTACAATAAGGTTTGATTTTATTATCATCAGTTAACATGATCCACCAATGAATGAATAATGCTTCTACAGGATTTATGAACCTTAGTTCATGTTAATCTCAACATTTTCATTCAACATAACTACCATTAACAAAGGTTATTGCTTTATATTAGTTCATGTTAGTTAATGCATTAACAAATGAGACCTCATTGTAAAGTGTTACCAAAAACACCCACTGCCTAAAAAAAAAAAAAAAAAAAACTAAATAATGCAAACAAGTCATTGGCCAGCATGACTTAGGCTATAAAGAATCAAAATGCATGTGCCATGGATAAGTCTCCACGTTGCTACCAGGTTATTTACTCAACAGAACACATCCTGTATACGATAATGCAGATATTTGAACAAAATCAACATGGTATTGCAACTTATATTTGCACAAAATCACACACAGATGATCTAAGTTATGTAGTCAGAATAGCGCTCTTCCTATGAAACACAACAACTAAACCCGAAGACTTTACAACTTATTACATTAGTGTATACTATTATAATGTAATATGACAACCCCAATCATATGTTATTAATGTTGTGCATTGCTACAGAGCGTGCGCTAAAGATTAAGATGATCACTCGTACAATGATGTGCTGCGGGTTATTAACTCAATGAAACACGCTATATTGCTTATATCTGCAAAAAATTACGCAAATGCTCAAGTGAAGCTTTGACTAAGTTGCATGCTAATCTGTGTAACTCCTGTTGTAGAATTGCCCTTCTGCAACAACACACTGAAACACAACAGCTAATCCCAAAGAATTAACAGCATTTTATTACAAGAGTGTTCTCAGTGTAATGTTGTGTATAGGACAGTCCCAGTAGTTATTAATGTTGTGCATCACTGTTTGAGCAGTACGTGCTGAAGCTAAAGATGATCAACGGTACTATAAAGCGCTTTACTCCAACGTTAATTAACTCAACCAAACGCATCCTATAGAGCTCTGGAGGTCACGTGACCCATTCTGTTTTTTTGGCAGGGAAGAACAGCCGGCGCCAGCTCGAGTTTCAAGGCAGATCACTGCGCACTTTAATTCCAAAAGACATACGCTGCGTCCCAATTCGCCTACTTATACTACGTCCTAAAAGTATACTCTTTTTGTGAACAAAAGTATATACTTTTGAGTGTGTAGCAGAAGAGTATGCAAGTTTTGGGACATACTACTTTATTATCTTTAACGGACTCTGTTGCTTAGTTATGTGCATCATATCACAGTTTAAACTGCCGTCAATCATCTTCACAGTTCAAATCCTCCACATTAATTTCCTGCCATATCGGAGAGAAATGTAAATACTGATAATTGATCACTCAAACCCCTTTATATAAACCTCTCTACTAGGGATGCTCATTTCGGTTAATTTTCCCGACCGACAAGCGATGCTTATTAATCGATTATTAACAGTTAACTGATAAGATTATAATATTGACTTAGCATTACATAAAAATGCAACCGACGAGTATCTGTGACCCGTTAAAAATACTTTTTTCACGTTTTTATTTTATTGTGCAAACAGCAGAACATACAGTACAGCTCAACAATAGAACCTAGATTCACACTAGAGTAGAGCCCGACTTTTTTACGCCCCTAGGGCCGGACTTCGGGCTAATTTTCACGTCATACCTAAATGTGGGCCGGGCTTCGGACCTTTTTAGGCTTCTCATTTGTTTTATATTTATTTGATTAATTAAAAGGAACAATGAGATGTGCTGCACTGGTGGAAACATCATGAGACCATGATAGCTTACTCGACTGTCAAGACATGCTCGCTCAGGGTTAAAGAGTCCAGCGCCAGCAGCAGCGCGCGTTTCTTCAGCAGCTGCTAGAGTTAGGGCCTTTTTACAAATGATTCCTTCATTCATTTTCTCTGACCAGGTATCTTAAACCACGTGTAAATTTTACTCCTGGCAAATGGTTAAATAATAAACGTGTGTGAGAGCGTGTTATGGGCTATAGGTTGTAGTCAGATAGATATGATGGAGCTGCAACACGCATCGCCGCAAATGAGTAAAGCAAGCCAACGCAAATGGTCGTAATCTAAGTCTTAGATGCTCAAAAACACAATCATCTTCAATAAAAATTAATAAATGATCTTACCAGTGCTTCACTCTTTCATTTTGCGGTCTTTGAGCTGCTGAATAAAATGCATCTTGAATCTTTTGCTTTCGTTGCTGTGAACTCCGTTAAATATAGGCTATACCGCGGGAATTTAAGATCTGATTTATATTCATTTTGCAGAGGTGTAAGGTATAATACAAACTGCATGTTCTTTTATTTTTGTATTTGTTTAGATTGTTTAGCTCGTTTCGTTTGTGAGTGCCGTTGCGAGCAGCATCAGCCTGCCTCAGCTCGTCAAAAATGGCTTTTTAATGTGGAGGTAATATTATAGTAGGCTAAATTAACTAACATTGTGATACTTGAAGTGTTTTAAATCTATGGATTTTATTATAGGCAAGACAAGTCAATAGTTGATTTGAGAGGCTAAATTGATTAAACATGCGGTTTACTCACTGTTGGCCACTGGCCGCTTGGTCGTCACTTAAAAAAATGTAAACTTTAATTTAACAAACAAAAAATTGCTCTAAACATTTTTCTAAATTAACTTAACAATGAAACAAAACAAAATATAACTACTTTGACATTAAAAACAAAACTGAACTATTTTAATGGCTGTAACAATGTAAGCTAATGTAAGCCCCCCCTTACATTACATTTTAAAAAAGTGATTCCAATCATATCAAGCAATTCAAAACCATCATGATGAATACTGCGCATCTGAAGTGTCTCGGCTGAAGGAAAATTACATGATCTATCAGCTTATATATATCGGCATAATTTTCATATCGGATTGATAACGTTAACATTAATAATGTCCATTTATTGGATGATAACGATATGGTGGCAATAAATTGTGCATCCCTAATTTACACCTGGTATTAAGATGCGTTTTGGTCGATCGGATCTCGAGTAGATGAGGGACACACATTCCCGTTTACACTTGGTGTTTTAGTCAGTCTCTTTTATTCATTTTCAACCACTTCTGTCCTGATTTCTTCAAAGGGAGGGTGTATGGGTGAGTAAATGTATGGGCTTTTTCGGGTCTTTTGTTCTAATGGACAAAAATTATCTCATGTGACCGGAGACCAGCCGAACACTGTGAATGTGTCAGAAATCAAGAAATGGTGAGATAGAACATTGTGCTCTACGTTTTTTCTCTTGGGTAACTTGGGTAATTAGCTGACTGTCTTGCACACGTCCTGTAATGTTTACGCTAGGGATGAACTGATACCACTTTTCCAGAACGAACTTCCAACTTACCAATAGTACCAATAACTTGTATTTTCATTGCATTTTTCATTTTTAAAAATAATGAATAGAGAAACCAAAAGAATATGAATCAAATTGAGTTGGCTTAGCAAATAGATATCCTTCAGTTATTTGCATGCCTAATTATGCCTGTTAAACTGTATTATAGGAGCTACAGTTACTTCCACTGTTCATGCTATTGCTGTATCACAGGCCCGGCTCCAGCTTTGAGATGCAGGGTGGGCCCATTGAAATTCCTGGTGGGCCAGACTTTATTTTAGACATTATTTTTCCCCATAACAACTTAATTTTATAACAAAAGAGGCAGGACTTGAAAGTAACTCCCTATATTTGCAGGGCTCAATATATATATATATATATATATATATATATATATATATATATATATATATATATATATATATATATATATATATATATATATATATATATATAGTACAGGCCAAAAGTTTGGACACGTTACTATGTGTAATGTTTTTGAAAGAAGTTTCTTCTGCTCATCAACCCTGCATTTATTTGATCAAAAATACAGAAAAAAATTAATATTGTGATATATTATTACAATTTAAAATATTTGTTTTTCAGTGTATTCTCCTTTAAATGATGATTTATTTCTGTGATCAGAGCTGTATTTTCCGGATCATTCCTCCAGTCTTCAGTGATCACGATCCGTCAGAAATCATTCTCATATGAGGATTCATTATGAGTGTTGGAAACAGTTCTGGTCACTAATATTATTTCATAACCTGTGATATGTTTTTATAATACTTTGATGAATAAAAAGTAAAAAAAAAAAAAAAAAAAAAAAGAAGCAAATGTTTTAAAAATAGAAATCTTTTGTAACAACAGTATACAATACTGGTCAGTCATTTTTTTATTTCTTTTTTTAAATAAATCAATAATTTTATTCAGCAAGGATGTGTTAAATTGATAAAAAGTGATAGTAAAGGAGATTTATATTATTTGAAAATATGTTTTTATTTTGAATAAATGCAGTTCTTTTGAACCTTTTATTCATCAAATATATTAGTCAGCAGAACTGTTTCCAACACTCATAATAAATCAGAATATGAGAATGATTTCTGAAGGATCATGATCACTGAAGACTGGAGGAACGATCCTGAAAAATCAGCTTTGATCACAGAAATAAATGATCATTTAAAGTAGAATACATTGAAAAACAAATATTTTAAATTGTAATAATATATCACAATATTAATTTTTTTCTGTATTTTTGATCAAATAAATGCAGGGTTGATGAGCAGAAGAAACTTCTTTCAAAAACATTACAAATAGTAACGTGTCCAAACTTTTGGCCTGTTTTGTAAATTTTTAAATAACCTTCAACTACAACATTATAGAGTAATACAAAATACACAAAAATTAAAATAAACTTAGAGGTTCCTAGGACAATTAATAGGAAACATGCCTAGTTGGGCTGTCGAAATTATTTGTTTTTTTGATGCATCGCGATGCAGACAAGGACGATTCGGTATCAGTTCAGTAATAGACCATAACCTATTATAATGTACTGACGCTTTTCTGCCATCATTTGTCGTGTATGTGCATTGTCGTGGTAGCATACAAAGGCAGAGGGAGGCGAGACACGAGTGTGAGTAGTTAAAAATGCTCCAACTATTTTAAAAGCAGACATCTGGGCACATTTCGGATTTTTTGAACAACCTGGTAAGCACGACCTGGAGAACACACGTGCTGTGTGAAAATTGTCACGCACAAATAAAATGTGCATGGGGTAATACCACTAACTTGAGAAACCACGTCAGCCATTTTCATCGTGAGCTGTTAAACGCCTGTCAGTGACAAGGTGGACCCAGCTCAGCCAAAAATCTAATTATATCAACGTTCGAGTTCTTAAAGGGCATGTTTACACCTGGTCATTTCATGCATTTTTACAGATTAGATATATCTGATTTATCAAAACGATTTATTTACATTTGGTCACAAAACGTTTTATGTTTTTACGTTTTGTTTCATGTTTGATACATTAAAGAAGTGTGTTTTCTTTGAGCAGGTAAAATAAAAGGTTCAGTTCCTATAACTGACTGACAAAATTATATACATGAGGATGAAGTGCATCGTCAGTGCAGTGTGCTGAATCGTGTTATCGAACCGAATCGATGGCATGATAATCATAATCGAATCGAACCGAACCGTGAGACCAGTGTAGGTTCACACCCTTAATGCCTAGCCTAGTCAAAGACTCAAGAGAAGATCAAAACCCTAAAATAACTGATCAATAAAGCCAGAGGTGAACAGTATTTTTAAATGTATTAACTGTCATATCTGTGTCTTCTTATGTCAAATAAAAATTTTACATCTTATATTAAAATGTAATGTAACCTTCAACCTTTTTTTATTTGCATATACAATGTATTTTTAATCCAAATTTGTCCTGGTGAGTGGGTTAGCAGTCAAGTGCATGCAACAGAAGTCTGTGTAATTATGGGCCATCATTTTCAGCGATGTCTGTGAAAAACGTCAGCTTAATCCATTCTGCGTGTTTCACTCATCAGCTTGTGCACAGCAGCTATAGTATGGATATTTAATTTTGTTTAATATTCTGTTAATTAGATGCATTTATTTAATCTTTCTCTGGTATTTTGGGCTGATACCGATACTGGTATCGAAGCATCTCTAGTTTCCACATTAGGTCATTCAGCGGAGAGCAGGCGGTCTTTTGTGACTGTTCGAACACATTCAACCACACAGACGTTACACTACGAAAGCAATCTGGTCGAATGAGTTTTCCAACTTCTGGAAGTGGTTGAAAGTTGACAAGCTCAAAATGTTTTAAACCCCATTTACACCTGTGTTGAGCATCATCCACTTTTGATCCGATCGTCCAAAACACATCTTAATACCAAACGCTATTAAACTATTAAATGATTGGTGATCACAAAGAATATATTTGATGATATTAGATTTTCATCACTGATATTGTCTTTTTTTGTGTCTAACAGGAATAAGAATTCTTAATTGAAAGTTGAATTGTCATTTATTTAGTGTTGATCAGCCCGAGATGACAGTTCCCTTTGGATGACTTGTAATCTCTGAACATATGAATCCAAACAACTGGATGAAGACGATCCGTGTGGATAGAAAAACTTCACGTTTGCCTATTTGCTGTAAGGAGCATCTGTCCTGGTGAAGATATCACACGATTACGGCGATTCTGAGTGGCCAAGGAAATGCACGGTACTGTAAACTTTACATAACCTTTTTAGCATTTGCAAGATTATTTTAAAGATTCATATTATCCAAGGTAATGTTCCTGACTTTAAATGCATCACAGTATGTCAGGTGTGTGTGGCTTACACGTTTTGTGAGGACCTTATCATAAGAAGATGTTCCTGATGTCTGACTTGACTGAAGAACCTCAGTGTTGTGTGTGTGTGTGTGGCTTACACCTGGGTTGTGAGGACACATGATTTATAAGGACATTCTCATAAGATGATGTTCCTGATGTTTGACCTGACTGAAGAACCTCAGTGTTGTGTGTGTGTGTGTGGCTTACACCTGGGTTATGAGGACACATGATTTATGAGGACATTCTCATAAGAAGATGTTCCTGATGTTTGACTTGACTGAAGAACCTCAGTGTTGTTTGTGTGTGTGTGTGTGTGTGGCTTACACCTGGGTTAAGAGGACACATGTTTTGTGAGGACATTATCATAAGAAGATGTTCCTGATGTTTGACTTGACTGAAGAACCTCAGTGTTGTGTGTGTGTGTGTGAGTGTGTGGCTTACACCTGGGTTATGAGGACACATGATTTATGAGGACATTATCATAAGATGATGTTCCTGATGTTTGACTTGACTGAAGAACCCCAGTGTTGTGTGTGTGTGTGTGTGGCTTACACCTGGGTTATGAGGACACATGATTTATGAGGACATTATCATAAGATGATGTTCCTGATGTTTGACTTGACTGAAGAACCCCAGTGTTGTGTGTGTGTGTGTGGCTTACACCTGGGTTATGAGGACACATGATTTATGAGGACATTATCATAAGATGATGTTCCTGATGTTGGACTTGACTGAAGAACCTCAGTGTTGTGTGTGTGTGTTACTGTGACCTGATACGCTGAAAACACCAGATCAGAAGCTGTTTGCATGAGCAAAGTGTGCGCTTCTCTTTTACATAAATATGCAGAAACAGAATACTTATTTCATTTCAGCAATGTAAAAAAATTAATTTTTGGTTCATTATCAGTTTCATAATAAACCAAACATATATATATTTTTTTTTACATTTTTCAGCATTCTCAGTTTCTTTGAAGTTGTGTTTTACTCAATTGCTTTGGCAAAGCATCTGTCAGTCAAACTAAAATCTGGTAAAATCGGGGCAGATTAGAATGTGGCGGGCCGCCGGACTATAGGTTAACGATAACTTTTACTACCTACTTCTGTTATGATCAGGGTCAGGGTTAGCCAGACTAGAGGTTAACGATAACTTTTACTACCTACTTCTGTTATGATCAGGGTTAGGGTTAGCCAGACTAGAGGTTAACTATAATTTGTACTACCTACTTCTGTTATGATCAGGGTAAGGGTTAGCCAGACTATAGGTCTACTATAACTTTTACTACCTACTTCTGTTATGATCAGGGTCAGGGTTAGCCAGACTAGAGGTAAACTATAACTTTTACTACCTACTTTGGTTATGATCAGGGTTAGGGTTAGCCAGACTAGAGGTTAACTATAACTTTTACTACCTACTTCTGTCATGATCAGGGTTAGGGTTAGCCAGACTAGAGGTTAACTATAACTTTTACTGCCTACTTCTGTTATGATCAGGATTAGGATTAGACAGACTAGAGGTTAACTATAACTTTTACTGCCTACTTCTGTTATGATCAGGATTAGGATTAGACAGACTAGAGGTAAACTATAACTTTTACTGCCTACTTCTGTCATGATCAGGGTTAGGGTTAGCCAGACTATAGGTCTACTATAACTTTTACTACCTACTTCTGTCATGATCAGGGTAAGGGTTAGCCAGACTATAGGTCTACTATAACTTTTACTGCCTACTTCTGTTATGATCAGGATTAGGATTAGACAGACTAGAGGTAAACTATAACTTTTACTACCTACTTCTGTTATGATCAGGGTTAGGGTTAGCCAGACTAGAGGTAAACTATAACTTTTACTACCTACTTCTGTTATGATCAGGGTTAGGGTTAGACAGACTAGAGGTTAACTATAACTTTTACTACCTACTTCTGTTATGATCAGGGTTAGAGTTAGCCAGACTAGAGGTTAACTATAACTTTTACTACCTACTTCTGTTATGATCAGGGTTAGGGTTAGACAGACTAGAGGTTAACTATAACTTTTACTACCTACTTCTGTTATGATCAGGGTTAGGGTTAGCCAGACTAGAGGTTAACTATAACTTTTACTACCTACTTCTGTCATGATCAGGGTTAGGGTTAGCCAGACTAGAGGTCTACTATAACTTTTACTGCCTACTTCTGTTATGATCAGGATTAGGATTAGACAGACTAGAGGTAAACTATAACTTTTACTACCTACTTCTGTTATGATCAGGGTTAGGGTTAGCCAGACTAGAGGTTGACTATAACTTTTACTACCTACTTCTGTCATGATCAGGGTTAGGGTTAGCCAGACTATAGGTCTACTATAACTTTTACTGCCTACTTCTGTTATGGTCAGGATTAGGATTAGCCAGACTAGAGGTAAACTATAACTTTTAGTACCTACTTCTGTTATGATCAGGGTTAGGGTTAGCCAGACTAGAGGTAAACTATAACTTTTACTACATACTTCTGTCATGATCAGGGTCAGGGTTAGCCAGACTAGAGGTAAACTATAACTTTTACTACCTACTTCTGTTATGATCAGGGGTAGGGTTAGCCAGACTAGAGGTTAACTATAACTTTTACTACCTACTTCTGTTATGATCAGGGTTAGGGTTAGCCAGACTAGAGGTCTACTATAACTTGTACTACCTACTTCTGTTATGATCAGGGTTAGGGTTAGCCAGACTAGAGGTAAACTATAACTTTTACTACCTACTTCTGTTATGATCAGGGTTAGGGTTAGCCAGACTAGAGGTCTACTATAACTTTTACTACCTACTTCTGTTATGATCAGGGTTAGGGTTAGCCAGACTAGAGGTAAACTATAACTTTTACTACCTACTTCTGTTATGATCAGGGTTAGGGTTAGCCAGACTAGAGGTTAACTATAACTTTTACTACCTACTTCTGTTATGATCAGGGTTAGGGTTAGCCAGACTAGAGGTAAACTATAACTTTTACTACCTACTTCTGTTATGATCAGGGTTAGGGTTAGCCAGACTAGAGGTCTACTATAACTTTTACTACCTACTTCTGTTATGATCAGGGTTAGGGTTAGCCAGACTAGAGGTAAACTATAACTTTTACTACCTACTTCTGTTATGATCAGGGTTAGGGTTAGCCAGACTTGAGGTCTACTATAACTTTTACTACCTACTTCTGTTATGATCAGGGTTAGGGTTAGACAGACTAGAGGTTAACTATAACTTTTACTACCTACTTCTGTTACGATCAGGGTTAGGGTTAGCCAGACTAGAGGTTAACGATAACTTTTACTACCTACTTCTGTTATGATCAGGGTTAGCCAGACTAGAGGTCTACTATAACTTTTACTACCTACTTCTGTTATGATCAGGATTAGGGTTAGCCAGACTAGAGGTTAACAATAACTTTTACTACCTACTTCGGTTATGATCAGGGTTAGGGTTAGCCAGACTAGAGGTTAACTATAACTTTTACTACCTACTTCTGTCATGATCAGGGTTAGGGTTAGCCAGACTATAGGTCTACTATAACTTTTACTACCTACTTCTGTCATGATCAGGGTTAGGGTTAGCCAGACTAGAGGTAAACTATAACTTTTACTACCTACTTCTGTTATGATCAGGGTTAGGGTTAGCCAGACTAGAGGTTAACGATAACTTTTACTACCTACTTCTGTTATGATCAGGGTTAGGGTTAGCCAGACTAGAGGTCTACTATAACTTTTACTACCTACTTCTGTTATGATCAGGGTTAGGGTTAGCCAGACTAGAGGTTAACAATAACTTTTACTACCTACTTCGGTTATGATCAGGGTTAGGGTTAGCCAGACTAGAGGTTAACTATAACTTTTACTACCTACTTCTGTCATGATCAGGGTTAGGGTTAGCCAGACTATAGGTCTACTATAACTTTTACTACCTACTTCTGTTATGATCAGGGTTAGGGTTAGACAGACTAGAGGTTAACTATAACTTTTACTATCTACTTCTGTTATAATCAGGGTTAGGGTTAGCCATACTAGAGGTTAACTATAACTTTTACTACCTACTTCTGTTATGAGCAGGGTTAGGGTTAGCCAGACTAGAGGTCTACTATAACTTTTACTACCTACTTCTGTTATGATCAGGGTTAGGGTTAGCCAGACTAGAGGTTAACGATAACTTTTACTACCTACTTCTGTTATGATCAGGGTTAGGGTTAGCCAGACTAGAGGTCTACTATAACTTTTACTACCTACTTCTGTTATGATCAGGATTAGGGTTAGCCAGACTAGAGGTTAACAATAACTTTTACTACCTACTTCGGTTATGATCAGGGTTAGGGTTAGCCAGACTAGAGGTTAACTATAACTTTTACTACCTACTTCTGTCATGATCAGGGTTAGGGTTAGCCAGACTATAGGTCTACTATAACTTTTACTACCTACTTCTGTTATGATCAGGGTCAGGGTTAGCCAGACTAGAGGTTAACTATAACTTTTACTACCTACTTCTGTTATGATCAGGGTCAGGGTTAGCCAGACTAGAGGTTAACTATAACTTTTACTACCTACTTCTGTTATGATCAGGGTCAGGGTTAGCCAGACTAGAGGTTAACTATAACTTTTACTACCTACTTCTGTTATGGTCAGGGTCAGGGTTAGCCAGACTAGAGGTTAACTATAACTTTTTACTACATATAAATAGGGTTATGGTTAGCTTTTAACCAGGTATAACTTATCTACTGTATTGTTTGTATTCTCTTTCTATTATGTTTGTCTTTATGGGTATTGGACAGCACTTTGAGTCAACCATGAGTTGTGTTCAAGTGTGTTATTCCATATCCCCGTAATTACGTGTCCTCACAACCTAGGTGTAAGCCACACACACACACAACACTGAGGTTCTTCAGTCAACTAAAACATCAGGAACATCATCTTATGATAATGTCCTCATAAATCACGTGTCCTCACAACCCAGGTGTAAGCCACACACACACACAACACTGAGGTTCTTCAGTCAAGTCAAACATCAGGAACATCATCTTATGATGATGTCCTCATAAATCACGTGTCCTCACAACCCAGGTGTAAGCCACACACACACACAACACTGAGGTTCTTCAGTCAAGTCAAACATCAGGAACATCATCTTATGATGATGTCCTCATAAATCACGTGTCCTCACAACCCAGGTGTAAGCCACACACACACATAACACTGAGGTTCTTCAGTCAGGTCAAACATCAGGAACATCATCTTATGATAATGTCCTCATAAATCATGTGTCCTCATAACCCAGGTGTAAGCCACACACACACACACAACACTGAGGTTCTTCAGTCAACTAAAACATCAGGAACATCATCTTATGATAATGTCCTCATAAATCATGTGTCCTCATAACCCAGGTGTAAGACACACACACACACACACAAAACTGAGGTTCTTCAGTCAAGTCAAACATCAGGAACATCATCTTATGAGAATGTCCTCATAAATCATGTGTCCTCATAACCCAGGTGTAAGCCACACACACACACACAACACTGAGGTTCTTCAGTCAGGTCAAACATCAGGAACATCATCTTATGAGAATGTCCTCATAAATCATGTGTCCTCATAACCCAGGTGTAAGCCACACACACACACACACACACACACAAAACTGAGGTTCTTCAGTCAAGTCAAACATCAGGAACATCATCTTATGATAATGTCCTCATAAATCATGTGTCCTCATAACCCAGGTGTAAGCCACACACACACACACATACACACACAACACTGAGGTTCTTCCGTCAAGTCAAACATCAGGAACATCATCTTATGATAATGTCCTCATAAATCATGTGTCCTCATAACCCAGGTGTAAGCCACACACACACACACACACACACAACACTGAGGTTCTTCAGTCAAGTCAAACATCAGGAACATCATCTTATGATAATGTCCTCATAAATCATGTGTCCTCATAACCCAGGTGTAAGCCACACACACACACACACATACACACACAACACTGAGGTTCTTCAGTCAGGTCAAACATCAGGAACATCATCTTATGATAATGTCCTCATAAATCATGTGTCCTCATAACCCAGGTGTAAGCCACACACACACACACACAAAACTGAGGTTCTTCAGTCAAGTCAAACATCAGGAACATCATCTTATGATAATGTCCTCACAAAACACGTGTCCTCATAACCCAGGTGTAAGCCACACACACACACTCACACACACACACAACACGGAGGTTCTTCAATCAAGTCAAACATCAGGAACATCATCTTATGATAATGTCCTCACAAAACACGTGTCCTCATAACCCAGGTGTAAGCCACACACACACACAACACTGAGGTTCTTCAGTCAGGCCAAACATCAGGAACATCATCTTATGATAATGTCCTCATAAATCATGTGTCCTCATAACCCAGGTGTAAGCCACACACACACACACATACACACACAACACTGAGGTTCTTCAGTCAAGTAAAACATCAGGAACATCATCTTATGATAATGTCCTTATAAATCATGTGTCCTCATAACCCAGGTGTAAGCCACACATACACACATACACACACAACACTGAGGTTCTTCAGTCAAGTCAAACATCAGGAACATCATCTTATGATGTCCTCATAAATCATGTGTCCTCATAACCCAGGTGTAAGCCACACACACACACAACACTAAGGTTCTTCAGTCAGGTCGAACATCAGGAACATCATCTTATGATAATGTCCTCATAAATCATGTGTCCTCATAACCCAGGTGTAAGCCACACACAACACACACAACACTGAGGTTCTTCAGTCAAGTAAAACATCAGGAACATCATCTTATGATAATGTCCTCATAAATCATGTGTCCTCATAACCCAGGTGTAAGCCACACACACACACACAACACTGAGGTTCTTCAGTCAGGCCAAACATCAGGAACATCATCTTATGATAATGTCCTCATAAATCACGTGTCCTCACAAAACACATGTCCTCATAACCCAGGTGTAGGCCACACACACACACACACAACAAACACAAGTATTTAACAAACAGCAGCCCATCACTTTTGTCTCCGATTATTAATCAGTTCTAGACTAAAGATGAGGGTGAGGACAGTGGGACGAGTTGGGAGAAAAGGAAGTGGTTTTCACCCCATGGGTTAAAGAATCTGTTTTCCTCTTTTGTAGGGATTCTTGAATCTTCTGAAGGGGCGAGGCAAGAAGAAAACGGCAGATATGGCCTCCAGCGGAGTCTGCAGAACTGAGCACAGTTCACCGGGTAAACTGCAGAGCGTCCGGCTTCAGCAAAACAGCGAGCCTTTGTCAGGAATCAGGGATTATCGCTTACATGAAACTTGCTAAATGTTTGGTAACACTTTATAATAATGTTCAGTTATAAGTCACTTATAAGTTATTAGATAATGATGAACTAATCATTTACAAAACATGACATTCATAAATGACTTAGTAGTATGCTAACATTTTATGACTGTTTTGTTAATTCAGTTATAAGTAATTTATAAGTTATTGGTTAATACATTCATTCATTTTTAGTGGAATGCTATACCATATATTCATATACAAGTGATGTGTATACAATTGTAGTGTACACTTTAGATTAGGGGATGCAGAAAGAGTTGTAAATGAGTTCCACATCACCTGTAGTAGGTGTTGAACACTAGTGTAAGTGCTGACCGGTGAGGGTTCGACCTCTGACACTTCTGCTCATCACCTGATGTGTGTGTCAGAGGACATTAATCCACTTCACATTATCCCAGATCCCACACAGAGGACTGCAGAGATTCAGAACACACTGCAGTCCCCTGACTGGAACGACTCTTCTCAATGATGCTGCTTTAGCATGTGTGTGCAGTTGAACACACACCAGCTGAAAACTTGGATTCATCAATACATTACTGATCATTTACTAATAGTCTGTTCATCATTTGTTCAAGATTAGCCATTGTTTGAGATGACACTAAAACAAGTTTGACATAAATACTCCAATAATGTTTAAGTGTTAATTATAGTACATCATCTAATAACTCAAACATCTACTATTGATCTGTTTTGATAATAAACAGCACATTTGTTAATGGTTAGCATATCACTTATTAATCATTAATGAATGTATAGTTATGTTTTGTAAATGATTTAGTTCATCATCTAAACTTATAACTGAACGTTATTCTAAAGTGTTACCCATGTTTGTTTTTTCTTCTGTTGCCGCTGCTGTTTATTCTGTTTTGTTCAAATGTATGGCTATGTCTTAAACTTCTGTTGAAAGCTTTAAAGGGATGTTGAAATTGTCTGCCGAAGTGTTTTTTCTGTGCTATTGAACTCATGGCTACCGTCACCCGTCTGCTCACCCACATTCTTCAAAATATCTTCCTTTGTGTTCAGCAGAAGAAAGAAACTCATACAGGTTTAGAAAAAAACATGAGGGGGGACCCTTTCATTTATTTTCAGCAATTTTTGTTAATTATGTTTATGAGAGGTTTTAAGTATCTTGTGATTTATGTAATATTGTAAGGGCAACAGCTGTAATGTTGTAAACGAGCACTAATAAACTTCTTGTTCTCTGAAGGTGTGCACTGTCGTATGTCCTCATGTCTGTTTAAAGGTCATGTGATCACACAAATAGCAGTATAGTGTAAAAGACATAGTTGCATATTCAGATATCAGAATATCATAGTTTAGAATGGTTGTGTGTTGGAGTATGAGCCACAGGTGAGGATGTGTTTGCAGTCTCAGTACTGTGTTCATTTGTCCTCATAAATCAGGTGTGTCCTTTTAATGCACAATGCCTTCACGTTTGTGTTTGTGTATTGCAATGTCCCATTAATTCATGTTTGTCCCTCTAATACACATTAATGTCATTTATGTGTGTTGTGTATCCACTGTCCTTATAATTTCGTTTTTTGTCATAGGCGGGGCTTAGACACTTAATTATGTGTCCTCATAATTATGTATATTGTCAGGTGGTAATATTATAAGTTGTGTTGTGTGTATACAAATTCTGAAGAGAAATCTGTGTTGTTTGGCTCAAAACAAAATTTTTGATACCCTCCACATCACTGTAGAGCAAGTGGAAAGGGGTGTCCCTGTAATACACCAAAAAACTGGTTTGGGCTGAAGTGTCCTCATAAACCACATAAACCCGTATAGGTGTGTGTGTGTGTGTGTGTGTGTGTGTGTGTGTGTGTGTGTGTGTGTGTGTGTGTGTGTGTGTGTGTGTGTGTGTGTGTGTATGACATTGCAGAACTGGTTGAGTTAAAAGAGTAGTTCATTTCAGAATTAAAATGTCCTGATTATTTTCTCGCCCCACAACATCCAAGATGTTCATGTCTGTCTTTCTTCAGTGGAAAATAAATGAAGGTTTTTGAGGAAATCATTCCAGGATTTTTCTCCATAAAGTGGACTTCAGTCGGAACCAACAGGTTGAAGTTCCAAATTGCAGTTTCAATGGCGCTTTAAAGAGCTCAACATGATCCCAGCTGAGGAATAGCTGTGTTTCTAGACAGAACCCCAGTTTGAAACCCCCTGCTTTAACACTTCATGTAAATAATGGTACTATATGCCTCCCAAAATCTATTCATAACTCAAGAAAACACACACATTCTTTAAAATCAAAGTTTTCATTTAATGCGATGATCCTTGATCCTTTTTGACAATATTACATCAAACCTTTAGTGTACATTATCCAAATATCATTTCTAGTGACGTAGAACCGTAACAGAGTTGATTCCTTCTTTGGGGTGACAATAACTTCATTTATCGTGCACTTTTAACTTTATGACTTTTACATTCACAAACAACCATATTACACACTGCATAAAAGGAACTATAAAAAATAAAACATAATTTAGCTGGCTTAGCTAGCGCTGACACTTGATGTTAATATAAGCGAAGGAATTATATTCTGGTTTAATAGGTTTTGAAAAAAGATGCTGTACTATTTGTTGTGAAGTGTTGACCCTGATATTACAATAAATGACTGCAGTGCTGTAATACCACTGTAAATTAAGTTTCGTTTCTCTCATGATGAAATCTCTCATGTGACAGCTTCTGTTACTACAGACAAGCCTGTACAGGTCTAAACTAGATTTGTGGCTAATCACATGAAGTTGTGTGTGTGTGTGTGTGTGTGTGTGTGTGTGTGTGTGTGTGTGTGTGTGTGTGTGTGTGTGTGTGTGTGTGTATGACATTGCAGAACTGGTTGAGTTAAAAGAGTAGTTCATTTCAGAATTAAAATGTCCTGATTATTTTCTCGCCCCACAACATCCAAGATGTTCATGTCTGTCTTTCTTCAGTGGAAAAGAAATGAAGGTTTTTGAGGAAATCATTCCAGGATTTTTCTCCATAAAGTGGACTTCAGTGGGAACCAACAGGTTGAAGTTCCAAATTGCAGTTTCAATGGCGCTTTAAAGAGCTCAACATGATCCCAGCTGAGGAATAGCTGTGTTTCTAGACAGAACCCCAGTTTGAAACCCCCTGCTTTAACACTTCATGTAAATAATGGTACTATATGCCTCCCAAAATCTATTCATAACTCAAGAAAACACACAAATTCTTTTAAATCAAAGTTTTCATTTAATGCGATGATCCTTGATCCTTTTTGACAATATTACATCAAACCTTTAGTGTACATTTTGCACTTATTAAAGTTTTTTTTATTTTTTATATAAATATAAAGGTCACAAGTTCTTGTGAGCATTTCTTCTAAAACATTTGAAGTAGAATGTGTAAATTTTGGTATTCAAAGTTATACTCATATAAATATCATTCTCTTAAAGTCCCCCTGTGGTGAAAATGAATTTTTTTGTGTTGTTTATGTCTATGTGGCATTAATATGCTTTAAGACAAGTCATTTGCATATTTATAAGTTTTCTCTTTAAAACTGAAGACAGTCTGTTTGAAATCGCTGGTGTTTCTGACATCACAAATTACCCTGTAACCAATCACGTCAACGTATGGGCGGGCTTTAGTATAACTAGTCTCTGAAGCAGGTTATCCTGGTATATTTTTCGTTTGATATGAAAAATCAGGTAGATTTAGTAATAGGTGAATTTTGTATGTTATATATTATGATGTTAAGATGAACTCAATGCAATTCTCCACTGACGTTGTTCAAAGTGTTTCTAAAAATGCTGATACTGAAGGCAGACTGAAATGGTGAATGGGAACATGGTTAGTGTAACATTAATGCAACACGTTATTAGCTTTTTAATAATGCAGTCAAGCAAAAGGATAACGATATTAATTACTGTTATGTGTCCGATGCTGTAGAGAGTGCCGTATACAGCTTTTACCTCACTAAGTTGGCCGACTGTATTTCTGAGCTTATGCGAGTGTGTGGGGGTGGGGCTAAATGAAGCAAGGTGCAGAGTTACATTCAAGCATTTGGTGATCAAAGATCAGTTTTAAGCTGTGATAAAATAATTAACTACAAGGAGACTTTAAGACTCTAAGATGCTATTATTTCCTGATCTGTGCATGACCACATACAAGTTAAGAGTTAAGTGCTTTTGTGGTCTTCAAAGATGTAAACACAGCAATTTCTCTAACATTTAAAATATACAATTCTTCAAAAATGGTGGTAAAAAAAATATGAAAATCCATGGTATCCTTATTACTGCTTTTGTCTGGGATCATCCAGGCCAGGTTGGAGAGGTCACAGTTTAGTGGAGGAAAATATTCACATTTGTAGCGAGCGGCTGCTTTGGTCATCTACTCAAGTGTCCTGTTTTTTGATCCGTAAACACTGGCCACCCCTCCAGAGTCCAGACCTGTCCTATAGTTTAGTGCCGGCGGGGAGGAGGATTGTCTGGACACCGAATCCCTGTAGTGTCACCACATCAGGCATGGATGCCAAGAGCTGGCGTGTGGAAGCGTAGTCGTTCAGCACCTCTGAGTTGAGGAGGAGCGAGCAGGACCTGCGTGCTTTACCCAAAGTGACCCCTTCAGGATACTGGGCCATCAGATCCCGAAGTGCTTTCTTCAGCTGCATCCGGCCAGAGCTTGGTTCTGATTGATGGATGGGTCATATTATATATAGAAAAAAATCTGGTTACTATTGTTCCACATTTAATGTACAGTACAGTAAACTATAACATGCACTACAACCGCATAATTACAGTTCTGAAATAATACCACGCCCCTACCCTATGTCTATGCCGTATTTTTGTAGATCGTTTGCAAAACATCCTATTGGACGCATCCTTTCAGATGTCAAATAGACATTTAGAAAGTGTCTTGAAGATGTTTATAATTTAGATTATGTAGGTTAACGTGCATCTTAAAGGATTCGTTCACATTCACGTATTTTACCCCACCCCCATCTCATTCAAGATGTTTATGTCTGTCTTTCTTGAGTCGAAAAGAAATTACGTTTTTTGAGGAAAACATTCCAGGATTTTTCTCCACAAAAGGGACTTAAATGGGAACCAACGGTTAAAGGTCCAAATTAATGCAGTTTCAAAGAAAAGGCTTCAGAGGCTCTGCACGATCCCAGACGAGGAATAGGGTCTTATCTACCGAAACCAGCGGCCATTTTCAAGAAAAAATAAACATTTATACAGGTCCTTGCATATTGTGATAGTTCATTATTTTTTATAATGTAATGATAAAAATTACACTTTCATATATTTTAGATTCATTGCACACCAACTGAAATATTTCAGGTCTTTTATTGTTTTAATACTGATGATTTTGGCATACAGCTCCTGAAAACCCAAAATTTCTCATGAAAGCTCATGAAAATCTAAAAAAAATAGGATATTTCATCCAACCAATAAAAGAAAAGTGTTTTTAATACAAAAAAGTCAACCTTCAAATAATTATGTTCAGTTATGCACTCAATACTTGGTGGGGAATCCTTTTGCAGAAATGACTGCTTCAGTGCGGCGTGGCATGGAGGCGATCAGCCTGTGGCACTGCTGAGGTGTTATGGAGGCCCAGGATGCTTCGATAGCGGCCTTAAGCTCATCCAGAGTGTTGGGTCTTGCGTCTCAACTTTCTCTTCACAATATCCCACAGATTCTCTATGGGGTTCAGGTCAGGAGAGCTGGCAGGCCAATTGAGCACAGTAATACCATGGTCAGTAAACTGTTTACCAGTGGTTTTGGCTCTGTGAGCAGGTGCCAGGTCGTGCTGAAAAACCAAATCTTCATCTCCATAAAGCTTTTCAGCAGATGGAAGCATGAAGTGCTCCAAAATCTCCTGATAGCTGCATTGACCCTGCCCTTGATAAAACACAGTGGACCAACACCAGCAGCTGACATGACACCCCAGACCATCACTGACTGTGGGTACTTGACACTGGACTTCAGGCATTTTGGCATTTCCTTCTCCTCAGTCTTCCTCCAGACTCTGGCACCTTGATTTCCAAATGACATGCAAAATTTGCTTTCATCCGAAAAAAGTACTTTGGACCACTGAGCACCAGTCCAGTGCTGCTTCTCTGTAGCCCAAAAGTGTCTTGACCTGGGGAATGCGGCACCTGTAGCCCATTTCCTGCACACGCCTGTGCACGGTGGCTCTGGATGATCACCTCTTCTCGTTGTGCAGCGTTTTTTGCCACACTTTTTCCTTCCCACAGACTTCCCACTGAGGTGCCTTGATACAGCACTCTGGGAACAGCCTATTCGTTCAGAAATTTCTTTCTGTGTCTTACCCTCTCGCTTGAGGGTGTCAATGATGGCCTTCTGGACAGCAGTCAGGTCGGCAGTCTTACCCATGATTGCGGTTTTGAGTAATGAACCAGGCTGGGAGTTTTTAAAAGCCTCAGAAATCTTTTGCAGGTGTTTAGAGTTAATTAGTTTATTCAGATGATTAGGTTAATAGCTCGTTTAGAGAACCTTTTCATGATATGTTAATTTTTTGAGATTGAATTTTGGGTTTTCATGAGCTGTATGCCAAAATCATCAATATTAAAACAATAAAAGACCTGAAATATTTCAGTTGGTGTGCAATGAATCTAAAATATATGAAAGTTAAATGTTTATCATTACATTATGGAAAATAATGAACTTTATCACAATATGCTATTTTTTTTAGAAGGACCTGTATATGTTTTACCTAAATTGCTCATCTTGTGCTGCTCTGCGACACCACGGATTGTGTAACCACATCGGAGAGCTCACGCAAGACGTTGACATTGAAGTCCATTATATGCAGAAAAATCATGTACTATTCCTCAAAAAACATTATTTTCGACAAAAGAAAGACAAAACATATTGGATGAGATGGGGGAGAGTAAAATATCAGGACTAATCCTTTAAAGATGTCTATCAGATGTACACATCAGATGCTTTCCCGCTGATCAAGTTAAGACATCTTCATTTGCCCCCTAACAAAAAGGTAACTTTTTTTTATCCATAAACTACCTCACAGACTGTAATTCTCATCGGATTAAAGTATCAGAAGTAGTAAAATGAGCTGTCATTAGGCCTAACTCACGTTTATCGGATGATGCTGGTGCTCCTTTAGTGACCACCGCACTGTACAGTGTCACGACATTCGACCCTCCGGTCCCGTTCTGTGTCATCTTTAAAGTGTAATTTGATCAAACCTTCTTAATTATGAAAGCGGAATTCCGTGAATTAGTCACTGACCGGTTTGGTATCGCATCTGTAGTGAATCAATCAGTAAAATATAAACAAAATGTCTTCCTACTTTGAACGAAGTTATTCACCCTCTCTCTGGCATTTAAACGCATCGAAACTAACCTGTAGCCTACACGACTCGTTTGAACACGAATCATTTAACTTAACCAAACCGACTCATTCGAACTTCAGTGAAGCGATTCTTTTAAATCATCACTATAATAATAAGCGGTTTGCCACCGTTTAATGGTTGTTATAAGTGGAGTTTATTGATATCACAATGTTTATGATATGGTAAATTATGTTACCTATTTGTACACCAACTATAGCTAAACTGTGAAAATGAAGTTGCATATTGCAAGCCGCTGTCTGATTTCTGAAATGCTCAAAGCTAAAGGTATGAAATGTTCTGTTAGAAAACTCATTCCATGCATATGGTATTCTGAAGCATATTTGCGGTTCAATCGATTCATTTCAAAGAACGATTCCGCAGAACAAATCGCGAGCCATACCTTGTGCTTTCGTTTTCACATTCGTTTCCATGAAATAACATTATTGGCTCCGTCACTTTAAGACTGACAACGCCTTTTATCAACACGGAAACTTATGACAAAAAAATCTGATGTAATCGGGGCGGGACAGACGTAATCATGTTGACACTGTACAAATGTCATCTGTCAATTGAATCGTAACTGTTTTAGCTGGGAACACATCAAATGGTTATACTGGTGTTCCACTTTCCAACTTTCATACTTTGGACTCAGTCTCTGTGTAACATTGTCTCAACTCTCAAGTATGAAAATAACCACTTCTGTTGTTGACCCCATACCAACTACTTTGTTTAAGTCATGTTTTGAATCTCTCTGTCCTTCTGCACTGAGTGACTCTCTGAGTAGTGGTGTGGTACCAGATGAACTTAAAATTGCTGCTGTTACCCCAGTACCTAAGACAAACAACGCTGATTTTGACAACCTTAAAAATTTCTGACCCATCTCTAACCTTCCCTTTCTTTCGAAAATCTTAGAACAAGTTATGGCTTCTCAATTAAGAGCTCACCTGACTGTTAACAGACTATCTGAGCCCCATTCAGTCTGGCTTCCGTAAGTTGCACAGTGCTGAAACAGGTTTTAAATTATTTGTTAATTGCCTCAGATAAGTTGTTTTTTAGTTGTATTTATTTTTATTTCTGTGCTTCTTATATATATATTGTTGTGGTTTTATGTTCTTATGTACAGCGTTTTGAGAAGCTGCTTTTAAAGGCTTTTAAAGGCGCTATATAAAATAGTTATTATTATTATTATTATTATTATTATTTTTATTATTATTGTCCTATGAGGTTAAATAAAAAAAAAAAAAAAAAAAAAAAAAAAAATATATATATATATATATATATATATATATATATATATATATATATATATATATATATATATATATATATATATTGTTGTGGTTTTATGTTCTTATGTACAGCGTTTTGAGAAGCTGCTTTTAAAGGCGCTATATAAAATAGTTATTATTATTATTATTATTATTATTATTATTATTATTATTATTATTATTATTATTATTTTCCTATGAGGTTAAATAAATAAATAAATAAATAAATAAATAAATAAATAAATAAATAAATAAATAAATAAATGTGATGCCTTTTATTTTGTATAAGAACCTTAAATGGTTCTATCTGCGCTAGTTGGAACCCCTAAAAGGTTCACTGCAAAAAAATGCTTTTCTTACTCAGTATTTTTGTCTTGTTTCTAGTCCAAACATCTAAACATTCTTAAAACAAGAAGCATTTACTAGACAAGCAAAAGTAATGGTCTTATGTTGGGAAAAAAAAAATAATAACTCAAAATTAAGAGAATTTTTGCTAAGATAAGAAATGCATTTTTTTGCAGTGTTCTATATAGAACCCTTTTTAAGTGCCAAAAGGGTTCTTTTTTTTGTCATTATAGAACCCTTTTAGCATAAAAGGGTCTTTTACTCAACATACTGTATAGAACCTTTTAAGGGTTCCAAATACGTAGCGTCGATAGAACCTTTTCTTCTAAGAGTAATGTACCGCCCAATACAAAATCCAACAAATGTGTAAATGAGGTTTTGCTTGTGGTTGCATCATTCATTTCATCATTTTGACTTCACCTTTGTCCAAGTTGAGCTGTTTGTCACCTTTATACACCTCTTGCTGGAGTGTGCTAATGACGAACAATGATCTGGCAGTTCTTCATTTACTGCACTCATCCAGATCCAGATACTGGTGGAGCAATCCAGTTTTTGGAAATTGGGAAACAAGAGTATTGTTCTTCTATGGCGGCAATATCTAAACCTTTTTTTTGAATGATCATATAGACCTCTCTGCGTCACGTTAAAGGAAATCCAGTAGCCTACTTGTTTCTTAATAGTTTCGGGGAATTGATTCCAAATATAGTGTCCGTTTTGCTCCAGCATGTCACTTTCTATCAATATATGATGTGCATTGCATTCTTGCTTTCGACATCCATGTGTAAGGTGAAAAAACCAGCTTAGGTATGTTTTGAAGCATAGCAGCTGGTTGAGCTGGTTTGAGCTGGTCAAGACCTGCATGGGGCCTGTTCTTCATGGCTAACTCAGTTAGCTAGATTTAATTGTTGATCATTTGGCATGATCTTGGATTGTGTGGTTCTTCGAAACTCATCCTGGATTTGCTGGGTCTGTAAACTTAAACCTGTTCTGGAGCAGTTTATTTAAAATGTAAACAGGATTAGATCACATCTTTATTACAAGACTTCATTACTGAACCAGGAGAAATAATCATTTTAAATAATACTAATATATATATATATATATATATATATATATATATATATATATATATATATATATATACTAATATATATATATATATATATATATATATATATATATATATATATATATATATATATATATATATATATATATATATATATTATAACACCTTGCAAGTGTAACTCCTACTGTTCGGACCAGGACTCGAACTCGGGTCCGCCGGCATGGGAGTCGGACGCTTTAACAAGGAGGCTAAAGGCTGCAACCTCTAGCGTCGGTCGCTAGAGCATCTCTTGAGGTCAGAGGAGTGAGGTTTACTCGCACAGCAACTACTACTAGCTGGCCTCTGTTACACTCACCCCCCTAAACCTCACTCCCATCCGGGTCACGGCACCAATGTAACCCCTATTGTTCGGATTGGGACTCGAACCCGGGTCCGCCGGCATGAGAGTCGGATGCTTTAACAAGGAGGCTAAAGGCTGCAACCTCTAGCGTCAGTCGCTGGAGCATCTCTTGAGGTCAGAGGAGGGAGGTTTACTCGCACAGCAACTACTACTAGCTGGCCTCTGTTACACAAGGTTGCTTCACAATGTAGTACTAGAGTACAATCAAAATTCAAAAGAGAACATTAAATACAATAAAGTTGTCATATAACATAAAATGAAAAAGTGGAGATGACTTGAAGCCAGAGAAGTAGAGAGAAAAATAATGATACTGACAGAATAGATGAGTTTTAAGTTGGGATTTGTAGAGTATGTGCAGTTTAAAGATTAGGGGACAGCTTAGGGCCAGTAACACTAAAACCCCTTTCTCACAGTAAAGCGTTTATTGGGTACGGCAAGCAGGTTATCATTGCTAGATCTGGGGCTCCGGGCAGTTGCAATGACTCAGCCAGGTGTCCGGGTGTGGGGCCATGACTTGCTTTATAGACCAAAACGAACAGGTTAAACTGGATACGACTGGCCACAGGAAGCCAGTGAAGCCCTCCTGGGAGTGATATGTGCAGATTTTTTGTTCAATGTAAGGGCTCCAGCGGCTGAGTTTTGCACCATTTGAAGGCGACAGCTTGGTAAGCCGCTGTATAAGGCGTTACAGTAGTCCAATCTGGAGGTTATAAAAGCGTGAATAACAGTTTCAGCGGTGGGTACGAACAATTTTTCACAAGTGGAAAAAGCATGAGTTAACAGTCTGACTAATATGTGAGTTCCTTAAGAAACTTGAATTAATGCTGGACGTAATAAATCTGCTTCAAATTAAATAAAAAAATTAAATTACAACATTGAAATAAAATTGTAAAAGGTGTACAAAATCATGAATAGGGTACAACGAGGCTTAAGGCACACCTTAAGAAAAATGTGCTTTTCTCTACTTCTATAATGTGTGATTTACATAAAAAATGTTTGTATTGAACATTTATGGAGCAACAGATTTTGTGTTAAAATAAAACATAAAAGTGGTCTATTTCATTGAAAAATCTTCAAAATGTATGGGGTGTCGTGGGGGGCATTTTACCTCACACATGGGGTACAAATAAATTTGCATTTATACAAATATGTTCGCTAAAATAATGTTTTTAATAATGCCAAGGTAATACTTGTTCAAAACAATCCCTTTAGCAAAGTCTGAAATGTTTTCTGTTTGTTTTTGATGAATAAAATAATAAATTTTTGATCAATACATGCTGTCATTAAAATAGGTTAATATATAAATATATCTGAAAAATATAGAACCAAAATTGTGTTAAAAAGTAAAGATTCTGAAAGCATGGAAGTAAATCCCATAATTATTTAATATAGATTTACAAAATTATATATATATTATATTATATATTGCCTACATATTATATGATTAATATCAAATTTTTAAATATGATGGTTTCATTATAACTATGGTGATTATCCTTATGACAGTACCCAACTTAATATGATACAGTCTGAATTTAACCATGTCATGTCAACAAATGGAAAAGTCAGGTGCTGTTTACTAGCTAGCTACCATGGAGCCCTTGGCCCCAAATATCCTTTTAGATATTCTTCATTTATTGAAAACCTGCTTTAAACCTTGAACAAAACCGACAAACAATAACAAGACCTTTGTTTTAAAATATATTCAATAATTTTAGTGATCTGTATTTGCTACTTCTACAACATTTTAAAAAACATCAAATATATCAAATGAGCGCAAGATCAACTTTGCGTTGCTGTATCGCTTCAAAGATGATCGAGAAAAAAAATGTTCACGCGCATCTTGAAAAGCGGATGTTTTGGAAAGTGCT
The DNA here is from genome assembly GCF_024679245.1 of Pseudorasbora parva. NCBI lineage: Eukaryota > Metazoa > Chordata > Actinopteri > Cypriniformes > Gobionidae > Pseudorasbora > Pseudorasbora parva. The sequence continues at coordinate 8,410,631 of NC_090177.1, read as the reverse complement.
GAGGCAAGTATTTGTGCCATCTAGTGGTTTAAGGGAAAATAAAATCAAAGGAGCCTTTATCCCCGTTGTACATAATTGAGAATCATGTTAATCAAAACAGTGGACATTTAATTAATCTATTATAACTTTTATGTTGGTTTAGTCGTTTTTTCCCCCAAGTTCTTTGCCAGGTGGCTTTATAAGTGTATGACGTCATTACGTTGCCATCGTAGCGCATCATCAAAGCTAGTTTGCAAAACTGCTGAATTTTACTTTTCAGGATGCAGCTGGTCTTATAGGCTAAGCCTTTATTTAGTTTGATATATTGGGACAGCTGTATTCATCAAATCAATAACATGCACACATCTGAAAGGGTTAACAGCGTTACAAACTCTCGCTGTCTCCTCCCTCTTTGGCTCTGTTTATAAAGCCCACAGTCGTCCACTGCTCTTCAAAGAGGAATCATGTGGGCGACTCTCATGAAGTTAGATCTGGCCTCTGCAGGCCTGGCTCTGTTTCTCGGATTGATCGTTCTGGTTCTGTTCGAGATCTTCAGGATTAATTCCTCCAGAGGTCGAACTCCTCCTGGTCCCAGACCTCTGCCCTTTGTGGGATCCTTACCACATTTGATAAAGAATCCAATGGAGTTAGTAAGATCAGTGAGTATTTGTTGTTTTTTTATATGAGCTTATCCTTTAACTCCTTATACCTGTTTTCAAATTGAAATGCACTTGTGAATCTTCTTAGATGAGTCAGTATGGAGAATTGTCTACTTTATATATCGGGAGGCAGCCGATGATAACCCTCAACACAATCCAGGTCACGAAGGAAGCCCTGGTTCAGGAAGCTTTTTCTGGAAGACCGGCTATGCCTCTTATAGAATGGTTAAGTAATGGATATGGTCAGTAACACGATATTATGTTGCTTCATTTGTGAATTCTATACTATATTTCATTCATTACATTATTGAACAAGCTGCCCTTGACTGTAACGCACCGATACAGTTGTTTAAATCCGAACTTAAAACTCACCTGTTTTCTTTGGGCAGTAAATAATTATCTCTCGCACCACATCAGCCATTAAAGTGATCATACACCTTTTCATGTTACATGACTAGTTGCTGTTAATTGTTCGGGTTTGATTATGTAACTTCTTTGTTGTTGTCTTGTCTATCTGGAGTTGATTGTTGTACACCTGCTTGTTTATTTGTTATCATGAACAGGCCGATTGTTTTGTACTACATTGTAAAGCGACCTTGGGTTCCTGAAAGGCGCTTTAAAAAATAAACTTATTACTATTATTATTATTATTATTCAAAATTTAAGTCGCTCTAGATAATAAAGGTCTCAAGAGTGTTTTCAAAGCAATGCCGCAACATTTTGGGTTCCCTGAAGAAGTTATAGCTTGGGAACTTTTGTTCAATAGACTTCTTCAAAAGATTCTTAGTCGAATTTAATGGTGTATAGTCGATCTTGAGTTGCTGTGAAACCTGTAGCAATAGATTATAACGTTCGTTCTCTCTTTCTCAGGGATAATAATGGTCACGTTTGGTCACTCCTGGAGGCAGCAGAGACGGTTTGCTCTTCACACTCTCAGGAATTTTGGCCTGGGGAAGAAATCAGTAGAAGATCGGGTGTTAGAGGAAAGCCGCTATCTGATTTCTGAAATGCTTAAAGCAGAAGGTATGACATATTATCCTCTATTACAACTCATTCCATAGTGTTAAAAATGTCTTCCTTACAAAAGTCTCGTAGATATGGGACTTTGAGATTTGTGTATTTAAAGGTGAGCTATGTAGTATATTTGCTGTAAAACATCCAAAATAAACCGGGCATAGTTATATATTTTGTTCTGTTAAGTACTTACAATATCCCAAATGTTTCCAACTAATTGTAAATTGTGAGAAAATTGCTATTTTAACCAGTGAGCCGGGATGTCTGAGGGAGTCGCCTGTCGATTGCGTCATATGTTTTCCCCTCGTTTTGCGGTTTTATTCTGCAGAAGTGCTTTACTCTGAGCAGTATGTACAAGTGTCAAAGCAGCCGCTGAGAGAACGCAGAGTAACGTCATGACATCATTTTAAACACACTTAAATGATAAACAGTTTTATTTCCAGAAAAGCGGAAATGGTGCCCACGACTGTGTCCGGTCCCGTCATAATAAAAGCACCTTTAAATGTTGAGGATGCATACAAATCTTACTATTCAAAATGGATTGGATGTAAATGGTGTTTTTTTTCACACTCATACTGATGTATGTTTCTTTGAAGGCAAATCAATGAACCCCCAGCATGCATTACAGAATGCCGTCTCCAACATTATCTGTTCCATCGTGTTTGGAGATCGCTTCGATTATGATGACAAACGCTTTTCATGCCTTCTGGAAATCCTGAATGAAAACTTCAGGCTCGCAGGGGGAGCTGAGGGACAGGTATGATCATTTTTGGTAGATTTTCATTCATTAAAAAAAAAAAAAAAAAACTATTAATACTGCTGAAGAATAACCGTCACTGGCTTTCTCTTTTATGTGCATTATCCTTACCCATGTACTCAAATCTTTCTGTTGTAGAAGCAATTTTAAATCAAAGATTATGGATAGTTACCGTACGTATAGTTTGGATTGGCGGTATGGTTCTGTTCTGGGCAAGAACTCCCTGCAGTGATAAACTGTTTGCATTCCCACTGCTATATTGCAGGACATGAGGCATTTGCATAGAGTTAGGCTCGCTTTAGTTGACTCTTTTTAGTTGCGTTTTTAATTAAATTTATTTGTCTTTAATCTATCAATCTTTAGTTTTACTCCACCGTAAATATAATATTTATAAACTATAACTTGCTCTTCCATGGCAATGACTTTTAAAAATCCTTATCTAATTATAAACAAGTAATGAAAATGATAGATTAACTTTTATATTTTCCTTGTCTTTTAACTGTAATTTAAAATAATTATCTAATATTGTCTTGATAATGAGACTATCTACTTCATATGGAGTGAATAAAATGCACTGAAATAACTCTCAAATGGGAAAAATATTTGGGCTACAATGCACCAATAATCTTATTGTCTATCTTAGTTTTTCAACTTGGCGCCCTTCATCAAGCATTTCCCCGGGCCGCACCAGAAGGTCAAGCAGAATGCAGACGAGTTGGTGGGTTTCATCCGCAATGAAGTTCGAGAGCACAAAGAAACTCTGGATCCAGACAGCCCACGAGACTTCATTGATGCCTACCTGCTGGAGATCGAGAAGGTAAGATCACGTTACTGCATTCTCGCATGCATATGTGTGACCCTGGGCCACAAAATCAGTCATGGGTCACGTATGTAAAACTAGTCTAGTTTTTATCTGTAGTAAACTGATAGGTTTGTTTCACCTGGAGCAGCAAAAGTCCAACGAGGACTCCACGTTTCATGAGGATAACATGATTATGTCAGCCGCTGATTTGTTCCTGGCTGGAACCGACACCACATCGACCACCATCAGATGGGGACTCATCTACTTGATTCAGAACCCGGATGTACAAGGTGATGAAGCCAAACATTAGCAGTGTACAAGAACACTACAGGAATCTTGGGGTGAAAGGCAGAATTGAATGGAGAAAAAATATTTTGCACTTAAGACTTTTTCTCTCTCAGAATTGCAAGTTGTGTTCAATTCTCTGATCAAATTAACACATTCCGAGAGATAAATTGGCAATTGCAAGAATTTCTGGAATCAAGCTTCTATAATTCGCCAGGAAATTCTGCCGAGCATTGGTGAATGAGACTGCTTTTCTGCAGTTAATATAGTGGTGCTGGTATGACATCATTTTGTAGGTGAAAAACGCAGAAGTGACTTAGCATTTTAACACTTCCGGTTCCTTCGTCCCAAAGTCGATGGGTTTTCTGAAGGAGATTTTGGCTGAAATAAGTTCTGTGGCAAACACAAGCTCAAGACACTTTCACGTTTTATTCTACGACACAAAATACATCAGTAAATCCAAACTTTGAAGCATAACCACGTGTCTTGATAAAGGCGTTTGCTAACAAGTGGCTAATTGAACTACTAAGGCTGTCGAGATTAAAGGTCATCACGCCGGAGATATACGCTCAGTCTGCTTTTACAGCCTCATTATGCTCATAATTGTGCTCTTATAAACTAGTCTAACTCCAACGTTCTGGGAAAATCTTTTGAAATAAGAACTGGAAGAGTTGTCAGGAGTTTTAGTGATGGTGACGTTGAAATTGTGGGACCGTTCATTTATAGCCTACCTTGAGCTTTTTACTTCTGGCGACTGCATTTAGGCTTCAATATTCATAAAATGTGTTCATCATTGATAATTATCTTGATGGAGAAAATGTGCAAGTATCATAAACTTGTGTTGATCACAGAGCTTTTAACTCTTCCTGACCTTCAGGTGCCAGGAGATGTAAATTTCCCTTTGTCTCACACAGAGCGATGTCATGAGGAGATTGTTCGGGTTCTGGGTTACGACCGCTTGCCCAGGATGGATGACAGAGACAAACTACCGTACACCTACGCCACTGTTCACGAGATTCAGCGCTGTGCCAACATTGTGCCACTGGGCGTGGTTCATGAAACGATTCGGCCCACAAAACTACGAGGATATGACATTCCTCAGGTAATGAACGGTTATCTGGAAAAAAAGAAAAAGAAATCGGCCCTTTCTTTTACTTGGAAATATGTTTGAATCGTTCATATCAAGTCAGATCATTTTGTTGAATTGGTTGATCCAGAAAAACCCGTCTGAATGAACATGCATGTGTATATTTAAAAAAGTTATATTTATTAGGGATGTAACATTACAGTTATTCCACAGTTCAATACATACCTCGGTTTTTAACCACGGTTTTTCGGTTCTGTTTTGTGCTATTCTATTCTTAGGCGACGAACAGAAAAAGGTTTTTATTGCAATACTCTTTCTTTATTTTACTTAAAAGACTTGAAAAGCCTTACTTAAACTTAACTTTACTTAAAAAAAAACCCTGTAAACATTCCCAGTGTATTGTATAATATAAAATAAATTAGGGCTGTCAAACGATGATTTTTTTTAATCGCGATTAATCACATGATTGTCATGAGTTAACTCGCGATTATTCACAGATTTTTATTTGTTGTAAATGTATCTTAAATTTAGTTTGAATTAAGTTTTTAATACTCTAATCAACATGGTCATATGGACAAATATGCATGCTTTATGCAAATGTAAGTTTATTATTAGTGAAACCATATAATACTTATTCAATAAAAAAGCATGAAGACTAGATATGTATCAAAGGTCATAGATGTTTATCAAAGAACTAGTTCGTGTCTCTTAAGCCTAGCTTAAAAATTCAGAATAAGCAGGGATTTCTCTCATTTTAAGAATATAAATAAAGGTAGTATTACTGGCAGTTTAGTTCAGAACAGGGCACAGTTCGTATGAAAACTGGTAATGTGAAAGCTGTCATGCGGACCTGTGAGCACACAAGTAACATACCATAGGAGGTCCATATTCCACGAGTAGGAATATAGTGTGGCCCCTTTAAGAGAGGCGCGCTCTCTATTGAACTGCCGTTATTTTGCGTGTGCGTGCCAAACTATGCCTCGATTCACGTGAAGAACATGGACACGGGAGCGTTCTTGTTCAGAAAAGTAACCTGTGCATTCGTTTTAGCCGATTGTAATGTATTTAGTTCAATATCATGTGTACTGTAAGTGGTGATGTGTCAATGATTTACCTCAGACATGAGGGCGAGTGCGCTTCAGTGTATTCACGCATCGCGCTCAGACTGCAGAGAATGTGCTCAATGTAAACGGGACTTTTCTTTCGACCTGGTGTACCACCCAAAGTTCCTGGTTCCTGGGTAAAGCTCCTGTGGTGGAAACGGGGCTTAATATGGCTAAACAGAAAATATGGTAGCTTATAGGCAATAACTGCACTTTTGGTTTAGAATAATGATAACCATTTTCTTTCCCTATTAATGTTTGCTGCTGCATCCTTTACGTCTATGGCTTATCTCGATGTCTCCAACTATGGACCAAACAGAAAATGTACGCTGCGTTAACGCGCGTTAATAAATTTACTTTATAAATATACTTTGATATTTATAAAGTAATAAATTAATACTTTAAAAAAGTAATAATAAATTTACTTTAAAAATATACTTTGATAGCCCTAGTTTTTATTGAAATACTCTTTCTTTATTTTACTTAAAAGACTTGAAAAGCCTTACTTAAACTGAACTTTACTTTAAAAACCACACATTCCCAGTGTATTGTATAATATAAAATAAATATATATAAAGATTTACAGTGGCAGCTCAGAGATGTAGAGCAGCATTTAAGTATGAAATTGAATGAATAAATGTAGGCTAAAATAAAAACTACATAGTCTTCAATATACAACATTGATAAAAATCCACTGTATTAAAGGTCTTTTTTTTTTATATATATATATTTTTATTAACATTATTTTAGAGGTGCACTGTCCCTTTAAGGACAAGCGTTCAGCTCTGCTGCTGTCAATTGAAGACCTGCTCGTATTTCATATACAGACATACGCAGATTTTACTTTCACTTTAGACATAACCGACTGTGTTTATATGTTAAACTGAGAGAAATATTTCAAACGGAGAGAAATGGAAATAATGAATTAAATGCAAAACCGGAAAAAAAGCGCAATTCACCAGCGTGTATTAAACCGTGAATGCTGTACCGAACGATTCAATATTATTTTGAGTATTGTGGCATCCCTAATATTTATACAGTATATAAAATGTGTGTGTGTATGTATGCATGTATATATATATATATATATATATATATATATATATATATATATATATATATATATATATATATATATATATATAATTTTTTTTTTTATTTATTGCTTGAATATATAAGTGTGTGGGGTTTCAAATATACATAATTATACACAGTACACACATTATTTAAACAATTTTATTTTGGATTCAGTTAATTGTTTCACAGTCCTACTTTATTCCTTCACAAATCTGGTGCATCTGATCTGTGTAAATCTTTGTGTCTGTTTCTGACCCTAGGACTTTTGTCATACTTGAACCACAAATACACACAAAAATTGACTGGATTCAAGGAGTTTTGTGGTTGAAATTAAAAAAAGTAATAAATCCTTCCCTTGTGGGTCAATTTAACCCCCTTAGGAATTAATGGAAGGCGAGAAATGCTTCAGAACACAGAAAAAGCAACAACAAAAAATGCTCAATTCTAAAAGCACTAAAACTTTACCAAAAAATTATTTTATAATGGCTACATGTGTATCTGAATATTGAAGACACTGACTTTAGGACCCAGCGGAACTGCTCATTTGCTCCATATAGAGCTGTAAGGCAATCTAGTGGCAAGTCCTATTTTTATATATCATAAGAGGTCTGCAAAGACACCCAATGTGAGAGATTATGAGCTGATTTAAACGAGTTATGCATGAGTGTGCATTATTTTGAATTTACGTTGAAAGAATGTGAAAAATTCTTGAATTATTATTTATTGATAATCTAGTAATTTAAAGGTAAATAACAAAAATCTCCCAAAAAATATTCTCGACATGAAATGAGCATTAAGTATAATTTTAGGACTTCTGGTCTGTTGAGGGAAGGATCTGTTACAAAATACGAGGGAGGGATGATGATTAAGCATATTGGTATGAAATATCTCTCTCTGTTCATATTTCCCAATCATAAACGACAAATTCTTGCCACAATAAATAGTCATGAACCTTTTTGACTAATAATTTAAACTGTAAGGGTAAAGTTAAGATTATATATAGCTGTGCTTGTCCAATCATTTAAATGAAATGTGTATGTAATATTATCATGTAAGAGCATTAAGCCAGTGTAAATTATGACTGGTGGTTTAGGGCTATGAATAATAATCCTTGGTTTTCTGAAAAGCTTTGTTTAACTCTGCTGAACTTTCCTCACACAGGGAACTATGATCCTAACAAATTTATCAGCGATTTTCAGCAATAAGGAGCACTGGAAGCATCCCGACTCCTTTAACCCGGAGAATTTCCTGGATGAGAACGGACGCTTCAGCAAGCCGGAGTGTTTCCTCCCGTTCTCACTGGGTGAGTCCTTCATAAACACGAGAGTTCCTGCACTAATATCACACGCAAATAAATACTGAAGATTTATGCGTTTTGTATTGCGTATAATATGCACATCCATTTTGCATTACACAGTTTTAGCACAATACATTAGTATTGACATTTGTCAGTTATAGATGAATGAATCCAAGCGGTAAGATTTCTGTGATGGTACTAATAAACTCAATGTTTTAAATCCACAATAACCAGGTTTATACATTTATCATCAATCAAATCTGTGAGTCTCATAGAACTGAATATCGCTTGTTCCACAGCTAGCCATATGCGTGTTCACACTAAATTGAATAAATGTAGTAATTTTCTCAATGATTTATGCTGTCTTTAAAATATGATTTAAATTGAAAATCAGAGTGCAGAAATCTTTCTTTTGTTTGACTGACGTATATGCATCACATTAAGTTTAATCTCTGTTAAATCTCTGTAATCAAATGGATGAATAATTTTTTTTATGAAATTCAAATACATAAATCTTTAACGTAGGTCTAAACATTTAGTGGCGTGTGTGTGTGCAGGTCCGAGGGTCTGTCTGGGCGAGACGCTGGCGAGGACGGAGCTCTTCCTGTTCATCACGTCTCTCCTCCAGCAGATTCATTTCTCCTGGCCATCCGATCCACAGCCCCTGGACATGGATGGGGTCATGGGTATCGTCCGCATTCCTCAGCCCTTCGACATCATCTGCCGCAGCAGAGATACTAAAGAGGGGCCGGCAGAATCCCAAATATATCAGACTCCCATCGTGTCCTCATAGGGGAGGGGGTTAGTTGTAACACACACGCTTTAACACTTTCCACACATGCCAGGATGACCAAACTTAGTGTATTTACTAATTGAGTTGCCATAACATTATTTAGAAAAAAAAATTACAGTGAGATTAAAAAATATTTGGAAGATATCACTGAACATTTATTCAACCATAGCAAAAGTACATTTCTTACTGAAGTTTATTTTTCATCTGTTTTTTTTTTTGTGTTGTTTGTTTTTTTTACGGCAGAAAACACGAGCTGGGGTTAAATCCCAGTTGAGCAGGCGGGGCATGTTGCCACAGTGATCCCCTATTAGAACTGATATTATATTCTTTTCAGAAGTTATTAATTATGAATTTGTTTTAATTATGCAAAATTATACTAGACGTGTGAAATTAATTTGGGGAAAAATAAATACTCTGAACTCCAGGTGGATTTACACAAACTGAAGTAGTCAGAAAGCGTAAGGTTGTGCCTGCTCTCGCCTACTGAAGTACAACAATAAGGACAAAGCCACTGACACACACGTGAGCATGTCGACTCCTCTAAGGGTGCTTTCACATCTCTAGTTCGGTTCATTTGGTCCGAACCAACGGCAAACAATTATACATCGTTTCATTTTTCTGCTTTTTTGGTTCCTTGATGGAACCAAACCTGGTCTGAACCAGTTGAAACGAACCAAAATGCAGGCGCGTGACAACATTTACATCACTCATTGGCCATGGCGTATTTCCTAAACTGCTTTTCGATTGGTCAGAATTTAGGGTTCATTTGGTCAGGTGTGAAAGCAGCAATCGCTCTCGGCTGCACCCCAAAAGCGGACCAAACAAGCGCACCGAGACCTCTGTACTCCCAACTGTACTGTGTACGCTTTCAAATGAACTCTGGAGCGGTTCGTTTTTTGGTGAGAATGTGATCTGACCTCGAACAGAATCCACTGCAAAAGTACTGATCATTTCTGGACTAAACCAGCTGCTGTAGTTAGCTGCGCTGACATTATGAGCATAAACTGAATATATGAAATTGAATGTCTGAATCATGCCAGGGAGACATAAAATTCAATTTAAAACTACTTAATTGAGTCACTTAATGTGATGTATTCATTCCATGATGGTGACGTTACATTATTCAATTGCGTTAAACAAACATCATTTGTTTATGTGGGACCGACGTACACCATTAAATAATGTAAATCCAACGCACTTTTTTTTCATTGTATTTGTCAATGTGTGTATATCCACTTACACACAGTTGTGACTTCCCTTGGTTTTGTTTCTTTTTTTTTTTTTTTTAACCAACAAATGTATTGTGTATCTGCTGTATTGTGTATTTTGTTTTATCTCATGCGAGAGGTGAGGAGAGCGCTCGAGACAGCGGCATGAGTTACAGGTGAAACTTCACCCTCCTGTGTTTGTTTTAAGTATTGCGTATGAGAAGGGCTCTGATGTGGGCATTAATAATGCATACACAGTGCCTTAAACTCTGTAGATGTAGTTTACTTTATTTGTTGGCTGTCAGAATTCATATGTGTGCATCTATTGGTTCTGTTTTTTGTGTTGTTGTTTTTTTTTAATCTGAAGAGAAATTTATATTATTGGAGCATCAGAGATATATTTTTTTAATTATTATTGTTGACCAATTAAACTGCAGAAAGGGGAACGTTGATGTCATAACCTGCCAACAAGAGATGTCTTGGTTCATTTAATCTCAAAGGGAAAAAAATAAATTATATTTTGCTTTGTAAAAAAAAAAAATCCATCCATTTGTCCATGTTTTGGGGGTGAAACATTTATTTTTTTTGTATGCGTTTGTGATTCTTTCAGTTTTGCATAGAGTAAAACTTTTTGCCATTTTTACAGGATCAGTGTTAATGTTGAGGAGAACTGTAAATCTGTGGTGTGTGACTAGATTTAAGAAAAGGGTGAAGAGGTTTACAGTTCCTTCAGCTGCCGCAGAGCCGAGGCGAGGTGAACTCTGCCCTCTCGCTGAGTGTTACGCGTGATCTCGTTGACCTTCAGAGGACTCAGATTCAGATCAAAGATGAGGCTGTAGTTCAGGATCAGGCGTTTGGCTTGATCTCTGTCCACATAACCTAAAAAACAGTTGAAAACATCATCATTTCAGTTTAGGAAGATCTATCGCTTCTTAGTCCATAACAGTTTTAAATTGTGTTAAAGAAGCAATATATGGTGTCGCTGTGTTTGGGCTTTTCATGCTTGAATGTAGACTGGACAAACTCAGCCTGATCTGCCGGTGATGTGATTTTGCCCTGCAGCTCAGTCTGGAAACCTGTACGTTCATTTCTACTGCTTCTGGTACACTTCTGCAGGAACCAATCACAGATTGGCTTATTCACCTGACGCAATATTGGCAGGTTTAACAATATGACTGATAAAGATGCGATGGGTCGTTGCCCGTTGATCACGCCTCTTGTGGTCTGGTTGGTAGAAGGACTATCCAGTTGCGTACAGAGTCCTTTGAATAATGCTCGTTGATCACGCCTCTTGTGCAGTAGAAAATACAGAGCAGAATCTAGTGGTGGGCGATCCTATACCTAATGCATATAGGGGTCCGTATTACTGATACCAATGATACTTTTTCCTTTAAAGGGGGGGTGAAACACTCAGTTTCAGTCAGTGTCATGTCAATCTTGAGTACCTATAGAGTAACATTGCATCCTGCATATCTCCGAAAAGTCTTTTTTTTTTATAATTATATAAGAAAGATGCGCTGTTCCGAGTCTTTCCGAAAAAAGCAGAGCGGGTGGGGGCGTGTCGTGTGAGCGGAGCTAAATAATGACGTGTGCGCGCTGCTGCTATTGTGTTGAGTCGAGTGCGTCATCCCTAACAGCGGGAAAAAAACTTTATTCAAAATAAAAATATGGCTTTTAATCAGATACAGCCATACATCTATGATCCGGAATCAGACCCAGAGGCTGCAGTTGAACAGGAGCAGCAGCAAAAACGACTAGAGCAGGACGTCTCTGTGGTACACTAACTATATAATATGCTTAGCGGCTTGTGTTATTTACATATTTATACTTGAATTATATCGTCGTATTTGTGTCTTTGAAGGTGTACATGTGGGAAGTGCAGTTGTGCACGTGTGTTTGTGTGTTTACGCATGGTTTGTGTAGACAGTAAGCGGACCGGTTTTGCACAGCAGGATTAGTTAGTGTTTAGCGTTACATTGAAAGACACGGAATAGTAGCACATTTGAATGAAGAAGCGTGCTTATTTAGTTCAACATATTTCCCCACTCTTTGTGTATTGTTGTTTGGAGTGCTTTTACAATACACAAACAAAGTTACACATATAGTGGCCAGCTAAACAAATGTACACGCACTACACATCGCATGCTCCATTGATCAATTAACTATACGTGATCATGTTTGGGCTACTTGATGAGCATAGGGAAAGACACAGACATTTGAAGCAGTCTCACTCTCCGCCTGCGGTTCTAACGTTGGGACCTTTATCGTTGGGACTGCTCCATCATTCAGCATTAGGCGATCGGGAAAATCCTGTGTCGAGCTGGGCCTTGTTTATGAAACAGTCGGCACCGAAATGCAGCGAACAGATATAAACATTCGCGCAACTCAGTTGCTGATCCGGAAAAGCAAATTACATCCACTGTTGCCTTAACGCGGGGTTTTTGGGGAATCTGTGCAGGACTGTCTTGGTCTGGCAACCAAAAACGCACTTTTTTGGTGACATTGTTATGTGCACATCACCTGTCCAGCATCCTACGAGCCAGCGCTTTGATGGGCGTAGCCTGTTGCTTTCGCTCTCTCCCTCGCTCTCTCTCACGCGCTTCCGGTAGAATTGTCCGTAAGGCCCATATAAGGAAATTCCGCCCCCATTAACGTCAAAGGGGACGCATGATCTCAAAAAACTTGCCGAAACTTATGACTAACCGGAAGTAGTATTTTTGACAAAGAAATACTCCCACCAAACGTCCACCTTAACTTTTGAAACTTTGTCTATGTTTAGGATGGGATTCCAAGTCTTTAACAGTGTAAAAAGATCAGTATGCATGAAACAGCATTTCACCCCCCCTTTAAAAACAACAACAACCTTTTGTGTAGGGGAGAGCAGTATGCAGCGTTTGCTCAGGATTGTAGAGGTAGAAGACATGAGCAAAGTATAATGAATGTAGAGGAGAGATGTTTAAATTAAAATATCAATTCAATTGCAACTGTATTGATCCGATACCAACATTGGCATTGATACTAGCGATTTTTAGATCGATCCGGCTACTCCTAGCAGAATCCCCAGACCAATGTTTCAAGCTTTGTTTGCTCTGAAACGCATTACTCTTCTCATATTCTCCATTGTTGTGGCTCCTCTCTTCAGTCTGTCAGTAACGCTCTGTTTAGTTCCCGTCTCACTGAAGCCCCTCCTTCTGAAAAGCACAGTGTGTTCTGATTGGTCGACTGGAACAGTGTACTGTGATTGGTCAAGCGCTTTGCGTGTGTTTGGGAAATACAAACAAAAATCAAGTCCCTTACCATAACTGGAGTTTCAACACACTACTAACAAACTCAACCAGGCCCGCCCCTTTATTCTGTGCATTCATTATTTAAATGAGGAATATTGTGACATGTTAGTTCCCAGAAGAAAACTCAAGACTAATGGAGGTGTTTTAGGGAGTTTAGACACATTGGCATTGATATAAAGAGAATATGGGGATCTGTTCATGCTCAAACAGCAACACTACACACTAAAGAAAGGTTAACGTGTAATAAAAAAAAACATACTGTATTTCTGTGATGGGTTTTCTACCTGTATTTTTGGTGTCACACATTTGTAAGGCCATCTCCATCTTCTGGAACCTCTGAAGCCACGTTTCTCTTTTGTCTGCGCACACACTGATCACTGATTCCAGGTCAGTGCTGGCCACTGATGCATCCCAGATCTCTGTCTAAAGGAGATCATGTTCAAAATATCGTATTTTTTATTTTTAACTGCTGAAAAGATACTATTCTTTTATCAGGCTGATTGACAGACCTCCACACTCGGCTGTTTGTCCTCTGGCACAGCTCTCAGTATGAACTGCAGCAGGTCTTTATAGTTCACCTGCAGAGTGTGATGAACACAGTCAAACACTTTTACATGAAATAAAGACACACTCCAATGCAAAACTATACATGCTTAACTCTTGAGCCTTGAGAATCCCTCAATTTTTCATTTTGGAAAACTTTAATTTAAAGCCATTATTATTTTACAAGGTCAAAAATTTAACTCGTGAATTCGTTTTCTTTTTTCTTTTCTTTTTTTGACATTTTCGTATATTTGTCAATTTCATCTTAGTATTAATTTAATACAAAAATATAATTTTTTTTTCTTTTTTATACAAACCCGATTCTAAAAGATTGGCACTGTACAAATTGTGAATAAAAACAGAATGCAATGATGTAGAAGTTTCAAATTTCTATATTTTATTCAGAATGCAACATAAATGACATATCAAATATTTAAGCTGAGAAAATGTATAATTTTAGGTGAAAATAAGTTGATTTTAAATTTCATGGCATCAACACATCTCAAATAAGTTGGGACAAGGCCATGTTTACCTCTGTGTAGCATCCCCTCTTCTTTTTATAACCGTCTGCAAACGTCTCGAGACTGAGGAGACAAGCTGCTCAAGTTTAGGAATAGGAATGTTGTCCCATTCTTGTCTAATACAGGCTTCTAGTTGCTCAACTGTCTTAGGTCTTCTTTGTCACATCTTCCTCTTTATGATGCGCCAAATGTTTTCTATGGGTGAAAGATCTGGACTAGAGGTCTTCATGGGGCACCCGAGACCCATTGACCCGGGACCCGTACGGGTTCGGGTCTATATTTTAAATGGTCAGCCAGGTCCGGGTCGGGTCCCAATCTATTACTTCGGGTCCCGGGTCTGTTAGCCTATGTAATATGTCAATCAGACTCGGAGAACACCTGGCTGCGAGAGTCGGCAACTTTAAACATTGCCACAGTCCATTTGAAATGAGCCTTGGCCCAGAGAAACGGCTGCGCTTCTGATACATGTTTAGATATGGCTTCTTTTTTGACCTATAGAGTTTTAGTCGGCAACGGCGAATGGCACGGTGGATTGTGTTCATCGACAATGTTTTCTGGAAGTATTTCTGAGCCCATGTTGTGTTTTCCATTACAGTATCATTCCTGTATGTGATGCAGTGCCGTCTAAGGGTCCGACGATCACGGGCATCCAGTATGGTTTTCCGGCCTTCACCCTTACACACAGAGATTGTTCCAGATTCTGTGAATCTTTGGATGATATTATGCACTCTAGATGATGATAACTTCAAACTCTTTGCATTTTTTTCTCTGAGAAACTCCTTTCTGATATTGCTCCACTATTTTTCGCCGCTGCATTGGGGGAATTGGTGATCCTCTGCCCATCTTAACTTCTGAGAGACACTGCCACTCTGAGAGGCTCTTTTTATACCCAATCATGTTTCCAATTGACCTAATAAGTTGTAAATTGGTCCTCCATTTGTTCCTTACATGTACCTTTATCTTTTCCGGCCTCTTATTGATACCTGTCCCAATTTTTTTGGAATGTGTAGCTCTCATCAAAAGAAAAAAGTTTGTGTGTGGGTGTGTTGTTTATCATTTTTAATTTTTATCTTAATTTGTTTATATGAGATTCACTTAGTTCTCCATATTGGAACTTTTATTTAAACACCTATAGGGTTAAAAGGAAAACTGGGTAAGTCTCCTAAAACATATTCAGGATGTGTCTAAAGAAAAAAATCTAACGAAAAAAAATACTTTGTCATATGAATAAACAAACAAACAAATTATTCATGAAAATGATCAAAGGTGTGTAGAGTGAGGTGTATATGAACTGAGAATGATAAATTCATGAATACAGCATGTTTAGAATTGAATTGACGGGATGAATGCAAATACCATTGGAACTTACAGTGACCAGCTGCATAACAATATTTGCTGTAACTCCATCAAGGATCTGATGATGACTGACTCACCTGCTCCGGGTCACTGGTGTTCCTGAAGGATTTGAACACACAGGCCAGTGTGCTGAGCTTCAGAGGGATCTTCAGTCTGAGGAAGAGGTATGTAAGTTCTAACTGATGGAGGGTTCCTGACTGGGACGGGTCGAGTGATGTCACTTCCTCCTCAATGCTCTGGAATGTTTGTGGTTCCCAATCCTTCAGTTCCTCTGAGACAGATGAGAAGAGGAAGCACTCTGGGCCTGATTTATCTGGCTCCTCTGTCTGGACATGTCAAAAAAAGATCAAACATTTTGGTTTTAGAGTTTTTATTTCTATTTTAGAATACACTAAAATTATTAAAAACATTTTTTTTTTGTGTGTGTGTGAAATAAATTAATAGCTTCATTCAACAAAGATGCATTAAATTGTTCAGAAGTGACAGTAAAGACCTTCATAACATTACAAAATATGTTTCAAACGAAATGCTGAAAGAATCCTGAAAACAAAGCTATATCATGTTTCAAAATCCTCATATCACAATTATTTCTGAAGGATTATGTGACATTGAAGACTGGAGTAATGATGCTGAAAATTCAGCTTTGATCACAGGAATAAATTAGACTTTAACATGCATTATATTGCCAAACGTTTTGGGACGCCTGCTTTTACATGCTCATGAACTTAAATGCCATCCCATTCTTACTCCGTTGGGTTGAGTTGGCCCACCCTTTGATGCTATAGCGGCTCCAACTCTTCTGGGAAGGCTTTCCACAAGGTTTAGGAGTGTGTTTATGGTAATTTTTGACCATTCTTCTAGAAGCGCATTTGTGAGGTCAGGTGCTTTGCATTGCACTTGCTGATGTAAGTCTTGGATGAGCTGCTCAGCCATGGAAACCCATTCCATAAAGCTCTCTACACACTGATCTTGAGCTCATCTGAAGGCCACAGAAGTTTGGATGTCTGTTGTTATTGACTCTGAAAGTTGGCGACTTCTGCTCACTGACCCTCAGCATGCGCTGACCCCGCTCTGTGATTTTTATGTTGTCTGTCACTTTGTGGCTGAGTGAATGTTGTTCCCAGTTGCTTCCACTTTGTTATAATCCTACTAACAGTTGAGCTATTTAGTAGTGAGTACATTTCATGAATGGACTTATTGCATGGGTGTCAACCTATCACGGCCCCACGCTTGAGTTCACTGAGCTCCTGAGAGCGACCTATTCTTTCACTAATGTGTGTAGAAGCGTCTGCATGCCTAGTGTTTGATTTATACACCTGTGGCCATGAAGTGAGTGAACACCTGAATTCAGTGATTTGGAGGGGCGTCCCAATACTTTTGGCTATATAGTGTATATTCACATAGAAAACAGCTATTTTAAATTGTAATATTTCACAATATTAATTTTTTTTACTGTATTTTTTATCAAATAAATGCAGCCTTGGTGAGCAGAAGAGACTTCATTCAAAAACATAAAAAGTACCGACCTCAAATCTCTGATCAGTAGTGTGCATATATACTTACGAGTTCATTGAAGATCGCATGATATCTCACCTCTTCTCCTGTAATATGAGGGATTTGAAGCTGTTTTGAAGAACTCAGGTTGGTTGTGGACTTCAGATGTATGTAGGAGCGCGAGCGATCTCCACATGGTGCCGTCACACACCGTCTGTCTGGGACCTGGATCATTACCATAGCATTAGCATCCTGCCATCTTCAACAGCATCTTTATTCTAGAGGACTTTTCCTCTAGTGAACAATTGTAAGAGGTTTCAGGACCCTGTACAGTGCTATTATTTTGATTGGTCTGTATTTACTGTACCATGGACAGTGCAACCAAGATGACACCAAGATGTCATCAAAAAAAAAAAAAAAACTGGCACACTGCAACACAGGTCACGGTTTAAAATTATTTTAAGGTAAAGATTTGGATGTTGACTGCATTGTAAATACAAGATTAAAGGGTTAATTCAGCGATAAGCATATGGCTTTGTATCAGTAGAAACCCTGGAGTATATTCGAATGATTGTGCTTCCCCCCCCTCATATCCCCCAGAGACAAGAGATTTATGCATTTTATTTCTGTAAAAATTCCTCCCATGACGTAATATCGTCAATGTGCGCCATCGGAGGAATTGTTGGCCAGAGGCTAAAGCAGGGGTGTCCAAACTCAGTCTTGGAGGGCCACTGTCCAGCAGAGTTTAGCTCCAACTTGCCTCAACAAACCTGTCTGGAAGCTTCTAGTATGGCAAGAAAGACCTTGATTAGCTGGTTCAGGTGTGTTTATTTTGGTTTGGAGCTAAACTCTGCAGGACAGTGGCCCTCCAGGAGCGTGATTGGACACCCCTGGGCTAAAGACTATAGCCAGCAGAGGGAGCCATTTTCGCATGTTTTACACTCGCGTCGCGCGTGGGGGATGATGGGAGATCACACTTGCAGCTGCAGCCTCAGGCATTCATGTTTAAACGGTGCGGCCAGCAGAGCAAAGTAAGTCTTTCAACTTCTCAAACTAATTCCTATGAAAGTTAAGCTTTCAAAGGCATGAACTGAAAACGGAGCAGACTGAACATGCGCTGTGAATCTATCCCGCGGACACGAATACCTCAGCTCTCATCACGAGCTCATCCATGACTGTCAATATATCTGACTCCTGCAGCGTTTTGGGCTGTGAGATTCCCTCAGCGGCTAAATCACATATTTAACATACATGTTCAGTTTTTAATTGTAGTGTCTGTTCTCAAACTGAACTGATTTTATTAAGATGAACGCGGTCGCGGTGGGAAAGTTATCAGTGATTTAGTAATCTAGTAGCGGTGGCTTTAGCAATGGCCTCGTATATAGGCAGCGAAGCATTCTGGGAATTGTTGTCTTTCATCCCCATGGGTGTTTGAAAAACTGTTGCCAAACATATAACATGCTAGAAACATAAAGATCACTGCAAAAATTATCCAATCATTAACTCTTAAGCATTTGCAAATTTAAATCCAAACACTTTTTTGTTGGCCAGGCAGTGTATAATGAAATTCGGTGTTTAAGCTGATCTTTTTCAGTACCTGTCTGAGGGCATCTAACAGGCTTTCTGGTCCCAGAGGCTCCAGATCGTGAGACGCTGGTTTTCTGCTCAAATCTCCATCTGTGTCTTTAAGAGGAGGACTGTTCCTGTCCTCTGAGCTGTTGCTTATCTCTGGGTGATCTGTGGGACTATAATAACAGTTTCAAACTTATATATTATATAACTCTGTTCAAGCTTTTACCTGTTTATCATTAGCATTATTATTATCATCATTATCAAAGCTCATCTTGGCTTGATTAATCTCAGTTTCTGAAATTTTACAATTTTACAAAAACAATGAATAATAATAATAATCATCATCAGAATATATGAATCAATATAATCATCTTGATTATTGTTAATCTTAAATTACATTTTTAATCATTTTAATGTATTATTATTATTGTTATTAATAATAATAATACAAATAAATGTCATGTTGATTATTATTATTATTAATCATAACAAATATATTTTTATTTATTTATATATAATTATGCTGATTATTATTGCTGTTATTAACCATAAAAATTACATTTATTTAATTATATGTATAATTATTTATTTATTTTTATCTATCTATCTATCTATCTATCTATCTATCTATCTATCTATCTATCTATCTATCTATCTATCTATCTAATCGTACTGTGCAAAAGTTTTAGGCAGGTGTGAAAAAATTATGTAAAGTAAGAATGCTTTTAAAATAGACATGTTAATAGTTTATATTTATCAATTAACAAAATGCAAAGTGAGTGAACAGAAGAAAAATCTACATCAAATCTATATTTGCGTGACCACCCTTTGCCTTCAAAACGGCATCAATTCTTCACTTGCACAAAGTCAGGGATTTTGTAGGCATATAGTCTGGTGTATGATTATACAATACCAAACAGGTGATAATGATCATCAAATCAATATGTAGGTTAAAACCCAATCAATAACTGAAACAGCTGTGTAGGAGGAATACAACTGGGTGAGGAACAGCCAGACTCCGCTAACAAGGTGAGCTCCAGGTCAAAGGTCATACACCATGGCAAGACTGAGCACAGCAACAAGACACAAGGTAGTTATACTGCATCAGCAAGGTCTCTCAGGCAGACAGGGGTTTCCAGATGTGCTGTCCAAGCTCTTTTGAAGAAGCACAGAGAAACGGGCAACGTTGAGGACTGTCGACGCAGTGGTCAGCTGAGGAAACTTACTGCAGTAGACGAAAGACACACCATGTTTACTTCCCTTCACAATCAGAAGATGTCCAGCTGAGCAATCAGTACAGAATTGGCAGAAAACACTGAACCTTGGGACACCCATCTACTGTCTGGAGAAGTCTGGTCAGAAGTGGCCTTCATGGAAGACTTGCGGCCAAAAAGCCACACCTCCGACGTGGACACAAGGCCAAGGGACTCAACTATGCACGAAAACACAGGAACTGAGGTGCAGAAAAATGGCACAGGTGCTCTGGACTGATGAGTCAATGTTTGAAATGAAGGCAGTTTTGCCAAAGGGCTGGAGAGCGGTGCACGGATGAGTGTCTACAGACAACAGTGAAGCATGGTGGAGGTTCCTTGCAAGTTTGGGGCTGCATTTTTGCAAATGGAGTTGGGGATTTGGTCAGAATTATTGGTCTCCTCAATGCTGAGAAGTACATGCAGATATTTATCATCATGCAACACCATCAGGGAGGCATCTGATTGGCCCCAAATTTATTCTTCAGCATGACAACGACCCCAAGCATACAGCGAAAGTCATTAAGATCTATCTTTAGCATAAAGAAGAACAAGGAGCCCTGGAAGTGACGATATGTCCCCCACAAAGCCCTGATCTCAACATCATCGAGTCTGTACATTTACATTTACATTTATGCATTTGGCAGACGCTTTTATCCAAAGCGACTTACATTGCATTCAAGGTACACATTTTTTTTCCCATTATTGTCAGTTCTTTTGTCAGTTATTGTCAGAATAACTGACAAATAACTGACATAAATTGTCAGTTATTGTCAGAGTCTGTCTGGGGTCACATGAGGAGAGAGAAGCAAAATCCACAGAAGAACTTTGTCGTTATGTTTGGGCCAACC
Organism: Pseudorasbora parva; assembly: GCF_024679245.1. Classification (NCBI taxonomy): domain Eukaryota; kingdom Metazoa; phylum Chordata; class Actinopteri; order Cypriniformes; family Gobionidae; genus Pseudorasbora; species Pseudorasbora parva. The sequence continues at coordinate 8,389,696 of NC_090177.1, read as the reverse complement.
GACCTGCTGAGTTCCTTCAAAAACTGTGCAAGTGTACAGAAGAATTGATGCCGTTTTGAAGGCAAAGGCTGGTCACGCAAATATAGATTTGATGTAGATTTTTCTTCTGTTCACTCACTTTGCATTTTGTTAATTGATAAATATAAACTATTGTAAGGGTGGATCGCCTACAGTGGTTCTGACTGCAGGGTTGCCGAACGACTAAAGAAACGTTATCAGCGTGATGGTAGAAAATTGTACATTTCTTGTCTATAACCACCTACTGCAACTTATACCAACGACGGAAATAAGCGCAGTTACAATAGCAAAATATGTGGGAGAGCGTTGCTTTAATGGGACTATATTGTATTGCAATAGGGAGCACTTCAAAGTCAATACCAAACCAAAACTAGTTAGCAAATCATTTATAATTGAAAGCATTTAATGACAAAATCCGGTTATGGTTACACCTAAAATAGTTACAAAATAGATGAATGAGATGATAAAACTTATACCATTAATCGTACCCAGCATATATAGAATGTTACCTGAGAGATAGGGAGAGACAGAGAGAGATAGAAAGAGAGAGAGCAAAGAGAAGAGCCAAAGAAGGCCCTAGAAGAGACAGCCAGAGAAAAAGACAGCGTCAGAGGAAAGAGACCCCCAGAGAAAAAGAGAGACCGTCGGAGGAAGAAGACCCAGAGAAAAGACCTTCAGAGGAAGAAGACCTCGAGCAACAGTTGTAATCTTCTTTTATACATCCCTTGACCATGTGACTGAAACCCTGAGACATTCAAACTGACCAGTCAGACCAGACTTCCCCCACTGTACTACAGGTGTGGCACCATTTGGCTTACAGGCCCTAAACATCTCTTTGTCTTTAGGAATCCCAAACAGCCCCACTGATAAGAGAGAGGGGGGTGAAACACAGTAAAACAAACGTCTTTGTTCAAAGAAAAATATCAAAATATCTTTGATTATTTTGGATTCTTTCACTATTTACATGTCTATTTTTGAAAGCATTCTTACTTTTGCACAGTACTACATGTGTATATATACTGTATGTCTCTCTCTCTCGCTCTCTCTCTCTCTCTCTCTCTCTCTCTCTCTCTCTCTCTCTCTCTCTCTCTCTCGCTCTCTATAAATATATATATATATATATATATATATATATATATATATATATATATATATATATATATATATATATAATATACAGTATATATGATTTTACACTTGTAGTTATGTGGAATAAATAAATTATTCTTTAAAGAATAAAGCCCAAATTTACCTTCTGCTCCCTTCTATGAAATACCTAATTTGTTTCCCACCAACAATCTTCACCATCAGCTGTGGCCTGCTGGTCTTCCCTGTGGTTTTCCGTCCATCCATGATGTGGGAAGCTCCTGCAGAGAAGATAATGAGGCACGGGTAAATCGCTGCCATTTGTAGCTAAATACTATCTGCACACTTAAAACATGTCTAAATGTCACCGCCTCACGTGACAGGTTATCAAACCTCAGAAGTGCCGTCACTCTCCTGAGGCATTCATCTGCGGCTTTAAAGATTATGAATCTATAAATACTTCAGTGATGTATGTCATGTTTGCGTTTGAATGCTGAAAGGAAAACATTTACTTACCCACTATCCCTGGATCTGTGCTTTTTGTGTTTTTCAGATCTATAAGCGCCCTCGTCCTGATCTCAGATGTGTAGGTGAGGTTAGGAACAGCAGGATCCTGAAGTAAGAGCACAGCCTGTTCTCTCTCGGGTTCTCTGGACTCCAGAGGTGAGCTCCACAGTGCCATGGTTACCCCACAGACGCTTCCAGTACATACACAGATAAGAGTGATTTATTACAGTCAGCCTCTGAAGGAGAGCCATGCGGCCTGACTACACGACGAGAAGGTGAATGCGCTTTAGAAGCCTATAATGGTCTTTTACCTAGCTAAAGATAAATGGCTTTATTTTTATTATTTAATTATTTTAGTAGTTTTTTTGTGTTTAAGTTTGTCCTGCACTATTTGTGCTGTTTTATATATGTTTTATAATAAACAACAAAAACAATATATTTCAACTGTAAATGAAATTTAATTGTTTTATTATTATTTATTTTTTTGACACCATATATGCTGTGGACAATAGTATTAAATAAATTAAAATATATATATAAAACTATTATTTTATTTGTCCTGCACCATTTATGCTGTGGGGATTTTTTTTTATTTTTTATTAATTAATTAATTAAATAAATAAAAATTATATTCTTTATTTTGCATAAGCTGTAAATGTAATAAAATGTATTTAAATTTAATTATAAAAAAAATTTAATTTAATTTTGTTTTGTTTTATTATTTATTGTGTGTTGTTCCTGCACCATTTATAATGTGGACAATAATATTAAATAAAAAATAACAATAAAGCTATTTATTTTTTTGTCCTGCTCCTGCACAATTTGTGCTGTGGACATAAATAAATAAATAAATAAATAAATAAATAAATAAATATTCTTTATTTTATTTTGCAAAAGCTGTAAATTGAATTGAATTTTTGTTTTATTTTATTATATAGTGTTGTTGTTTTTCCTGCACCATTTATGCTTTGGACAATAATATTAAATAAAATATAATATTTTCTGTGCAACTGTACATTGCAAAATAATAAATGTTTTTTAATTATTGTTAAAACGTCTGCCAATATGCTAACTCTGATGTAGTCAATAGCTTGAAATGAAATAATTTATAATAATGTAATACATATAACAATAATAATATTATGTTCATAGTCTTTTATGATTGAGTTGTTTTAGATGCCAAGGCCAGTAATATGGACTGCCACCTCCAGGAGGCAGACGATCACCGGAAGTAGCGTCTCATTCCCAAACCGAGCCCTGACAGTCCCATTCAGGTCAAGGTGATATCAGTTATTAGCAGCACAAAGCTCATATTTTAGTTTTTTTTTTTTAAATGTTTTTCAGTTCCACAGTAGAGGTAGTCTTCCAGCCAGTGTTCCTGTCTGGCTGATCCTATCGTATCCGTTCCATCGGGGTGTAATGATTTAATCTCTCAGAATAAATTACTGGTCTGTAGTTTATTTGATGGCAGTAAAGCTGCTAATAGAATCTTAGCTCTAGAATAGAATATAGAATAATAGAATCTTTTTTGATAAGCTACGGAGAGACACGGACTGGATGAATTGGCTACTCATGGAAGACCTCAGACCAGCTGGTTAGTCTTGAGTGGTTTTGACTGGACTTTCAGTGGTCACATCATGAAAGGGCGGCACGTGTTGGATGAAGAACACGAGTGTAATAAGCGCTGGTTCCTTCATTTGTTTGATTTGTGTAAATGAAGGCGTGAAAGTGGCTTGTGGAAATGGCTGGTATTGAGGAGCATATCAGTAGTCTCGGCACACCCCAGTGTTTCTGCCTTTCTAAACAGCTTAACATGGTTGAAGTGTGAAAGTCAGAAGGATAATTCTGATCTTAATGATCAAAATGCAATCCAGCCGGCGGAGGCTCGGACTCCCTCCACGAGGCAGATTGAACAGCCCCCAAACCTCAAAGGAGCGTAAAATCACAGCGCTAACACACACGGACCACTCCGAACTTCAGAGGCAGGCAACGAGAGGAAAAACGCCAAAGGGAAGATGAAAGAGGGAAAGTTAGTGGAGGTGTGGCTGGAGATCTGAGGTGAGCTCCACTGAGGCTCTGGGGATCCTGAATGAACGTGTGAAGATTCCGATTGGAATTCTGTCATGATTTGGAATCAAATAACAAATCCTCTTAGAATGAAATAAGATCCAACTGGATAAACTGAAATTACTAGGCTACAGCATTTTTCTCGTGAACAATCTTTTCCAAGCCTCACTTGTTGTAATGAATAATGAATAAAGAAAATGAACAGTCCTTCTGGATCTGTTCCAAATTACTGTGAGCAAAATCCAGAAGAATTTCAAATAGAGTTTCTGAATATACGGTGGAATGTGGAAGTGGTGTTGTGTAATGCCTGGCTCACACTACAGGAGTTTTAGGCCGATTTATGCCCGATGTTTTTTTTTTTAAATTTATTTATTTTCCTCCCCAGACTCTGAGAATTTTTTTTTTTTTTTCAGGACTCGATCGGTTCCGATGTTCGGCGCAGATTATCTGGTAATGTGAGGTGTTCACAGATCAAATCTTGTACCTCCCGATCTGCTCTCACGCAAATCGGGCTCGCCCCGATCATATCAGACATGTCTGATATTTATCGGGAAGAGTAAGATTGTAATAACGTCAGTACTGTCACAATAGCCAATAGGAAACAAGTTTACGACGAGACGGACATTTCGAAATGGCGACCGTGATTTGAGCATAGACAGTAAAAGAAATGGACAGAGCGGTCCCATTGACTTCTACGGCGTTAAGTGATGTCAGTATAGGAGCACTCACTTCCTGATGGCTGAGCGAACTGCGCAGGCTCAGACTGAGCTTGACGACGTAGTTGTGACGTGAGCCTCCTGTCTGACAGCTGTAGGTCTTCTAGTAGTTGTGGAAAGTGAAATCTGAATCACGTTGTTTAAATATTTTGTCCCGTTGCTTTTGGCTCACTATGGGCTTCTCCCCATTCTTCTCCCTTGACTTTATCAGACTTTATGTCTCCACGTCCCCCCGACTGTCTCATAGACAGTAAAAGATTGCCTGCGAGCGTCTCCTCAGGTCTATACGGTAATTTCTCAACTGTGCGACAGAGTCGCGTTGGTTATGACGCAATCGTTAGCCTATTTTTACAAAAACAGCTTCTACGGGGCGATAGTGTAAGATACAAGGTAACGGAGCCTTTTATGCATTGTCGTGTTTCTTTAGAAATAAACAATGGACAAATGGAGTCTTTAAACGTCTCAGATGTAAAGTTATTCACTGTCAAAGTGACTCAAACATGAATGGGAGTCAATGGGATGCTAACAGCAGGTGATGGCTTGAGAGAGAGAGAGAGAGAGAGAATATCAGCATTTCTTGTTTTTCATTTGACAGCACAAATCTACACTGTAACAGTGACGATCACTTTTGAACTAGGCAGCCGTAAACATTCTAGCACACTAGTGTGACCTAGTGTTGGTGCAGTGTTCGCCTAAAATACTCAGAAATAAGAAAACAATAAATGACAGTCGTCTGAACGTTCTTTCAATTTTATTCTCGGTCACACGCGTAATAACCAGCCTGAAAACCTCGCTACACTCCAGTACAATAAGTGCGCATGCACTAGTGATGTTACGTTCGTGAATGAATCGTTCTTTTTGAACGAATCTTTTAGGTGAACGAATCGTTCTTTGTTCACGTAGTCTATTGACTCGTGTTTCTCGTTCACTGAAATTCCTCCCTCCACCGCAGCGTGGCGCTATTAGCAGCGAGCGCATGCGCAGCTCTGTCGACTGTTTCATTCTGTCAAAGAATGACAGAACCTCAAGGCGATAGCGTTCGAGTATGAGATGTGACGGAGCATGTGATTTGTTGAATTCAGTGAACGAATACGCCCTTTACTGACCGAGAGGCTTTGAGTCTGACTCTGAACGAGAAATGTCGTTTGTGAACGAATTGGTAGGCTACATGTCGTTCGTTCGTGAACGAAATGAACCAGTTGTTGAAGGATACTGATAGCGAACAGCTTGGCTCGTGTAGGTGACATATTTGCAGCAAAGAAAGAAATGTACACTTTACCACTGTAATGAAAACAGCGTAATAATGCAGGTTGATGGTTAAATGATTACTAAAGAGTAAAGTGTTTGTATTTTTTTTAATGTTTGAACCGTTTTCTTCATTATGTTTGAGTCATGTCATGCACTTCTCTAAAAACTGTAAAACAAATAAAAAATGTGACAGTGGCCTGTTTAAAAGATCTCGTGTGTCACGTCAGTAAACAGCATTCTGAGCTACTGAACGAACTTCACTGACCGAGTTGCTGTTTTGAGTCTGAACGAGAGAGAGAGAGATCTAGTTCGTGAACGAAATGAACCAGCTCTGAACGAGAGAGAGAGAGATCTAGTTCGTGAACGAACTAGGCTACCTCGGTCATTTAGCATGTGTGTCAGTCTCGTTCAGCAATCAGCGGAAAGGGGATGCAAAGCACAGTTATAGACAAACCTCATGTTTATAACCCCATGTTTACCATAATCCCATATGAATGTCTAAATGTCTGACCAAACAATTAAATGTTAATCATGCAAGAAAACATGCTTTGGTCATCTGAACCACTTATTTAGACTTATTTTATTTAATGAGTAGATTATGTACATTTTAATAAATCCAAATCATTTTTTTTGTAAGTAAATATGTTCGTTGACTTAAGACATTACACATAAAACACTCTTTTTCGTCACCTGCGGTCATATTTATGTAATATTTTTTAAAAAAAATTACTGAACGAATCAATGAACGAATCTGAACGAATCATTTTGGTGAACGAACTGAAAATGAATGACTCTCTTAAAAGAATCAAAATTTCCACCACTAGCATGCTCTACCTCTTTACGGCAAGCCCCGAGGTGAAAAATACATTGCAAACACACACACAAGGAGTGCCAGAACGACAGGATCAAATAAGGTTAATAAAATTACCTCCATTTCTCGCTGAAGAACTGACAATCCACGTTGAGCCCGTCTCCCCAACCATTTTCTAATCCACACTGGTTTATTCTTACGCTTTTGTTTTTTTTCCACAACAAATGATCATTATTGATACAGCAAGTTGTCATGTTACAGTAGTAGGCTGATCCATTTTGTTTTCCCGCTTACGATCTGCTGCGTAGATCACGTGACACACTTTCTCTGGCACGATAATCTTAATTATATTTTGTAGTGTGTGATGCTCCTCGATTTTCAAATCTTGTAGTGTGAGGATGTTTAAGATTTGAGTTAAGAAAATCTGCAAAGATTCTCCTGAAGTGTGTACTGCAATCAAATCTGATAGGATTTTAAAACTCCTGTAGTGTGAGGCTGAGCCAGGCATAAAACGCTAGCATTGTTGTGTGAGATTTACACAGGCAAACGCTCATCATTATCATCCATCTTATTCAGAAAATATAAATATTGCAGTTTGAATTGAGAACTTTTTTGAGCATACTTTCTAAACTGCATGCTCAAGTTGTAAAAAATACAGACTCCTAGACACTGCGTTTGTTTGTGTATTCCTTTTGATTTTAGGAGATCTGTAGAATTAATGCATTTATAAATATATACCATTTTGATATTATAAATCAATAAATTATATAAAATCTAATTAGATTTTATTGCAACAGAATTTATACAACCAACCTGCAACATATGGAAAACTATATTAATAAATAAATAATACAATACATATTTCATATAAAATCTTTTAATTTAATTGTTTTTGTCATGCAACCATTATCGTCATGCAATAGGGTTTATAAAACCAACCTGCAACATAGAAAATTATATTAATAAATAAAAAATACAATAAATATATTAATTCATATAGCATCTATTTAAAAAAAAATCTAATGCAGGGTTTGTTATATTAATAAATACAAATATTTTATTTTCATGCAACAGGTTTATAAAACCAACCTGCAACATAGAAAACTATATTAATAAATAAAACATACAATTTCCTATAAAATATATATGTTTTATTTTATTATTGCCCTGCAACAGGGTTTATAAACCCTGGTGACAAAAGACTAAACCTTGACTTGAATTGATTTGATCTGAACATTAATTTTGATCTTTGAACATGCCATGCACAATTAGTATTTGTTGTGCATCTGCTAAATGTCACTCCAAAAGGACTGTCTTTACTGTAAGTCACTGTAGATAAACGTGTCAAATACCTGACTAATTAATGATAAGGATGAGTGTTTGAACATGTGCATCTGAGTGTTAGATTATGCTGATGGAGGTCATGACAGAGAAGATTGAAGTGTGTAAGAGAGCGGTGAAGAGGAAGCTGCGGTGGAGTCTGACAAGGTGATGAATCACCACATTCATCCATTTTATTTCATCTGACAACATCCTATTACCTTTCAAACCCTCGCACTATAATGCCCTTTTTCAAAGTCTTGGTTTTGTTTTTGGACTCTAGGACAGGTTTTCATGCTTGAATGTTCAGAAACGCATTACTCTTCTCATATTCTCCATTGTTGCAGCTCCCCTCTTCAGTCTGTCAGTAACGCTCTTTAGTTCCCGTCTCTATGAAACCCATCCTTCTGAAAAGTGCAATGTGCTCTGATTGGTCGGCTGGACCGGTGTGTCGTGATTGGTTAAGCACTTTGCGTGTTTCGGAAATACCCGCCCTTACCATAGCTGCCAGTTTCAACCACAGACTGTAAAAAAAATATGGACGTAGTGTCCGTGACATCACCCATAGGATTCCTATAAGCCGTTCTGAAGCTTAAAGTAGGGGTGAGCTGGGTGTCGCCATCTTGTGAGCGAGTCATTGCGTGTCACTCACAGATAACAGAAAATGGGCAAAGAGGCGGGACGTGGGCGGAGCTGAGGTGACGCAATGACTAACAGACAGCGGATAAATGGCTATCCACCTGTCACTCGGAGTAACCACGCCCTTAATTATGCATAACTTTAAGGCTTTATATAACGTAAACGAAGGAGTTATAAAAAAATTCACCCCCTCACAGTTGTCATGAAGATCAAAATTAGCCTTATAGGCCAAAACCACAATTTGTCCCAGACTGTAAACATGTTTTTTCAGCTGTAAAGTTGGGAATTTTAACATGGGGCTCAATGAGGCTGCATTTACAATGCAGGTCTTGATGCACAATTCCGATTTGGTGACTATATCCGACCCGCTTACATCATCTTTTCAAAAGCGACCCGTATCCGATATTTGCATTTACACTCTACACTGGGAAAACAGCCCAAGACGTTTTTTTAACCGGTGAAAGGAAGTAAAACAGCGCGATATGCAATGTACGCAGACAAAATGATTGTACAATGTTTTGCTGTCTGCACTGTTCCACACATCTTTAAAGGGATCCCCTGGTGTTGAGACTTGTATGGCTTAATATGACATAAATGATGTCTCTTACTGAATTATGTAGTAGAAAACCCATGAAAGATCTACGTTATTTAAAAAATCGATTTTATATTTGGACCATGGGCGGCGCCATTTTGTTTGCGTTCTAGGGTGATGACGTAGAGTGGTTGAACTCCTCAATCAGCTGGCGTTACACGTAGCTATTTTTACCACAACGCAACTCGAAAATTGTTTCAGAGTTAAACAAAACCAATGAATTGCTTTGTAATTGTACTTAAAACACACTCAAACATACATGTGCAAACAAACTCACCTACACAAGTCACAAACAGATCGGCGGCCGGGCACACACACCTGACAGACTGCGCGGTCTCAATCGAGATGTTGGGCTGCTCAGTCTCCACGACAGGGGCTGAATCTGAAATCGACCCCCTATACCCTTAAATAGGGCATTATTTGAAGGGACGGCCATTTGTAGTGTTGTCCGACACCATAGGGACATGTTCGAGTGCAGTCATTCAGTCTCACGTTCTCCGCAATAACGAGTGTACAGCCGATTTACAAACAGCTGTCCGACTTCACGCACTCGATCGTCTTCATTCACTCCTTCAAGTTGTATTAGTGAACAAAAGTAGCGAAAGTAATTTGTGTCTTAAAAGTGAAAGTTTAAAGATTGAGGTTAATTCACTGAGCGTGCTCAAACTTTAATGCACAAACCAATCCCATGCATCATCACCAAAACATCCAGCCTCTCTTCCTCACGTTAACTTATCCCATCATCCTACCTAGATATTTCCCTCTGCTGGATACATTAGGCATTACAGTTAATCTACTGCATATCAACAGTCTATCTATGATATCAACACAGAAAATAGTGATGTATGCGCGCACGCAGTGCGTGTGTGTTCGCGCCGATCTGTTCGCGCCTCATGTGTGTGTGTGTGTGTGTGTGTGTGTGTGTGTGTTCGCGCCGATCTGTTGGGGTGTGTGTGAGTCTGTGTGAGCGAGAGAGTTTGTGTCCACATGTTTGGGTGCGTGAAGTCGGACAGCTGTTGTAAATTGGCTGTACACTCGTTATTGCGGTGCAACGTGAGACTGAATGACTGCACTTGAACATGTCCACTATGATGTCGGACAACACTACAAATGGCCGTCCCTTCAAATAATGCCCTATTTCAGGGTATAGGGGGTCGATTTCGGATTCAGCCCCTGTCATGGAGACTGAGCAGCCCAACATCTCGACTGAGACAACGCAGTCTGTCGTGTGTGCCCGGCCGCCGATCTGTTTGTGACTTGTGTAGGTGAGTTTGTTTGCACATGTATGTTCGAGTGTGTTTTAAGTACAATTAATCAATTTGCGTCATTGGTAAAACATTTGGCCAGACTCTAAAGACTACAGCCAGCAGAGGGAGCTATTTCCGCATGTTTTGAACTCGCACATGGGGAGTGGGATCGCACTCACAGCTCAGCTCGGCTCAGGCATTCATGGAAACGGTGCGGCCGGCGGAGCAAAGTAAGTGTTTTAACTTCTCAAATGAATTCCTATTAAAAGTTAATCTTCCAAAGGCATGAACTGAAAATGCGCCAGACAGAACACTTGCTGAGAATGACTGCCGTGAGCGCGGACGCGTTTACCTCAGCGCTCATCACGAGAGCTGACTCCTGCTGCGTTTGTGACACTTGCTCAGCGGCTAAATCACAATTCATGTTCAGTTTTTAATTGTAGTGTCTGTTCTCTAACTGAACTGATTTTATGAAGATGAACGCAGCGGTGGTGGAAAAGTGAAAGTCATTCAGTAGTGGTGGCTTTGGGAGTGGCCTCACAGGGCAGCGAAGCATTCTGGGAATTGTAGTCTTTCATCCCCATGAGACATAAACACATTTTCTGTCTTTTCTCAGTCTACAAAGCACCAAATTCAAAAATAATTTCACATTTCTACTACATTAATGACCCAGTATAAATACAGATTCATCTTCCCAGCGCTGAAGTACCCCTTTAATAAATAAATATTAAAAAAAATACATACATTATTTCATATAAAACCCATGTTTTATTTTATTATTGTCCTGAAACAGGGTTGGCGTATACATTCCACGACATTGCACACTCGTACAATCGATACGCATTTATATGTGATCGGGTTGGTTAATCAAAGCACAAAAGACAAAGAAATCACTTGCCACGTTTGACTGGATAACATTTGTAACCTTAATAAGGACTAATCTTTAATTGTACAGTCAAATATGCAATGCTTTTTTACATTTGATTACTTAAATACATTTCTGTACCTAAAAACTATTTAGACTTGTATTTAAAAAAAAAACCTGAAAAGCACTGTTTATCTTATTTGTGTCTTTGCTCCATTGTATTTTTATTTGTTCTTATTTTCTTTATTTTTAGTTGGCAGTAGACCTTTTTACCCTGAGCTTAGCACGTGTGCTGAAACCGTGACCCTAACACTGTGATACTAACCGAACCGTAAGTAATTTTACTAAATAACCCCTTGTGCATTGAAATCCTTTAAAAGGGTCTTTGTCATTTTTAACTTTGCAGAGCTTTTTCCTGCTGAAATGGCAACAGGTTGTCTTTGTACAGTGTTGTAGGGACATAACATGTCTTTGAAACACAAAGAAAAATTATTTGATGCTCTTTCCGGACAATTTCCCCAGCATGACGGGATTCTAGTTATGACATTAATCATGTGACTGTGTTTGCTATAGCAGATGAATGAAGACCGTGAGGCTCATGGAGGACGCATTTAAACATTTATCTCTGGACATTTATATATATTTTTTAAAATGTTTTTTTTTTTTACTCTCTCATTTTTAACAGCTCTTCTATTCATGCTTGTAGGCCTAACAAATGTAAAGGACATCATATGTTTTCAGTGTTATTGAATGATAAAACTTCTGGTTAATGTGTTTATATCAGGCTGAAATCTAATGATATGTTTAACGGCACACTGATAAGGTTGGTTGAGCATTAGCGAGGACAGGATTTGTCTCTTTTTGACACTTTCCTGTGCTGTTATCTTCTCATTTCAAAACCAGACACAAGCTGGTCTGCTGTCGCACTTACATAAGTCATATGTGTTTATTTAGCTCGGAGGATGACCACACAGTAAAAAACACACTTAGTGTTCATTTTAAGACTCCTTCGGATCATATATGGTCCCAATTTATATAATGTAAAAAGTACACAGTTTATAATGTTGAATCTGCAGTGTTAATCTAGCACCTTACAGTGTAGAAAATTCACTTGAAAAATATGGATAAAAAACAAAAAACTCAAAATGTGAATAAAATTTTCATAATGCACATAAAACGGTATATTATTGCTTATGGTGTATATGTTATTATTAGGAGCGATGTTTTTCTCTATCAAATCATTTGTTAAATATTTGAGATTATTTGAAAAATCTATTTTTTTCTAACTCCTCGGTCGTTCGTCCGATTTGCTTGAAACTTGACATGCATCATCTAGAGACCCTCACAGAAAAAAGTAAAGTAAACCAGTAGATTAAACTGTTTAGCAGATACAATTGTTACAATCTGATATGGCCCATTGTGAGTAACATGTTTATATATTGTGTGCATAAAATAAAAACTTCACAAAATATAGATGTGTACAAATAATTTTGAAGGCTTTCATGGATTTCTGATGCTCAGAAGGATCACTGTAAATTGTAAACCATCAGTCATTACAACTGAAAGATGAAGGCTGTAATACTACAGGAAAAAAAATATTTTTAATCGAATCGTTCTCTAAGTTTTCAGCATTGACTAATAAACAAATACTTAAAACAATGCATTGTATCAAGTGTAAAGTGTGGTGGAGGGGGGATTATGGTGTAGGGTCGTTTTTCAGGGGTTGGGCTTGGCATGCTGAAGCATTAAGAGTTCCTTTCACTGGAACTAAGGGACCAAGACCTTTTGGACAATATTATGCTCTTTGTGGGAATAGTTTGGGGATGACCCCTTCCTGTTCCAACATGACTGTGCACCAGTCGGTCCATAAAGACGTGGATGAGTGAGTTTGGTGTGGAGGATCTTGACTGACCTGCACAGAGTCCTGACCTCAACCTGATAGATCACCTTTGGGATGAATTAGAGCGGAGACTGAGAGCCAGGCCTTCTCGTCCAACATCAGTGCCTGACCTCACAAATGCGCTTCTAGAAGAATGGTCAAAAATCCCCATAAACACACTCCTAAACCTTGAGGAAAGCCTTTCCAGAAGAGCTGAAGCTGTTAGAGCTGCAAACTCCATATTAAACCCTACGGATTAAGAATGGGATGTCATTAAATTTCATGTGCATGTAAAGACAGGCGTCTCAACTTTTGGCAATAATAATGTATGTCAATGCCATTGTTTTGTCTCAAGATGCACATCAGTGATGTTTTTTTTTTCTAAGGCATGTTTATAAAAGCTACTTAAATGTCCTAATTGAACTAAAGCCTAATCCTGGTTTAATTTAAGCCCTGTCTGTGAAACCAGGCCCTAGAGCATTAATTTTAAATGCCATTGTGTGATGCGCTGAATAAACCCAGTGTTTGTTGCTTTGTGTATTAACTGGATTTCTGACCAATCAGCATCCAGGATCAGAAGTCTCTGTTTTCTCATTATTACACGTGGATAATGAAGGATTGTGAGCGGATGTGTTTCTCACTGTCTCTATCAGTGTGGCTGTCTCCAGTGCAGCAGCTTTTTTTCTGTCATAATCTTGTTTTTGTCACTTTGTTGAAGAGTTATGTCAAGGCAATCTGTGAGTCGGCCTCTAATAGATCGGTTTGACAATTAAACACAGAACAAGGCCCGTCCCTCTGTTTCTCTCTCTCTCTGTCTGTCTTTGTATGTCTGGCAGCAGCCGCTCTGAATCAGGTTATCCTCTGACAGATAATGGATGTAGCCGGTATCTAAGCATGCTCCCTAAAGCCAGCTCAATCCCTCCAACAAGATAAAGCCGACAAATTACGCGACCTGAAAAAAACAAGCTCTGGAGCCAAACGTGGCAGGAGAGGAAGAGAGAGAGAGTGAGAAATGTGGCGAGGATGTAAAGAAAGAGAGAACACAGGTGAGAGAATAAATGTGCTTGGAGATGAATTGATAATTTGCTGCGTGATTTTCTCGTCGTTAACCTTTACCGCAGCGCAAATGACGCGTCACTCCATTTAAACAATGGGGTCTTCGGGCGCGGCTGATTGTGTATCTGCTGTGGAGGAGCATTGATCAAGAGCTCCACATCAGTCGAAATGTGCAGGAGTCTCTCAGCGCTCCGTTCATTCATCACTCGAGCCTCCTCCTGCTCGCGTCCAGCCTTATTAATGTCCTCTATGAATGTCAGCACCGTCCTCGTAAGTACGGCCGAGGGAGAGCGTCCACACATCCTTCAGACTTCCTCAAGGTCTTCGGGAGTTTTAGGGAAGCTGCCAGATTGGAGCTGAAAGTTTTCCAAGGGGCCTTTTTAAGGGACGGGTCACCCATAAATTAATAATTTGTCATCATTTACCTCAATGTTTCAATCGTTTATTGTGTTATTTTCAAATATATTTCATGCTATTTCATTCTTAATTAGGGCCCGAGCACCAATGATGTGAGGACCCTGTTTGAATTGCTCAGCCTATTATTATTATTCTCCCAAATGAATCACATTTTTGAGGGCCACGTGTCAGAAGCGCCAAAAAGTGGAGAAAATTTTAGACAGTCAACCATCACTGCAGCCCTCCACCCGTCGGGGCTTTATGGCAGAGTGGCCCGATGGAAGCCTCTCCTCAGTGCAAGACGCATGAAAGCCTGCATGGAGTTTGCTAAAAAAAACACCTGAAGGACTCAAAGATGGTGAGAAATAAGATTCTCTGGCCAAGATATAACTTTTTGGCCTTAATTCTAAGCAGTATGTGTGGAGAAAACCAGCCACTGCTCATCACCTGTCCAATACAATCCCAACAGTGAAGCATGGTGGTGGCAGCATCATGCTGTGGGGTTGTTTTTCAGCTGCAGGGACAGGATGACTGGTTGCAATCGTGTGAAAGATGAATGCGGCCCAGTACAGGGATATCCAGGACGAAAACCTTCTCCTGAGTGCTCAAGTCCTTAGACTGGGCCCAAGTTTCACCTTCCAACAAGACAATGACCCGAAGTACACAGCTAAAATAACGAAAGAGTGGCTTCACAACAACTCAGTGACTGTTCTCGAATGGCCCAGCCAGAGCCCTGACTTAAACCCAATTGAGCATCTCTGGAGAGACCTGAAAATGGCTGTCCACCAACGTTTACCATCCAACCTGACAGAACTGGAGAGGATCTGCAAGGAGGAATGGCAGAGGATCCCCAAATCCAGGTGTGAAAACTTCTTTCCCAAAAAGACTCATGACTATATTTAGATCAAAAAGGTGCTTCTACTAAATACTGAGCAAAGGGTCTGAATACTTAGGAACATGTGATATTTCAAAATATCCCCCAAACGTCACGTTTGATAAGAGTCTTGACCTGTGGCACATTGACGTGAGTTTGCCATATTTCCCCTATATTTACCCACTTAAATGCATGTCACCCACTAGTCACTCTTTTCTGAGGCCACCAAGTGCCGGCGCATGTGCTAGGGCCCTTTCATCGCTGCTTGCAGCTTTAATTTGCATCTATAGTTCTATGAAGAACTATTAACATCCATGGAACCTTTCCATTTCACAAAAGGTAACTTCTAGTATTCAGACGTTCTTGACTAAGGTTCCTCTAAGAACGATTCACTGAAAGGTTCTTTGGGGAACCAAAAATAGTTCTAAAACTGAAACAAAAAATGGCTGCAAAAATATAATCTCCATATTCAAATTGGTGGGTCGCATTTATTCGCGACACAAGTGAGAAACTGAACCAGGATCTGAACATAAATGAGACTTAAGAGCTTTAGAGGAAGTGAAGACTGTAAGTAGCTGCATTTATATCCTCAGATTTTTATGCAACTGTTGAGATTTCCCATAAAAATGGTGCATACACCCTAAAAAATGCTGGGTTAAAAACAACCTACATTTTATTTTCCCTTTTTTTTTTTTTACATGCATTAATTTTGAAACTTGAATTTTCACCTCACAGATCTGGTTACTGAAGATTTAATAGTGTCATATGGAGTACATTTATGATGCTTAAATTGTGTTTTTTCCATCCTTTTTGGAGCTTGACATAGTCCATACAAATCGTCATTGTATGGCAAAGAGCAGCAGGAACATTCTTTTAATCTAAAGTCAAATGGGTTGAAATGACATGAGGGTGAGTAAATGATGACAGAAGTTTCCTTTTTGGGTGAATTATCCCCGTAATGTCACCTTGAGAAACTTTTCTCCTCTTTTAGTTTGAGATTTCGGCCCCCCAGAATGTCTTCACAGGGGGAAAAAAATCACGCTGACCTGATTCGAAAATTCCCTGAAATTGTCTCGACATCCGTTGTTTTTTTGTCATGCAATGGAGGATTGTTGCCTGAAATATCTAGAGCAGGTCCGGTGTGACATAATTATTCAAGGAGCATTTTGTCTAACCTTCGCAAACGGCGCCGTTCATCCATTCAGAGCCTGGCGTTTGGGTGAGAAATGTAGCAGGACCAGGGTTCAGTGTGGGACCTCAGGAGGCGACGAAGCAATTCGTTTCCATCTTTCTGAATGTCACCTGACCTACATGTGCTGCAGGAAGTCGGGTACATTTTTCTATCTGCCAGTTTGTAGAGATTTATCAGTGTCACTCCTTAAAATGCACATATCTTGTTCCTACACTAAAAAATCTTGGGTTATTTTTTCTATCCAAATCCTGAGCCTTCTTTTTTATTTTACTAGTTTTTGTGTTACTCAGATGCTGGGTCAGACGTAACAACCCAGTGTTTGGGTAGTTTTTGTGTTACTCAGATCCTGGGTCAGACGTAACAACCCAGTGTTTGGGTAGTTTTTGTGTTACTCAGATGCTGGGTCAGACGTAACAACCCAGTGTTTGGGTAGTTTCTGTGTTACCCAGATCCTGGATCAGACGTAACAACCCAGTGTTTGGGTAGTTTCTGTGTTACTCAGATCCTGGGTCAGACGTAACAACCCAGTGTTTGGGTAGATTTTGTGTTACCAAGATCCTGGATCAGACGTAACAACCCAGTGTTTGGGTAGTTTCTGTGTTACTCAGATCCTGGGTCAGACGTAACAACCCAGTGTTTGGGTAGATTTTGTGTTACCAAGATCCTGGGTCAGACGTAACAACCCAGTGTTTGGGTAGTTTTTGTGTTACTCAGATCCTGGATCAGACGTAACAACCCAGTGTTTGGGTAGTTTTTGTGTTCCTCAGATCCTGGATCAGACGTAACAACCCAGTGTTTGGGTAGTTTCTGTGTTACTCAGATCCTCGGTCAGACGTAACAACCCAGTGTTTGGGTAGATTTTGTGTTACCAAGATCCTGGGTCAGACGTAACAACCCAGTGTTTGGGTAGTTCTTGTGTTACTCAGATCCTGGATCAGACGTAACAACCCAGTGTTTGGGTAGTTCTTGTGTTACTCAGATCCTGGATCAGACGTAACAACCCAGTGTTTGGGTAGTTCTTGTGTTACTCAGATCCTGGATCAGACGTAACAACCCAGTGTTTGGGTAGTTTTTGTGTTCCTCAGATCCTGGATCAGACGTAACAACCCAGTGTTTGGGTAGTTTCTGTGTTACTCAGATCCTCGGTCAGACGTAACAACCCAGTGTTTGGGTAGTTTTTGTGTTACTCAGATCCTGGATCAGACGTAACAACCCAGTGTTTGGGTAGTTTTTGTGTTCCTCAGATCCTGGATCAGACGTAACAACCCAGTGTTTGGGTAGTTTCTGTGTTACTCAGATCCTCGGTCAGACGTAACAACCCAGTGTTTGGGTAGTTTTTGTGTTACTCAGATCCTGGGTCAGACGTAACAACCCAGTGTTTGGGTAGTTTTTGTGTTACTCAGATCCTGGGTCAGACGTAACAACCCAGTGTTTGGGTAGTTTTTGTGTTACTCAGATCCTCGGTCAGACGTAACAACCCAGTGTTTGGGTAGTTTTTGTGTTACTCAGATCCTGGGTCAGACGTAACAACCCAGTGTTTGGGTAGTTTTTGTGTTACTCAGATCCTGGGTCAGACGTAACAACCCAGTGTTTGGGTAGTTTTTGTGTTCCTCAGATCCTGGATCAGACGTAACAACCCAGTGTTTGGGTAGTTTCTGTGTTACTCAGATCCTCGGTCAGACGTAACAACCCAGTGTTTGGGTAGTTTTTGTGTTACTCAGATCCTGGGTCAGACGTAACAACCCAGTGTTTGGGTAGTTTTTGTGTTCCTCAGATCCTGGATCAGACGTAACAACCCAGTGTTTGGGTAGTTTCTGTGTTACTCAGATCCTCGGTCAGACGTAACAACCCAGTGTTTGGGTAGTTTTTGTGTTCCTCAGATCCTGGATCAGACGTAACAACCCAGTGTTTGGGTAGTTTCTGTGTTACTCAGATCCTCGGTCAGACGTAACAACCCAGTGTTTGGGTAGTTTTTGTGTTACTCAGATCCTGGGTCAGACGTAACAACCCAGTGTTTGGGTAGTTTTTGTGTTACTCAGATCCTGGGTCAGACGTAACAACCCAGTGTTTGGGTAGTTTTTGTGTTACTCAGATGCTGGGTCAGACATAACAACCCAGTGTTTGGGTAGTTTTTGTGTTACTCAGATCCTGGGTCAGACGTAACAACCCAGTGTTTGGGTAGTTTCTGTGTTACTCAGATCCTGGTCAGATGTCCCAGGGGTGAGTTACAGTATTTATCGTTTTTTTTGCGACCTCTTCAGAAGAGAGCAGGTTAGCTCCGCCAGATTGGTTCATGTCTTCTGTAAAATACAGGTTTGTGTACATTTTATTTACATTTGCATTTAATCATTTAGCAGACGCTTTTATCCAAAGCGACTTATAAAAAAGATGAAGGTGATGCTCTTTCATCCAGTCAGAAATGTCTGTCAGACAGGCAGCGATACGAACACTGACTGTAGGATCATCTGGTTGAAATGAGAAGTAGAGTTGAGTGTCATCAGCATAGCAGTGATAGGAGAAGCCGTGTTTCTGAATGACAGAACCTAATGATGACATGTAGATGGAGAAGAGAAGTGGTCCAAGGACTGAGCCCTGTGGAACCCCAGGACTCAGGAGCTAGATGATGTGACTTAGACACTTCACCTCTCCATGACACCCTGTAGGACCTCCCAGAGCGGTAAGACCTGAACCACTGGAGAGCAGTTCCTGAGATACCCATCTTCTTAAGTGTTGACAGGAGGATCTGGTGGTTAACTGTGTCAAAAGCAGCAGACAGATCCAGCAGAATGAGCACTGAGGATTTGGAAGCTGCTTTTGCCAGTCTCAGTGCCTCAGTTACCGAGAGCAAGGCAGTCTCAGTCGAATGGCCGCTTTTGAAGCCGGATTGGTTGTTGTCTAGGAGGTATTTTTTTGTGAATCCATTATTGTGCTGTATATCGTATCATTTTATGCAAAGCAACATACCGGGGTGCAATGAGTCATCTAAACGAGTGTCACATCATATTTCAGCTATGAGCGTAATGCAGGACGGCGGTCAGAAGTTAGAAGTTCTCCCGCTGAACGTTGATTCGAGCTCTGGCACGAGATCCAGCTCCGTTACAGTGGAAACGGGACAACAGACAACCGATCACAATCAATTACTTCTGAATGTTAAATTCTTACTTCTAACATGTATAAAAAACTATACAAAATATGCTATAGGCTACTGTAAAATATGATCGAAAATAAATAAAGGAATTATCATGCAAACCAGTAGGTGTGTGGAATATATATTACACATATATAATATTAAAGTTTAGAATATTTAAGTTATTCTGTAGAAATGTCCTGAAATCAAAATTGTCTCTCTACTTACTTTACTAATATATGTTCATGGTGTTTTTCAGTTTCTCCCTCTGAATGGCATTTTTCTCATGTTTCATGTTGTTTTTATGTCTCTGAAAATGTTACAGCATTGCTGAGATATTTTAGTTGTTCTTAAAAATGGTAATAAATAATATAGGAAAGCACTTACACGTCGGTTTGGATGAGTCCTGCGGATGCAGCTGACCTAGAAAGACAGTAAAAACAGAGGAGGAGGAAAAAAGACAAAGGGTCATTCGGTCATTTGAGTCGTTTTATCTTCAGCACGACATCATCTTGAAATCTTGAAGGACCAGTTGGAAACATCTCCTTTACTCAAACCAATATATATATATAAATTTGAGTTGATACAATGAAGGAAATTTGTTTAATAAACAGAAACTTAAAATATTATTGTATCTGAACCACATGAAAAAATTTATAAATCATGAAAATAGCACTGTTTGGCATGTTTCACTGCGTCATCAGAAATAAAACACACAATTACCCAATATACTTACAAAATCTTTTAATAATAATTTAATAAAGGTTGTCGAATCTTAAAAAATGTTCATTGTATTAACTCAAAATTTTAATTTCAATGAACTCAAAATTTTAAGGCAACCTTAAACAGTATATATATATATATATATATATATATATATATATATATATATATATAAGCTCTTCTACCCCTGAGACTGGCTGAAAGTGACTAATGCTGCATTTGGGGCGGCAGTGGCTTAGTGGTTCATGTAGATTGTCTACAAACCAGAAGGTTGGTGGTTCAATCGCCGGTTCCACCTGACCAAGTGTCGAAGTGTCCATGAGCAAGACACTAAACTCCAGCTGCTCCCGATGAGCTGGATGGCGCCTTACATGGCTGACATCGCTGTCGGTGTATGAATGGGTGAATGTGAGGCAAAAATGTAAAGCGCTTTGGATAAAAGCGCTATATAAATGCAGTCCATTTACCATTTACCATTTCAATCCTCTGGAAATCATAATTACACCATGATGTGTGTCCAAATGATTTTTTTCATGCTTTTACTTGATTATGTACTTCTCAAGGCATTCAGGAAACCTTCTAGCCCTAATGCAACATAATGAAGAGCATTAGGTGAGTAGTTGATTATTTCATCCATGTATTTTGTCTTTCTTGCACTGTAATTTTTGTTTTTTTAAAGTGCTACCTTAGATTTTTTACGTACATTCAACTTGGATGTTTAAGTTATTTCAACTTAAATTACAATAAACCTACTTAAACTGAATATTGCTTAACTTAAAAAAAAAAAAAAGTGAAAATTGCTTACCATAGCAAAGTACAATCGCTGTCATAACGTTTTTTTTTTTTTTTTTTTTTTTGCAGTGTGGTGTCTCATTAATCAGTGTTTTCTAGAAACATTACACAAAATGTGTGCCACCATCATTCACTTATGGTAAGTATCATAGATCTTTAAGTGACATGTCTCCGACGATCATGTGGTTTGAATGCAGCATGACTCTAGTTTTAGTTTTGTGATGTTTTGAAGTATCGGCACTGTCTGCAGATTTGAGTTGTGTTATTAGGTGTATGTTGAGGTACGGCTTCCACACAAATTATGAAGCAGCACAACTGTTTCCAACATTGATAATAATAAGAAATGTTTCTTGAGCAGAAAATCAGCCTATTAGAATGATTTCTGTAGGACCACGTGACACTGAAGATTGGATTTTTTCCCCTAATATTTTGTTTCAAAAATGTTTTGATTTAAATAGTTATGAATATGTGAGAGTGAACTACCTGTAGGTATGCCATCTGAGGATGAGCCTGTATTACTAATTCAGAGGTAGAAATTAACTTTGATATTGAGCTGAATGAAACATGAATGAAGCCTTTTTTTTTTCCTGAAAATGTAGGATTTCAACGAGCCGCTGCTCACGGATGATTGCCTTCCCACCTCTGTCATTTTATGGCAGTGTGTGAATCCGCCACTGATAAGGAAGCTTTACAGACAGAGAGACTGACGGTCTGTCATGGGCTCATTGCACTTTGGGAAAAGCCTGTCGCTTGATCCGGTTTAACTTGCTACTAAAAGGGGTCAGTGCTGGATTTACCCCAGGTGCTCGTGCATTTCTTAAAAATGCTAACCAATGCAAATAGCCATACTGTTATATCTCAATTATTCCAAATTATTTCAGTACAACAATACTTTAGATCCGCAATGTGTGCCGGGGATGACGGATGCCAGCTGTTCTTCAAACTTGGACAAAGCCTGTTTGGTCTGAAGCATTGATGGTTTCTCTCTGCAATAGTGCTTCAGCTCACCCAGGGGACGAGGACGGATAATGGAAGTTCAGAGCGGAAATGCTTAAGGGTTTTCTGGGAACCCCACGTGCCTTTTCCCTCTGGATCCACCTGAAGAGAACCTGAAGGATTCATTCAAACGCCACTGAAAGGCATAAAATGAAATTGAGATGCTTTGATATGACTGATTGAAATGTCTCATGGCTTAGTGTTTCAGTTCGGCAAGTAAAAAAAAAAAAAAACATCATGAGCTCATTTCTAATTTATACACTTATATAATTTATACACATTTTGCTCTGCATTAGTTGTGTAGCACTATTGCTATGGCTCATGCTGTTAGGGATTTGTCAGGGCTCTATCATACCCCTGCTTTTTTGCTAGTTTTTTAGCCCAACGCATTTATCATTTTCACATCCAGCTCCACGTTGTTCAAATAGCAAATGCGCTCATTTGTCCACCTGGGCGTGCTGGTCTGAAAACACACATTGTTGGTGTGTTAGTATCGTGAGGAACAGCGAATCCATTATGGTGCGAGCGCAACCGGTTTTTAAAGGGAATTGAAGATGAGACTCTGATTGTTTAATGCACAGTACCGACAAAAGACCCATGACTCATAAAGAGATGAGGGATAACCTTTTTGGACCGTGTGTCTGGCACGGTGAGCATTTTTCCCATTGTTAAACTAGCAAAAGTAGATTCGGACACGCCGTGCACCTGCGGCACACTTCAGACCATGTGCTCAGATGGTTAAAATAGGGCCTGTAATATCAAGTATAAAATTCAGTATCAAGTATTAAAGAGGTTATATTTAGAATTCAGAAACCTTCGTTATTAGCGACACCGGTGGGTGTTAAGAGAACTGCAACTTGTGCACATGTAATGTACAAGAGATGGAACATGATTCAAGATCCCTGATATACTCCAGGCAAAATTTTCTTCGTTTAGACAAAAAAACAACAACAACAACAACAACTTTGCAGCTCTATACTGTTAGCAAACTGTCCAATGACATCCAAACTTTCGAGAGTGACTTTTAAATAAATATGTACTGCGTGATAACTAAAACACCAGTGTTGGGTTCACGGATGAAAATGATAATTCAGATTTTTTTTGCTAATATAAAGGTCTTTTCATGACAAAAGTTAAATCAATAAGCGGGCTAAAGGAAACACAAATTCACGTCTGTAGTAGAAGGCACAGGTTAAACAAACCTTTCAGTCTTTCAAGTATACCATTCTTTCTTCAGCATTGATATTTTTTTTCCTTGTCCGTATACTTGAATTAGATCTTTAAAGGTCAGAAGTAATGACATTGGTTAATAAAGTGAGATTAAATTCATAAAGTATATTTGTGTATATTTATAGTATATTTAATTACTGCAGGCTTGCGTAATATTCAGAGTTTTTGTGCGAGATAAGTAAATACATGGTCACAAAATTAATAACATTTTTTATCCAAAGCGACTTGCATTGCATTCAAGCTATACATTTTTCAGAAAATAAGAATTCATATTTTAAGTTATTTTGCTTCTCATTAATGTATCTTTATTTGAGAAGTTTAGATATTTGTACTGACAGGACAGAAATAATAAGACAATTTGAGTAAGAAAGAAAAGTAAGAAATAATTTGCAGCTTAACTTTTGCTATCGCCACTGTTTGAGCTACAGGATTTTTGACTTTTTGGCACATAATTTGAATAATTCCTCAAGTAATCTTGTTTGTCATCTTGTTCTGGATAGGTGAGCTGTTATTTTAGACGGCTAATGAATGGTGGATTTAAAACTCTCAGACTTACAGTGGAGGAGGGACCCCATCTATATTTAGTCCAGCCTAATCGGCCAGCAAAGCAAACAAAAATGTCCTTAGTGCAGCTTTAATGAAATAAAAATGACAAACATGTATATATACATATGCATTTTATGGAAAATAGGAGGGTATGCAGATTAAAAGTCCATCGTTAATTAGGCTCATATCTAGGTCAACTCCACATGAAGTGTCTGCACTCATTGTGCTTGAAAAGACAAAACTGAGACACAATGTATGATTTTTCGGGACACGTTATATTGTTAACTTTTCATAACTCAAAGATTTTGCAAGAGATTTGCTTAGAGGAAATAAGACTTTAATGATATAAGACTAAGACTAGGTGTGCATAATACCTCATCTACACTGATCAGGCATAAAATGATCTCCCTTTTGCTGCCAAAACAAGCCCTGACCCATTGAGTCATGGACTCCACTAGACCCCTGAAGGTGTGCTGTGGTATCTGGCACCAAGATGTTAGCAGCAGATCCTTTAAGTCCTGTAAGTTGTGCAGTGGGGCCCCCATGGATCTGACTTGTTTGTTCAGCACATCCCACAGATGCTCGATTGGATTGAGATCTGGGTAATTTGGAGGCCAAGTCAACGCCTCAAACTCGTTGTTGTGCTCCTCAAACCATTCCTGAACCATTTTTTCCTTTGTGTTAGGAGAATTATCCTGCTGAAAGAGCCACAGCCACCAGGGAATACAGTTTCCATGAAAGGCTGAACATGGTCTGCAACAATGCTTAGGTAGGTGGAGCGTGTCAAAGTAACATCCACATGGATGGAGAACCCAAGGTTTCCCAGCAGAACATTGCCCAAAGCATCACACTGCCTCCACCGGCTTGACTTCTTCCCATAGTGCATCCTGGGGCCATGTGTTCCCCAGGTAAGTGACGTACACACACTGTATCCACATGATGTAAAAGAAAACGTGATTCATTGCTCTGTGGTCCAGTTCTGATGCTCACGTGCCACTGCTGGAGCTTTCGATGGTGGACAGGGGTCAGCATGGGCACCCTGACTGGTCTGTGTCTATGCCGCCCCATACACAACAAACTGAGATGCTCTGTGTATTCTGACACCTTTCTATCAGAACCAGCATTAACTTCTTGAGCAATCTGAGCTCCAGTAGCTCGTCTGTTTGATCGGACCACACGGGCCAGCCTTCGCTCCACACGTGCATCAATGAGCCTTGGCCGCCTGCAGTTTTGGAGATGCTCTGCCCATTTTTCCTGCTTCTAACAATTGAACTTTGAGGACAAAATGTTCACTTGCTGCCTAATATATCCCACCCATAAATAGGTACCTTGATGTTAGCATCCCTTCACTGCCTTCCCATTAAATTTAGGGTTGATATTAAAGTTCTTATGTTTATATATAAGGCGTTGTCGGGCCATGCACCAAGGTATTTCTGATCTTCTTGTGTCATACTGTCCTGCTAGGGCACTAGATCTCATCACTTACTCTTAACTGTGAAACAGTGCTACAAATGAAAGGGTGATCAGACTTTTTTTGTGGCTGGGCCCAAGCTTCGGAATGGTCTCCCTTTTAATGTGAGGTCTAATTTTTGTTGTTGTTGAGCCAACACATTATTTTTTAGAGTGCAGAAGTTGAATTTTGCCTTGAGTAACTGAATGTATGTGTCCATGTCCGTGTGTGTAACGAACTGCTCTGAGACAGAAGGTTGGTTGAAGATCCAAACGCAGTATTTATTGAAGGGTAATCCAAAGTCGTAGTCAATAGAACAGGCAAAAGGTCATAACAGGAAATTAGTCCGAAAAGGCAAACAAAACAGAAGGAACAGGCAAAAAGGGTAATCCACGGAGAAGGCAAGAAATCAAAGACCAAGATACATGAAACCAGAGAAACCCTCAGAAATGCAGTTGTGACACTAAACAAGACTTCGCAATGAATGACAGAGATAACCAGGCTTATATAGGCAGAGGTGATGAGACACAGGTGTGAACATTGAGTGCTAATGAGTCCGAGGAAAGGATTATGGGTAATGTAGTTTGTGATGGAGTGACAGTCCGGGGTGGAGTGCCCTCTGGTGGTGATCACGGGCACTCACACTGGTGAATTGTGACAGTGTGTATGTGTATGTGTGTCTGCTGTAATAAAGGTTAATAAGGACGTATTTTCGCTGCCACACAGACAGAGCTGCCAGTCCAGTGTGGAACCCGACTCCAACAGGTCTCCACCACATGCCGCGCTCGAATATTTTAGAATATTAATGACATACTTGGTATGCTGTTGTCATATGTCTTTAATTAGTATTCTATCAAGCCAATGAGGCGAGACCACCAGATGTAGCTCAAATGTCTCTCACTGGGGGAGTTCCGCAATGTGTCGAGTTTGTAGTGTCAGATCAGTAGTGTCGGCGGCTCCGCTGCGCCTGTTCATACTGTAAGTGAGATGATGAACACGGATAGGTTTATAATTGCTGTGGGCAAACACACTGAGTCTGTGAGGGAGCTTAATAACTCAAGGTCAGAGATGCTGGTTAAAAACTTCTCATGATGATTTACATGCTAAGGTGCATA
The DNA here is from genome assembly GCF_024679245.1 of Pseudorasbora parva. Lineage (NCBI taxonomy): Eukaryota > Metazoa > Chordata > Actinopteri > Cypriniformes > Gobionidae > Pseudorasbora > Pseudorasbora parva. The sequence goes on along the minus strand of NC_090177.1, from coordinate 8,363,204 downwards.
AAATAAGCTCTCAAAGTCAACATGAAACACCTTTTTGAATCAAATTAACTTGCAATTTTTTTAAATAATATAAACGTTTCAAAACAGATGCATGCTGGAATTGTATTATATTATATTAATCATATAACAATGTGAATAATAAGTATATAATAACAATTCAAAATAATAAGTGAAACTTGTGATATCTCAATCCAATCGAGCATCTGTAGGATGTGCTGATCAAACATGTCCGATCCATGGAGGTCCACCTTGTATCTTGTTGCCAGGTACCACAGCACTAGTGGAGTTCATGCCTCGACGGGTCAGAGCTGTTGTGGCAGCAAGAGGGGGACCAGCACAATATTAGGAAGGTATTAATAATGTTATATAGATTATATTTATATCATTTCAAATAATAATTATATTTGGAAGATTGCATAAACGGCTTAGACTAGACTAACCTGTTAGTCATCAAATATAATATAATATGTATATAATATCTATCCATTTTTCAAGTATATTTCAAATTTCAAATATATCATAATTATGACAGTAAATTTGGTCCCAAAAGGTGTTTCATGTTTACTTTTTTTTTTTTTACGTGGCTGAACATGTAAGCAGACTACAGGGAATTCATATTAGTTGTGAAAATACTGTTTTGCAGTGGTTTGAGTATTATATATTTGTAAATGGTATTGTGGTTTTGTGTGTGTATTGTTTAGTTATATAGTGTTGTTGATCTTGCTATTTGATTTAGTCTTGCGTTAATGAACATAATGCGATGACGTTATGGTAATGTTATTGATAGAAGAAAGTGTAAGTACTTTGAGTACTTTCAGCTAATAGGAAGTGACTTGTATCATTTGTGTGTGGGCCATCATCATCATCTTTTTGAGATTTATACAAACACGGTCTGCACACTATTCAAAGTTTTCCCAGTGGCATCAGACTGCACAACCCTTTCTAGCCCCAATTGGGGACCAAATCTGGGAAATATTTATATGCAAATGGTAGTGATGAATGAGACGGAGAGGGAAACATCTTAGAAAGGCTACAGTGACTCATGACACACTCAATAAATCAAGACGACGGAGTGTGTGTGTGTGTGTGTGTGTGTGTGTGTGTGTGTGTGTGTGTGTGTGTGTGTGTACGCGTCTATTTGTGAAAAACAGAAGCAGTGCGAGAGATTGTGAGCGTGTGTGTGTATGTGTGTGTGTTTCCGCTCTCCTCTCGTCTAAGGCAGCTGAGGTCAGTGCTCTTGACCTGCTTAAATGCCACAGTCACTGAGAGCTTTATCTGCACCACGCAAATGATCAGTCGCCTCATCTGTATTCAGCACAAAACACACACACACACAAGTTCGTTTCATTTCCATTGATTGTATATCAGGATAATTATATTTTCTGTGGCCTAAGCCAACCCCTAACCCTAAAAAATAAACATTTGCAAAACACTAGACTTAAACTTTTCAGACAACTCCCCCCCCCCCCCCCCCCCCCCCAGAATAATTTATTGTATGAATATCCGAACATGCAATGTATCAAACGAAAGAAAAGAAAAACAGAGCCTCTGCTTTTATTCTAGCTTAATTTTTTTTTCAACACTTGAATATGGGTTTCATAAAAAAGCAACAAAAAAGTTTGGCCCCACTTTATTTTATGTGGCCTTAAGTACTGTGTACTTACATCAGAAAATAAGTATAATGCACTTACTGTGTTCAAATTGTATTGCAAAACACCTTAGCTGATATTGAGCTGGGATACGGGTAGAGTTAGAGACAGGTGTGGTGGTGTGGGTCAGTTTAAGGGTAGAGTTAGGGACAGGTGTGGTGGTGTGGGTTAGTTTAAGGGTAGAGTTAGGGACAGGTGTGGTGGTGTGGGTCAGTTTAAGGGTAGAGTTAGGGACAGGTGTGGTGGTGTGGGTCAGTTTAAGGGTAGAGTTAGGGACAGGTGTGTTGGTGTTGGTCAGTTTAAGGGTAGAGTTAGGGACAGGTGTGGTGGTGTGGGTCAGTTTAAGGGTAGAGTTAGGGACAGGTGTGGTGGAGTGGATCAGTTTAAGGGTAGAGTTAGGGACAGGTGTGGTGGAGTGGATCAGTTTAAGGGTAGAGTTAAGGTCAGGTGTGGTGGTGTGGGTCAGTTTAAGGGTAGAGTTAGGGACAGGTGTGGTGGTGTGGGTCAGTTTAAGGGTAGAGTTAGGGACAGGTGTGGTGGTGTGGGTCAGTTTAAGGGTAGGGTTAGGGACAGGTGTGTTGGTGTGGGTCAGTTTAAGGGTAGAGTTAGGGACAGGTGTGGTGGTGTGGGTCAGTTTAAGGGTAGGGTTAGGGTCAGGTGTGGTGGTGTGGGTCAGTTTAAGGGTAGAGTTAGGGTCAGGTGTGGTCGTGTGGGTCAGTTTAAGGGTAGAGTTAGGGTCAGGTGTGGTGGTGTGGGTCAGTTTAAGGGTAGAGTTAGGGACAGGTGTGGTGGTGTGGGTCAGTTTAAGGGTAGGGTTAGGGTCAGGTGTGGTGGTGTGGGTCAGTTTAAGGGTAGAGTTAGGGTCAGGTGTGGTGGTGTGGGTCAGTTTAAGGGTAGAGTTAGGGTCAGGTGTGGGTCAGTTTAAGGGTAGAGTTAGGGACAGGTGTGGTGGTGTGGGTCAGTTTAAGGGTAGAGTTAGGGTCAGGTGTGGTGGTGTGGGTCAGTTTAAGGGTAGAGTTAGGGACAGGTGTGGGGGTGGGGGTGTGGGTCAGTTTAAGGGTAGAGTTAGGGACAGGTGTGGTGGTGTGGATCAGTTTAAGGGTAGAGTTAGGGTCAGGTGTGGTGGTGTTGGTCCGTTTAAGGGTAGAGTTAGGGTCAGGTGTGGTGGTGTGGGTCAGTTTAAGGGTAGAGTTAGGGACAGGTGTGGTGGTGTGGGTCAGTTTAAGGGTAGGGTTAGGGACAGGTGTGGTGGTGTGGGTCAGTTTAAGGGTAGAGTTAGGGTCAGGTGTGGTGGTGTGGGTCAGTTTAAGGGTAGAGTTAGGGTCAGGTGTGGTGGTATGGGTCAGTTTAAGGGTAGAGTTAGGGTCAGGTGTGGTGGTGTGGGTCAGTTTAAGGGTAGAGTTAGGGACAGGTGTGGTGGTGTGGTGTGGGTCAGTTTAAGGGTAGGGTTAGGGTCAGCTGTGGTGGTGTGGGTCAGTTTAAGGGTAGGGTTAGGGACAGGTGTGGTGGTGTGGGTCAGTTTAAGGGTAGGGTTAGGGTCAGGTGTGGTGGTGTGGGTCAGTTTAAGGGTAGGGTTAGGGACAGGTGTGGTGGTGTGGGTCAGTTTAAGGGTAGGGTTAGGGACAGGTGTGGTGGTGTGGGTCAGTTTAAGGGTAGAGTTAGGGTCAGGTGTGGTTGTGTGGGTCAGTTTAAGGGTAGAGTTAGGGACAGGTGTGGTGGTGTGGGTCAGTTTAAGGGTAGAGTTAGGGACAGGTGTGGTGGTGTGGGTCAGTTTAAGGGTAGGGTTAGGGTCAGGTGTGGTGGTGTGGGTCAGTTTAAGGGTAGAGTTAGGGTCAGGTGTGGTGGTGTGGGTCAGTTTAAGGGTAGAGTTAGGGTCAGGTGTGGTGGTGTGGGTCAGTTTAAGGGTAGAGTTAGGGACAGGTGTGGTGGTGTGGGTCAGTTTAAGGGTAGGGTTAGGGTCAGGTGTGGTGGTGTGGGTCAGTTTAAGGGCAGAGTTAGGGTCAGGTGTGGTGGTGTGGGTCAGTTTAAGGGTAGAGTTAGGGACAGGTGTGGGGGTGGGGGTGTGGGTCAGTTTAAGGGTAGAGTTAGGGACAGGTGTGGTGGTGTGGATCAGTTTAAGGGTAGAGTTAGGGTCAGGTGTGGTGGTGTTGGTCCGTTTAAGGGTAGAGTTAGGGTCAGGTGTGGTGGTGTGGGTCAGTTTAAGGGTAGAGTTAGGGACAGGTGTGGTGGTGTGGGTCAGTTTAAGGGTAGGGTTAGGGACAGGTGTGGTGGTGTGGGTCAGTTTAAGGGTAGAGTTAGGGTCAGGTGTGGTGGTATGGGTCAGTTTAAGGGTAGAGTTAGGGTCAGGTGTGGTGGTGTGGGTCAGTTTAAGGGTAGAGTTAGGGACAGGTGTGGTGGTGTGGTGTGGGTCAGTTTAAGGGTAGGGTTAGGGTCAGCTGTGGTGGTGTGGGTCAGTTTAAGGGTAGGGTTAGGGACAGGTGTGGTGGTGTGGGTCAGTTTAAGGGTAGGGTTAGGGTCAGGTGTGGTGGTGTGGGTCAGTTTAAGGGTAGGGTTAGGGACAGGTGTGGTGGTGTGGGTCAGTTTAAGGGTAGGGTTAGGGGCAGGTGTGGTGGTGTGGGTCAGTTTAAGGGTAGAGTTAGGGTCAGGTGTGGTTGTGTGGGTCAGTTTAAGGGTAGAGTTAGTGACAGGTGTGGTGGTGTGGGTCAGTTTAAGGGTAGAGTTAGTGACAGGTGTGGTGGTGTGGGTCAGTTTAAGGGTAGAGTTAGGGTCAGGTGTGGTGGAGTGGGTCAGTTTAAAGGTAGAGTTAGGGTCAGGTGTGGTGGTGTGGGTCAGTTTAAGGGTAGAGTTAGGGTCAGGTGTGGTGGTGTGGGTCAGTTTAAGGGTAGAGTTAGGGTCAGGTGTGGTGGTGTGGGTCAGTTTAAGGGTAGAGTTAGGGACAGGTGTGGTGGAGTGGGTCAGTTTAAGGGTAGAGTTAGGGACAGGTGTGGTGGTGTGGGTCAGTTTAAGGGTAGAGTTAGGGACAGGTGTGGTGGTGTGGGTCAGTTTAAGGGTAGAGTTAGGGACAGGTGTGGTGGAGTGGGTCAGTTTAAGGGTAGAGTTAGGGACAGGTGTGGTGGTGTGGGTCAGTTTAAGGGTAGAGTTAGGGTCAGGTGTGGTGGTGTGGGTCAGTTTAAGGGTAGAGTTAGGGACAGGTGTGGTGGAGTGCGTCAGTTTAAGGGTAGGGTTAGCTGTAAGGGGAGTGCCAACTGTGTAATTACAAATGTAACTACAGAAATTAATTACAGACGTAATTACATGCAGGTATTTTTAAAATGTAAGTACAATGTAAAAACATGTATGTACACAATAAGTGCATTGTATCAAATGATTAATTACAATTTTAGTACATAGTAGTTAAGGCCACCTAATATAAAGTGGGTCCAAAAGTTTTTTATGGGTTTGTTAGTTTAGTTTAAGTTAACAATAATAACCTTGGCTTCAAGTGATTTATCTCTTTTGGGGATTTTTTTTTTTATAGACATTTAGACACTTTATTTCCAAAAGTATTGGGACGCCCCTCCAAATCACTGAATTCAGGTGTTTCAATCACTTCATGGCCACAGGTGTATAAATCAAGCACTAGGCATACAGACGCTTCTACACACATTAGTAAAAGAATGAGTCGCTCTCAGGAGCAGCGTGGTACCGTGATAGGTTTCCATCTGTGCAATAAGTCCATTTATTAAATTTCCTCACTACTAAATATTTCACACTCAACTATTAGTGGGGTTATTACAAAGTGGAAGCAATTGGGAACAACAGCAACTGCAACCATAAAGTGAGTGGGGTCAGCGCATGCTGAGGGTCACAGTGCACAGAAGTCACTAACTTTCTGCAGAGCCAATATCTACAGACCTCCAAACTTCTGTGGCCTTCAGATGAGCTCAAGAACAGTGTGTAGAGAGCTTTATGGAATGGGTTTATATGGTCGAGCAGCTCATCCAAGCCTTACATCAGCAAATGCAATGCAAAGTGTCAAATGCATCAGCCTCTGGACTGTAGAGCAGTGCAGATGCGTTCTCTGAAGTGGCCAATCACGCTTCTCTGTTACCCCTTTTCCACCAGAATGAATCGGGTGCTAGTACAGAGCCAGTGCTAGCGCCAGTTCTGAGTTGGTTCAACTGACGAGCCTTTAAGAACCGGTTTGCCTTTCCACGGGCTAGAGAGCCAGCACAGAGCCAGGTCTTACCAGGTTTTTCTCAGCAATGCTAGCGAAGAAGCGAGAAACACAAACACACCAGGCTTTGTTCGAGATACATTGGTGCGGCACAGACCGATCATGAGCGTTTCATAAGGAGTCGTATGCTCTCGCTGTACTTTTATGTCATACAGCGATCGGTCTGCGCAGCACTGATGCATCTCGAACAAGTCTTCCATCAACAGCGGTAACGTTGCGTTACTATTGATACTCATGGCTTTACGATCCTACATCGGCATCGAAACACAACGAATCCAACACATTCGTGCAGCTTGGGAGATTGCAGTCGAGCAGCTGTTACCTTGATTTGCTGACATTTCAAAAACGGCAGTCACAAGTTTGTGTTGGTCTTGTTGGTTACTGTAAACCGCTTCCAGCCCCTGACGCAAGCAGTTCTTACTTCTAGACCAGCAATATGTTGGTGCTACATAAGAACCACTTTTCCTGGTTCAGATCTGGTACTTTGGGTGTGGAAAGACAAAGAACTGATTTGAAACTAGGCTCTGGCTCCGAACCAGCACCCCTGGAAAAGGGGTATGTCTGGTAATCCGATGGACGAGTCTGGGTTTGGGCATGACCCCTTAGTTCCAGTGAAAGGAACTCTTAATGTGTCAGCATACCAAGATGTTTTGGACAATTCCATGCTCCCAACTTTGTGGGAACAATTTGGGGATGACCCCTTCCTGTTCCAACATGACTGCACACCAGACCTCACAAATGCGTTTTTAGAAGAATGGTCACACTCCTAATCCTTGTGGAAAGCCTTCCCAGAAGAGTTGAAGATGTTATAGCTGCAACAGGTGAGCAAACTCCATATTAAAAATGGGATGTCATTAAAATTCATGTGCATGTAAAGGCAGGCACCCAAAACTTTTGACAATATAGGGTATTTTACTGTAAAACAAGTGAAATTATATTTAACAATAATTGCAGTACATAAGTAAGTTCATATTAAACTGGATCTGCAATGAGAAAAAAACATTTAGGCCAGGACTGATGACTCTTTCTCTGAAGTGCTTTTGTTTTTTGATTTTTTGTTTGTTTTTGCAGTCTGGGAAGCTGTAAAGGATTTTGAAAAAAAGAAATGGAAATTCATGTTAACTCCTGTAAAAGCAGTCAGACAGCCCTTGCTATTTTTATGTGCAATAATTCTGTTAGATTTAAGCTGGATATTCACTGTCAATCCCCAAGCACTCGGATCACTGGAGATCTGTGGTTTGTTGATATTGAAATCCAGAATTATGGTAAGACTTTGTAATGACGCCATGAGTTTCCGGTTCCATTGTACTGAAGTAAATGGGATTTTTGAATGGATCTTTGGTTAAATCCCTGAATTAAGGTTTGTGGTGAACAGAAGCTCAAGATACTTTCACATTCTGTCTACAACATGCAAGATATGAAGCACTGTACATGTCACACCCTCACAGCCATCAGACAATGCCACACCCACTCGTTCCCCATCACCGGCATTCTGATCACCTGTGCACCATCACCAGTCATCACTACATAAGCACTCCTCACCTTCACACTCACTGTCTGGTCTTGCACCGATCCACCCGTGACTACCTGTCCTTCATCGAAGCCTTCACCTGTAGCATCTTCATCTTCATCATCATTGTCCTCTTCATCATCTTCGTCTTCACCATCATCCTCGTCTTCACCTCCATCGTCCTTCGTCTGAGTGATAGCATCCATCTAAGTATCACCTGTGTCCGTTACCTCTGATAATAAACTTTGCACTTGCACTAATCCATCTTGGTCCTCGTCTGTGTCTGACAGTACACAAGCAATGTAATACCGTGTGCTTTTTTTTTTTTTAAAGGTTTTACTTGGAAAAGGTGCTTGCTAACAAGTGTCTAAATGGGACTATAAAGGTTGTCGGATAGGTGAACAGGTAAACTCATTTACTCACTAGTCCCTTTCACAGCCTCGTTGTGTTTATATACAGGTCCTTCTCAAAAAATTAGCATATGTGATAAAAGTTCATTATTTTTCATAATGTAATGATAAAAATTAAACTTTCATATATTTTAGATTCATTGCACAACAACTGAAATATTTCAGGTCTTTTATTGTTTTAATACTGATGATTTTGGCATACAGCTCATGAAAACCTTCTAAAAAAAATTGCATATTTCATCCGACCAATAAAAGAAAAGTGTTTTTAATTAATAAAAGTCAACCTTCAAATAATTATGTTCAGTTATGCACTCAATACTTGGTCGGGAATCCTTTTGCAGAAATGACTGCTTCAATGCGGCGTGGCATGGAGGCGATCAGCCTGTGGCACTGCTGAGGTGTTATGGAGGCCCAGGATGCTTTGATAGCGGCCTTAAGCTCATCCAGAGTGTTGGGTCTTGCGTCTCTCAACTTTCTCTTCACAATATCCCACAGATTCTCTATGGGGTTCAGGTCAGGAGAGCTGGCAGGCCAATTGAGCACAGTAATACCATGGTCAGTAAACCATTTACCAGTGGTTTTGGCACAGTGATCAGGTGCCAGGTCGTGCTAAAAAACCAAATCTTCATCTCCATAAAGCTTTTCAGCAGATGGAAGCATGAAGTGCTCCAAAATCTCCTGATAGCTAGCTGCATTTACCTTGCCCTTGATAAAACACAGTGGACCAACACCAGCAGCTGACCTGGCACCCCAGACCATCACTGACTGTGGGTACTTGACACTGGGCTTCAGGCATTTTGGCATTTCCTTCTCCTCAGTCTTCCTCCAGACTCTGGCACCTTGATTTCCGAAAGACATGCAAAATTTGCTTTCATCCGAAAAAAGTACTTTGGACCACTGAGCAACAGTCCAGTGCTGCTTCTCTGTAGCCCAAAAGTGTCTTGACCTGGGGAATGCGGCACCTGTAGCCCATTTCCTGCACACGCCTGTGCACGGTGGCTCTGGATGTTTCTACTCCAGACTCAGTCCACTGCTTCCGCAGGTCCCCCAAGGTCTGGAATCGGTCCTTCTCCACAATCTTCCTCAGGGTCTGGTCACCTCTTCTCGTTGTGCAGCGTTTTTTGCCACACTTTTTCCTTTCCACAGACTTCCCACTGAGGTGCCTTGATACAGCACTCTGGGAACAGCCTATTCGTTCAGAAATTTCTTTCTGTGTCTTACCCTCTCGCTTGAGGGTGTCAATGATGGCCTTCTGGACAACAGTCAGGTCGGCAGTCTTACGATGATAGTATTGAGTAATGAACCAGGCTGGGAGTTTTTAAAAGCCTCAGGAATCTTTTGCAGGTGTTTAGAGTTAATTAGTTGATTCAGATGATTAGGTTAATAGCTCGTTTACAGAACCTTTTAATGATATGCTCTAATTTTTTGAGATAGGAATTTTGGGTTTTCATGAGCTGTATGCCAAAATCATCATTATTAAAACAATAAAAGACCTAAAATATTTTAGTTGGTGTGCAATGAATCTAAAATATATGAAAGTTTATTTTGTATCATTACATTATGGAAAATAATTAACTTTTATCACATATGCACATTTTTTGAGAAGGACCTGTAATAGCACTCTTGCAATGTATTCCAACTCAAACTTTCAGGGGGAAAGGTTTTAAATGAAGGTGGAAAGAGTTGTTGTAGCTTAAAGGAAGTGCCTTGAAATTCACAACATTAGTCAGTGTGTGTATACAATTTCCACTGAAACAGGAAGACAAGGCAGGACATTGAAAAGCTCCTCCCATTTTTAAAAATAGCCAGTAGAGTTTAGTTTATATCACAGCTCGGCCGCATTTTTATTATCCTAATCTCTAAACGTTTCTCCTTGTTATTCTCCATATCGCTTCAAAATAGCATTATGTGCACGGGTCTAATACGTTTTCTAGTCTGCGTCGACTCGATCACTCGATCCTATTTGGACCAGAGCTGCTGCGATTCACGTGACACTAATGTGAAATCAGACTTCATTTGCCCCGATGGAAAGTATTTACATGTGCCATTCATCATGTAGAAAATAGCAAATGTGTGAACAAGTGAATGATTTCAGCCAAAGCTTCAGCATCTATCGATAAAGAAGGGGTGGGGCTTCAGATTCTAGAGAGCTTTTGATTGGACAGAAAATCTAATGAGAAGCTGAAGTGTGAGTAATATCATCAAAATCATTGGCAGAAGTGAGTAAAAGTAAGTTTTGAACACTTTAATTTTCTAAATGCAAATGCTGTTGCTTTAGAGCACACTAGATAACAGTAAGGCTAACGTATTCATACAGAAAGCCAAAAAAAACTTCAATGGTGGGGACGTTGAAGTCATGTGACTGTAGTTCATTTATATCCTAGGTTTAGCTTTTTACTTGTATTTAGGGTTCAAAATGCATAAAGTTGTGTTCATTTGTGAAGATTTTCATGCTTCAAAAGATTCTGCAAAAAATGTTCTTCTCTATTTCTTCTAAAATTCTCTTTTTCTCTTCCACAGAGAGAGTAACAGCACATGGGTTTCGAAGACGTGAGGTGGAATAAATATGACAGAATTTGTATTTTTGGATGAATTATTCGTTTATTACCAGCAAGTGCTCCCAAAGCAGCTGCTTTAATAACACAAACGTCTCGTTCCATTCAGCAGGAGGAGTGTTATAAAGAGCGTGTGTAAAATTGCATGCGATTTAAATGCATTGACTGGATTCCCTGCATATGTATTTGCGTAATATCATCAAGCAGCTGTGATTGAGGAGCGAAAGCCATTTCATTCAGCCATGTTTGTGTTTATGTAATCATTACTTCCTTTTGGAAGCGCACGCCTGATGGACTCATAACGAGGGTCATTATAACTCAGCCGTCGAATTACACAACAACCAATCAAAACGCAGAATGAGGGCATGGAATTTAGAGCGTTCTCACTATCACTGTCGCTCTCTCAATTTGTGCATCCTCTCTCCTGATCGCTCGAGAGAGAGAGAGAGAGGTGTGTCTGTGTGTGTGTGTCTTCTCATTTCAGAAAGAAGCCTGGCATTACTGTGAGGTGCCTGACCCTGATGTCATGAATATTCATGAGCGTATACTATCTGTCAGCCGGTGGCCCGTCATTGTGTCATCTTTATCAGCGTGTGTGTCATTTCACTGGCACTGGCTTGGAGAGGCCTGATTTGTAATTATGTTGTTCAATCCTGGGCACAAGGACACCCCGTTATACAAAACCTGCTCTTTTTGTTGAACCAGAAGTTATTGCATACATTTAAAGGGGTAATATCATGATAAGTTTATTTATTCTTTATCTTAAAGGCAGTGATTTGTACTCGAGATTTGTACTCGGTCTCGAGACCATATTTTAATGGTCTCGGTCTCGTCATGGACTCGTGTCCATTTGGACTCGGAATTGACTCGTACTCGAACATGTTAGGACTCTGACTTATTTTCAAGTCCACTCGAGTCCCGTTCAAAATATTCATGATTATTAGGCCTACACTATGTTAATATTTCTAGTTAATAATTGATGTTTGACACTTCCAATGATGTGTGGTTTTCTTAAGCGCAACTGCACTTGACTCAGGAGCATCGTTTAGGGGATGTAACCAAATCCCATTGAAATCCCTCAGTTACAACCCCCTAATATTTCAACATGAAAATCACAGTAGATCAAAAGAAAAATACGTAGAATTCATTTGTTTTGAAACAATAATTTTGTTCCTAATCAAATATGAGTTTGTCATAATAAATAGGACAAAAAATAATCCCCCTCCATTGAACCGATTGGGGGGGGGGGGGGGGGAGACGTTTAATGGATGTATTTCTGTGTTAAAAATACTCCTTCCGGTTTCTCACAAGTTTCGGAGAGTTTTTTTCGAGTATGGCTCGACTTGACGTTAATAGACCGGAAGGTCCTTGTATGGGCCGTACGGGCTCTTCTCCCGGTAGGGTGCGCGCACGTGAGAGGAAAAGCACTGAAAAATCTTCGAAAGGAAACGCATGAGAGCGAGAGAGGAAAAGCACGGCCATAAACACTACTCTCAGCTGCAGATCCAGTCGTCCGTGAACACTAATGTCGGTTATAGTCCGCGCCGCGCTCCACTTCATTCCTCCACTTTGACATCAAGCGACTTCAACGCTTCAGCACAGCATTCTGGGAAGGCAGCGCTGCATTTGAACCGATTTGAACCCAGAAATGCTTCAGTCACATCGCAAAGTGGATCTCCACACTCCAAGAAGTGTGTTTTTGATGGAGCGGTCCCAGTGATAAAGGTTCGGTCCTGCTTTGGAAGCAGCCGGTGAGTAAAACTGCTTCAAATGTCTGTGCTGTTGGCTATCGTCGCGTGAGTAAACATCAGTAAACGACACGATCGCGTGCTTCGTCTTTCAAATGCGCTAACGGACTTCATTGCTGTTTGAACGTTATTCTAGTCTGACGTGCAAAACCGTTTTGCTTGCTGCTAAGGTTTGGTCGCATACAATAGTCCAAACCGAATCATGTCCTCATAAACTGCGAGTAAACACACACAAATGTTGACAGGCCACTAAATACAGTCCATACCACAGAGACGGACGTCCTGCTGTTGCTGTTTCTATTTCAGCCTCCGAATGATTCTGGATAATATATCTATTAGCTGAGATCAATAGCGATGGGTTTCTCCACGCTTGAGGACGTCACCGCTTTGCGCACTCGTCATTCTTTAGCTCCGCCCACACGATACGCCTCCAGCCGCTCGTTTTTTTCCGGAAAGACTCAGTACAGCCCATATTTCTTTTACAAATATAATAAAACTAAAGACTTTTCGGAGATATGAAGGATGCAATACTACTATAGGTACTCAAGATTGACATGAGATTGACTGAAACTGAGTGTTTCACCCCCCCCCCCCCCCCCCTTTAACTGCCGGTCAGCGAGGGATGCAAAAAAATAAAGCATGTACTGAGAATGAGGTATGAGAATACTGTGTAATAGCTGAGTACACACCACATATATTTAGCTAGCTAATCCATTGCAATGTATTTAGCTATAACTATCAGTATAACAAGTTACCAAAGCCATCTGTTTTGCTATTTCATTTTTCAATAGTGTCTGTAATTAATGACAAAAGTATTCACATCGGTTTTTGTTTTCTTCCTAAATTAATCTGACTTTTGAACGAATTGTGTGAATGAACGATTTAAGTGGCTCACCTTTAAGTGCCGCCTACTGGTGGTTTCAATTCTCAATTTCTTTCTTTTTATAATCTCTACTAGTTAGAATTTTATGAATAATTATACACAAACTTCATAAAGTCATGAGATGTATAATCTCTTAACATGTTTTACAACAGATTCAAGATTAATATACCAGTAGGGTAGAAAAGTCAGCAGAGGGAGAGGAGGAACAGATAGATAGATAGATAGATAGATAGATAGATAGATAGATAGATAGATAGATAGATAGATAGATAGATAGATAGATAGATAGATAGATAGATAGATAGAACAACAGATAGATAGATAGATAGACAGACAGACAGACAGACAGACAGACAGACAGACAGATAGACAGATAGATAGATAGATAGATAGATAGATAGATAGATAGATAGATAGATAGAAATCCTTATATATATTCCTCATTAGTGCCTGCGTGGATCGAATGAGGAGTCTATGTAAATATATCTATAATTGCACCGGCTCTCTGTGGTCTCGGTCTCGACTCAGACTCAAATGAGCTGGTCTCGACTCGGACTCCACCCCTCTCTGAACTCGGACTCGACTCGGACTCGAATGAGCTGGTCTCGACTCGGACTCGAATGAGCTGGTCTCGACTCGGACTCGAATGAGCTGGTCTCGACTCGGACTCGACCCTCTCTGAACTCGGACTCGACTCAGGCTCGAATGAGCTGGTCTCGATTCGGACTCGACCCTCTCTGAACTCAGACTCGACTCAGGCTCGAATGAGCTGGTCTCGACTCGGACTCGACCCTCTCTGAACTCAGACTCGACTCAGGCTCGAATGAGCTGGTCTCGACTCGGACTCGACCCTCTCTGAACTCAGACTCGACTCAGGCTCGAATGAGCTGGTCTCGACTCGGACTCGACCCTCTCTGAACTCGGACTCGACTCGGACTCGAATGAGCTGGTCTCGACTCGGACTCGACCCTCTCTGAACTCGGTCTCGACTCAGGCTCGAATGAGCTGGTCTCGACTCGGACTCGACCCTCTCTGAACTCGGTCTCGACTCGGACTCGAATGAGCTGGTCTCGACTCGGACTCGAATGAGCTGGTCTCGACTCGGACTCGACCCTCTCTGAACTCGGACTCGACTCGGACTCGAATGAGCTGGTCTCGACAGCAACACTGCTTAAAGGTGGGGTAAGTGTTATTTCACTCGGGTCGAGTCCAATAACAACCTTGTAGCAAATCAGCATGTAAAGGGCATGTCTACTATTGATGGTGAGAAGAGAGGCCCAGTGCACGTCATTATTCAAAACACACGATACACACCTGACGGACATTAGCCGAGAACTAATATATGCTGGCTTTTGCTTGAATATGCTTGTGTGTCATGTTCGCTTGTTTGTCCATTTGTGATCGTATTGTCACTCACTTCAGCTGTCACAGGGTGTTTTGGTGTAGGTTCATGTGTCATGTTTTGATCATGTTTTATCGTGTTCACAGTCATGTTTTGTCATGCACTTCCTGGTTTTGTCATGTGCTCTATTGTCATGTGACTCCATGCCCTACGTGTTCCTGTGTCATTGGTTTATGAGTTGATCATTGTTCACAGGTGTCCCTTGTCTTGTCATTAGCCCTTGTGTATTTAAGTCCTCATGTTGCCGTAGTCTTTGTCTGATATTGAATGTGTAACCCAGTATTGGTCAAATCAAGTAATTTGTTTTTGCCAAGTCTTTGTTTTATGTTTTGGATTAATAAAGAAGCTGCACTCGGGTTCAAAACCTCGTCTTCAGTGGATTGTTACGATAAAGACCCGTTCATTTCCACACCGTATGGAGCATCGAAATCTCCTCAGTGTTTCAAGCGACAGCTCACACAATGTCTCCGACAAGTAAGATACTATACTCCTAATATATGTTTGCTTCCTCTTTTCATGATCTATATAACCCATATCAGGTCATAATTGTAATATGTTCATTAGTTAGACTGTTGTGGCCGTGTACTATTGAGCTGTCATGAGAACGTTTTTTTTGTGATGGCAGGTGTGACTTTTTCATTGAATATTAGACATGGATTAGTAACACAGATTCTGCTATAGTCGTTGCCTGGGTTACGTATTTGTGGGGCGGAGCTATCAATATAGGGCAGAGACCTTTGGGGGGTAGGGGCGTGTTATTTAAAAAACTATTTTAAAATATAGTATATAGCAATTAAATGTAGTATTATATTTAAATGTAGGCTAATATTATAATTCACAATATTAATTATATTTAAGTTATTACAATTAATATTACTATTGTATTCAAATATATTATAGTTAAATGAAAATAAAATATAGTACATTTAATTAATGGCTAAAAAAGGGAAAGATAAAAAAGTGAGAAAAAAATTGAAAATATATCCGTCTTCTCCATCCTTTCCTGGCTGACCACACATGTTCCGCACACACACAAGCAATGTCCGTCCATATACCTTCAGACATAGACAAATGGCCGCTGTACCTGAAACAAATTGTCCCGGGTTAAAGAGAAGGCGTTTGTGAGAGCGTGTAGAGAGGTCGTTCTACTCTGCGTCTCTCCAGGATTGCTGACAGTCACTTTACTTCAGCCAGCACATATTTCACACGTCTTCACAAGCTCCGCGAGGATTTCTCATTCAGAGCTCATTACCTCGCCTGACAATTAATTCATAATGGTGGTCACGGCTACATCCGTAGAGACCGCGGTCACGCCGGCCTGCTCGTGTGGCCTATATGTGGGAACGAGTCATGCAGAGGTCTTCAGGTTGCTGAAGTTTGGAAGGGCCAGATTTGCTATGAAGTACGAAATTTGGGATAGTTGAAGGTGCAGTGTGTAATATTAATGAGGATCTATTGAAAGAAATGCAATATAATATACATAAAGACCTTACATTATGAACCGTTGTGTTTTTATTACCTTAGAATGACGCGTTTCTATCTACACACACCGCGGGTCCCCTTACAGTGAAGTCGCCACTTTGCGCTGCCATGTTTCTACGGTAGCCCTGAACAGACAAACTTCTTTTTTGAGCCCTAGTCACTGGCCTTGTCCCAAATGGCACACCTCATGTACACTTTCAGTCTTGTGGACTTACAATGGTCGCTGTGTGCGCGTGTCTGTTAAGTCCACGAGACCGCAGATGTCCCATTTGTCATTTTAGGTCTCAGAAGGGTGCTCGCGAGCGCCCCCTTTGCGGCCGTTATGCGCCCTCGATGCGCACTTCTGCCGAGCCCGCACTAGTGCGAGCTACGCAGCGGACTTCTTCCCGGCAGTCAAAGCGGCATTACGTTGGGAAAGTGCGGACTCAGAGGAAGACCGCGAGGGTTTAGGGTGCCATTTGGGACAGGGCCACTCTCTTCTGTCTCAGACGCCATCTTTGTCCTGTATCGGCCACCGTAGCTTCTCTGTGTGCTTCTCAAGGGAGGGGTGAGCAGCAGTGGGCGGTTGCAATACACAACCTCACCGCTAGATGCTGCTAAAATTCACACACTACACCTTTAATATTTGTTTTTACTCTGAAGCGGTTCACTTACAACAGGCATTATGAACTCAATCCAGATTTTTACATTCACATAATTCCAAAGACTTTTGCCATTTTGGTTACCATGCAAATAGGCATTGCTATATTGTTGCTAGGGTACTCGGAGTAGTTGCCAATGCATTTTTATGTGATTGTTTGGTAGTTGAAATGTGGTTGCTAAACTCTTCTGGGGTGTTAGTTATTTTGGATTGAGAGTAGGACATCTGTGCGTGGATGTCAAATAGACGTCAAGTTTTTGACGTCAGTGTGATTTACATATTTGACCTGTTTTTTGATGTCAGTGTCTGATGTCAATTTGCTGTCTTTTCATCATCAATTGCCCACTGGAAATGGAGACATGTTTTGAGCACTTGCGTTTCTGCCGCAGCCTCAGAAGACGCAGTAGTTCAGCGCGGCGGCTATACATTGTCATACTGTAAATAAGACAACATCTGAATTGCAAACCCCTCCATGTTAGAATTGTTGTCGTGTATGCTTACAAACGCAATGACCTTGCCGTTTATAGGATCTGTAGCGTTTGGACCAATCAGACACAATTATTTAATTTTTGTGATTTAGTCAAATAAAACTTGCACATTCATTGGAGTTGATTCTGGATAAATCAAAGTCCCTTTAACATTGCGATCACAGCTACATCCTAAAGGGCCGTTCACACCAAGTATTATAACTATAAAGATAACGATAAAGTAGATATAAGATCTAGTTAAAAAAAATCGTTCTTAATATTATAGAATGGCAGACTTCACACCACCGCTATAATGATATAGAGAGACAATATCGTTGAAATCATTTCCAGAATGATTTTTATCAAGCTGTTGAACCATAAACATTAATATTGACTGCCATTCAGAATCCATCCTGCTGTAACTCGAGCATTTAAAGCGGCAGAGAAGCACGTGCGTAGAATAAACAGAACGATATCGGCCGCTGGTGTGGACACTAATATAGTTATCTTTATGGGTATTGTTCTTGATGTGAAAGGGCCTTAAGAAAGAGTCGGTGGCCACAGAAAAATCCTTTCAGAGAGTTAATAAATGATCATTGCTGGGGTTTTCTTGGACAAACGGATGAATTGATTAAAATAATAATAATTCAGCTCCATCAAGCTAACTGATTCGATTAAAGTTGCACTATGTTGTATATGTATGTATATGTATATGTATATGTGTGTATATATATATATATATATATATATATATATATATATATATATATATATATAATTTTTTTTTTTTTTATTATTATTTATTCATTTATTTTGTACAATATCGCAAATGTTTCCAACTATTTGTAAATTGTGAGTGCACAGAGTAATGTCATAACATCATTTTAAACACACTCAGATGTGTCTAATATTATAAACCGAGCTGCGTTACCTCATTACTGGAAAAGCAGAAATTATGCCCCCGACTGTGTCCCGTCATAATAAAAGTCCCGCTGCTTTTATAATAAAAGTCCCTGCTGAGCTGTGTGTTTGTGTAACAATCGCTCCAGTAGCCTTGCTCCGCTCCACAACACTCGCCCCTGCTCTGCTTCATACTACAGTAACGTTAATAATCACATTCATGAACATTATTTCTGCCCGAGTCCTATTCCGAATTTTTTTTTTTTTTTTTTCTCCCCCACCGGCTGTGAGGTGAAGACCACATGTACCAAGTTGCTGAGCTCAAACTTGGTGTCATCAAACTACGCATTTGTTTTGAATAGAAGACCTCTAATATTTTAACATCTGAACAGTTGCGATGCACAGTATGGACAGTCAATAATTAAGATCCGATTCCAATCGGATACAAAATAATCGGATTTGGACTGTGTGAACGTAGCCTAATGGAACCGGATTAAGCCACCAGGTCTAAACGCCCTATGTTGTTTGAGCGATCAGTTTTTGAAAGCATTTCAGAGGGAATTTAAACCTAGTGTTTTCACAATCAGAGAAAACGCATGAAGTGGCCAGGTGTAAACAGGCCCAATATTTCACACCACTTATATCTTCAGACTGTGGCAAATATGGATGTTTGCAAATGTGATTATACCCTTATCAAATAAATCAGCTTATGCCGCTTAAATTGCGTCCTGTCGCAGGCAGCTGTTTCGTGTTGTCGCGGCGTGTTCTAACCCAGATAGCAAAATTGCTCTGGCCCAGATCCGGCCCACACTTTACACTTTCATCTGGCCCACTACCCGCGTGGAATGATGGCACTTGGGCGGTCCGCTCCCGTTTGCCAGATTTAGGCCGCAATCAAGCCATAGCAATGCCGCATGTCAGCCATGAACAAAACGCATGAAGCAGAACTGGCCCACATCTGGCCCAGATAGCAAAATTGCTCTGGCCCAGATCCGGCCCACACTTGACACTTTCATCTGGCCCACTACCCGCGTGGAATGATGGCACTTGGGCGGTCCACTCCCGTTTGTCAGATTTAGGCCACAATCAAGCCATAGCAACGCCGCATGTCAGCCATGAACAAAACGCATGAAGCAGAACTGGCCCACATCTGGCCCAGATAGCAAAATTGCTCTGGCCCAGATCCGGCCCACACTTGACACTTTCATCTGGCCCACTACCCGCGTGGAATGATGGCACTTGGGCGGTCCACTCCCGTTTGTCAGATTTAGGCCACAATCAAGCCATAACAACGCCGCATGTCAGCCATGAACAAAACGCATGAAGCAGAACTGGCCCACATCTGGGCACCAGTTCATTTGAATTCTGGCCCAGATCCGGCCCAGATTTAATACCTTGCTTTGGCCCACATACCACGTGGAATGATGGCACTTGGGTGGTCCACTCCTGTTTGCCAGATCTAGGCCACAATCAAGCCATAGCAACGCCACATGTCAGCCATGAACAAAACGCATGAAGCAGAAATGGCCCACATCTGGGCAACAGTTTATTTTAATTCTGGCCCAGATCCGGCCCAGATGTAATACCTTGCTTTGGCCCACATACTGTGTGAAATGATGGCACTTGGGCGGTCCGCTCCTGTTTTCCAGATTTGGGCCACAATCAAGCCATAGCAATGCCACATGTCAGCTATAAACTAAACGCATGAAGCAGAAATGGCCCACATCTGGGCAACAGTTTATTTGAATTCTGGCCCAGATCCGGCCCAGATGTAATATCTTGCTTTGGCCCACATACTGTGTGAAATGATGGCACTTGGGCGGTTCGCTCCTGTTTGCCAGATTTGGGCCACAATCAAGCCATAGCAATGCCACATATCAGCTATGAACAAAACGCATGAAGCAGAACTGGCCCACAACTGTTGCCCAGATGTGGGCCAGTTCTGTTCATGTGTAGGTATTAGATCCGGCCCAGATCTAATACCTTGCTCTGGCCCACATACCACATGGAATAATAGCACTTGGGCGGTCCGCTCTTGTTTGCCAGATTTGGGCCACAATCAAGCCATAGCAATGCCACATGTCAACCATGAACAAAACACATGAAGCAGAAATGGCCCACATCTGGCTAACAGTTAAATTTAATTCTGGCCCAGGTCTGGCCCATATCTAATACCTTGCTCTGGCCCACATACCGTGTGAAATGATGGCACTTGAGTGGTCCACTTTTGTTTCCCAGATTTGGGCCACAATCAAGCAATAGCAATGCCACATGTCAGCCATGAACAAAACACATGAAGCAGAAATGGCCCACATATGGCTCACAGTTAAATTTAATTCTGGCCCAGGTCAGGCCCAGATCTAATACCTTGCTTTGGCTGATATAAACCAGAACTGACCCTAATGTGGGCCACAGTTGGTCTTTTACACAATCCTCATGTGGCCCACATGCTGTTTGCCAAATCTGGTCCACAATCAGGCCATTGCACAATTCAAGTTACCTTTCTTTGTTAATGCTTTATAAAGTTTCAAAGCAGATTTACAGGAATAAACATGAAAATAATTATTTAATTATTCAAACAGAGTTAAATTCTGCAGTAAAGCAGCCCTAAAAAGAAAATAGTGTCACAGCTGAAGTCAGGTCAGTGTTGATTCAGTTCTGTTCAATAACTGTGTAAGGTTCATCAATTATGAAATCAGTTCAATTTGCTATAAAGCAGCTTTGCAGAAAACATGATCCAGCGCAGTTCAGTTCTCCTCCAATAGCATCAGTGCAATTAAATCAATATTAAATATACATTAGAAATACCATAGACATTTTGTAATTCTTGCTGCCAATGATACAAAAAAATTGTGCTTAGAAACAGTCTCTCTGACAGCGTGCACATGTCGTCAAACGAGGTGTCTTTCACTGCTTACTGCACTTTAGCAGTCTAAAATCCCTTGTTTTTTAACCATAATGCTTAAAAATGCATGCAGATGATAAGATTTCATTACCACACAAGCAGAACAGCAACGTAACTACGATAGAGATGGTCCAAAATCAGTAGCAGTTGATACATTTCTACCAGTTAATCATATCTACCAGTATATAGCCCACCCCTATTGTAGAATATTAAGCGTCCCAAACTAAGCAAGCCTAAGGCGACAGTGGCAAGGAACCCAAAATCCATCAGGTGACAGAAATGGAGAAGAAAAAACCCTTGGTAGAAACCAGGCTGAGTCGGGGGACCAGTTGTCTCTGGCCAACGAACATGGTGTGAATATGATTCAGGCTGCATTACAAGTCAGACTATGGATTGCAATAATTCAGAATATTTCATCTAGATCCACCAGCTTGAAGATCAGGATACAACATGCCGACATGGAGTTGAAGCTGGCCTTAGGGGTCTGTGCAGAGGACAGAGGATCTGTGTTGATGGCTGTTAGCAAGTTCCTCACAGGGGATCCGTCTCTAGGAGTTGTCTAGTTGACATGTTATCTGTTGACATTTAGGGCTGCGTTGATGTCTAGGTGCAGGTCCACCATTTGATCTGGATTTGGAGCAGATCCAGCTGACAATGGTAACCTCGGGATAAGAATGAAAGATTGTTAGCAAAGAATACACCAAATAAAACCATTACTGTACCTTATCGCTGCAATATTTATATAAAAATGTGTATGTCACTTTTATGTATATAGATTATAACATCCTAAACACTAAAATTAGGGTTTTATTGACATGATTTATTATTTTGTGCAAATAATACTGAAAATTTGGCTTCCCAAACGTTGATTTTAATCGTGTCTGGATTTACTTTCAGTGCAGAAACAACTACTGATCCTTGTATCATTTGGTTAATTTCTACAATTCAGAAAGATCAAACAGATCTTAATATTAATCTGCACAAGCGACAATCAGGTCAGTTTTGGGAAAGATCTTGGGACATGTGGTCTTCACCTCACAGCCGGTAGGAAAAAAATCGGGATAGGACTCAGAAATCATGTTCATGGAAGTGATTATTAACGTTTAGGGGTGTAACGATACACTCGTGTCACGATTAAATATGTATCTCGATACTGAACTCCCGACACGATATGTATCCCGACACGATATGTATCCCGATACGATATGTATCCCGATAAGCCGAAATAAAGTTTTTATTTTTATTTTGTACTTTTTTATTGTTATTATATTATTATTTGTGTATTATTATCAGGACCCACAAATATTCCCCCATTGCATTATTATTAATTATATTTAACATTATGTTTTGTCATTGTATGATTCTATGTAATGAGATTATTAATGTAATAGTGTCACTGAAACTCAAAGTAAATTAAAAAACAAAAATCCCTCACGAATTACTCGCACTTTAAATGCAGGCAGCATTGCTCATGCTCGCTATGTCCTGCTGTTCCTGCTATTAATGCAGTATAAGAATGAACCATCTAAACTGCTTTGAATAATCATACTACTAAAACTAAATGTGATCTGGTGATTTAAATTATGTTTTCGCTTTCATTAAGGATTGCCGCTTTAAATGGTGTTTGCACTTTGACTTTGGAGGAGTGCCACTTTAAATAATGTTTGCGCTCTCACTTTGAAGAGGGTCATTCCAGCAGTGCATGCATTTCAGATGATCAATGCAATCAATCACAGTTCTAATCGCAAGAAAGTGTGTCAAAATGGCCGCTCTCAAACTGTAAATGTTTAGCTCATCCAAGAATTTTACCTCACTTTCATGTTGTTTTCGCACGTCACGCAATCATTTGAACGTCTGTGTTTACTACAGAATGTTCACTGTGTTAAAGCTACACTGTGTAACTTTTTTAGTTTATTCTTAGCTAAAAACACTTAGTTCTTTCAAAAATATGTGCTAATTAATGTATGTAATGTGATGTAATGCACTTCTTTCAAGTAATAAAGTATTCTCGTAAGTTTATAATATACCATTGAAAATACATACGTGTGAGGGGTTCGAATGCCGGTCGCCATGTTGCCCCTCCATCTTGAAAGTACATTAGCCAAAGAGGGACATACCCGTAAATTCAAGCTTCGCCTTTCGCGTTTTAACACTCGATGGCACTCATGGACGAGGTTGAACTGGATGCCATGTTAATCTTGGACTAAATTGGCCACTGTAGGAGTTAAAACAAAATCGGAATTGAGAGGAACAGAAAGTAATAATCACTGGTTGGTCAAATACCTTTTCACCACTAGATGGGGGAAATTATCACACAGTGTAGCTTTAAATATTTTCACCACATAAAGCCATTGTGTCTATTCAGAAGACTTGAAGATTTCAGAAGATTTGGATTAGACCACTTGATTACTTTATTTTTTGCATCGTTTAAGTTTGAGAGTAATGGACTTTAAAATGGGTTTCATAAAGAATATCTTCATTTGTGTTTGGAAGTTAAACGAAAAACGACATTATGGTGAGAATTATGACAGAATTTACATTTGAGGTACATTTGTAAATTTGTGTCTGGGTAAATTATACCTTATAAATAGGCTTACTACAGCAAGTTGAGCCTTGGATAAAACAACTATATTGCAAATCATATCGTTTCCATCAACGGTACATATAGTCACATTTTATTAATGCGATATAACAATTTATCATTACATCCCTATTAACGTTACTGCAGTGTGAAGCAGAGCAGGAGCGAGTGTTGTGGAGCTGAGCAAGGCTGCTGGAGTGATTGTTAATGAGATGAACAACACAAGCCTCACGAGCAGCGCGAAAAACTTTGATTATGCCAGTCCCCGGCACTATTTCTGCTTTTCTGGTAATGAGTATGAGGTAACGCAGCTCTGTTTATCATATAACACATTTGAGTGAGTTTTAAATTATGTTATGACGTTACTCTGTGCGTTCACTCAGCGGCTGCTGTGACACTTGTTAACACTACAGTCGGAGTAAAGCGCATCAGCAGAATAAAACCAGAAACCGAGGGTTAAGAGATATGATGACATCGTTAGGCGACGCCCTCACACGTCCCGGTTCCTTGGTTAAAATAGCAATTTTCTCACGATTTACAAATAGTTGGAAACATTTGGGATATTGAAGGTTCTCAACTGAACAAAATATGTAGTATTGGCCTAGTGGTTTTGGGATATCTTACTGCAAATGTTACATAATGCTATTTTACAAATCTAGACGCACCCTAGCGGCAGCAAATCTAATTTGCCATGAGTTTAGTCTAGCAACTCTAAATACACTTCTGAGCTGTAAAAACCAAACTCTGGTCAGGCCAAACACATTGTGTGTAGAGCCAGTGGGCGGGGCTTAACATAATGACGGCAGAGAAGGTTCCGAGAAGGTTGGTTGTAGCGCTATCCTATCGCGTGCAGAGGTAGTTTGAAAGACAACCGTTTATCCCGCCCCTCGGACTGAGCCCTGTCAATGGTGAGTTCCCAGAGCTAACTTCCTGATGTGGCTCTGGCTTGCCAGGCTAACTTAATGCAGTTTTAAGTGAACATTTGGGGAGCAGTTGGGGAAATGATGTCTAACATTATATTAGATCTGTGAATTAGGTCTTTATATTTATGTTAATGAAACAATAAAAGAAAAAAGGTAATCACTCACTGTTCTTAACTGAACTACATTTGTAGCTTTAATAATGATCAATTCATTTGTAACAAACACACTAAAGACTAAACATTGATTTTTATTTTATTTGATTATTTGTTTTTCTTCCCTAAAAAGTTTAGATAAGTAAAACACTACAATATATATACAGCTCTGGGGAAAAAAATTAAGAGACCACTGCAATTTTTTTCTTAAATCAGCATCTCTACAAGTATGGAAGCCTACAAGTATATTCTGGCTTTACTGGCATAGGGATACAGTGAGCGTCGGGTTGCTTCCATCCTTAAAATTTTAAAGACGGCGGTTCATAAGAACAAGGTCAAGCAGCAGACATTGGGGACAACAAAGTTACAGACTGGCAGAGGGCGAAAACGACTCTACACTGACTGGAATGACCACCAACTCATTCGATGTCACTCAACAACCATAGGATGACCTCAGGTGACCTACAAAAAGAATGGCAAAAGGCAGCTGGGGTGAAGTTCACGGCGAGGACAGTTCGAAACAGGCTCCCAGTGGACAGGGCTGAAGTTGTGGAAAGCTAGAAAAAAGCCCTTCATCAATGAGAAGCAAAGAAGAGCCAGGCTGAGGTTTGCAAGAGACCATAAGGATTGGACTGTAGAGGACTGGAGTATGGTCATCTTCTCTGATGAGTCCAATTTTCAGCTTTGTCCAACACATGGTCTTCTGATGGTTAGACGGAGACCTGGAGAGGCCTACAAGCCACAGTGTCTCACACCCAATGTGAAACTTGGTGGAGGATCGGTGATGATCTGGGAGTGCTTCAGCAATGCTTGAATTGAGCAGACTTGTCTTTGTGAAGGACGCATGAATTAAACCACGTACAAGGTTGTCCTACAGTCTAAAAAATGCTGGGTTAATAACAACCCAAGTTGGGTTGAAAATGGACAAACCCACACATTGAGTTGTTTGAAAAGGTCCATTCACTGGGTTCAAACAACCCAATTTCTGGGTTTGTCCATTTTCAACCCAACTTGGGTTGTTATTAACCCAGCGTGTTTAGAGTGTAGAAGAAAACATGCTTCCCTCTGCTCTGACAATGTTCCCCAACTCTGAGGACTAGTTTTTTTGCAGTGGTCTCTTAATTTTTTTCAGAGCTGTATATATATATATTAGGGATGCCACAATACTCAATATAATATTAAACCGTTAGGTACGCATTCATGGTTCAATATGCGCTGGTGAATTGTGTTTTTTTTCGGTTTTGCATTTAATTATTTATTTCCATTTCCCCCCCGTTTAAAATATTCCCATAGACAGTAAAAGAAATGGACAGAGCTATCCCATTGACTTCAACGGCGGAAAAATGAGGCCAATCAGAGGCACTCACTTCCTGATGGCTGAGCGAACTGCGCAGGCTCAGACTGAGCTTGAGGACGTAGATGTGACGTGAGCCTCCTGTCTGACAGCTGTGAGTCTTCTAGTAGTTGTGGAAAGTGAAATCTGAATCACATTGTTTAAATATTTTCTCCCATTGCTTTTGGCTCACTATGGGCTTCTCCCCATTCTTCTCCCTTGACTTTATCAGACTTTATGTCTCCACGTCCCCCCGACTGTCTCATAGACAGTAAAAGATTGCCTGCGAGCGTCTCCTCAAGTCTATACGGTAATTTCTCAACTGTGCGACAGAGTCGTGTTGGTTATGACGCAATAGTTAGCCTATTTTTACAAAAACAGCTTCTGCGGGGCGATAGTGTAAGATACAAGGTAATGGAGCCTTTTATGCATTGTCGAGTTTCTTTAGAAATAAACAATGGACAAATTGAGTCTTTAAACGCCTCTGATGTAAAGTTATTCACTGTCAAAGACGCAAAAATGAATGGGAGTCAATGGGATGCTAACAGCAGGTGATGGCTTGGTTAGCAATGGTCTGATCAAGTCAAGGGAGAAGAATGGGGAGAAGCCCATAGTGAGCCAAAAGCAACGGGAGAAAATATTTAAACACCCTATGGGTGGAACGCTTTCCGAGCGCTAGATTACCCCCTTGAATATTCCTCTTTATTTATTCTGCTCTTTTTTTAATGGTTTGCCTGAGTCTATGCGCTGATTTGAGCAAATATCCAATCATATGCACTAAAGTTAAGGGTGTTTACCCGCATTTACGTTTATACTCTACATTTATTCATTCAATTTCATACTTAAATGCTACTGTACATCTCTGAGCTGCCACTGTAAATCTTTATATATATTTATTTTATTTAATACAATACACTGAGAATGTGTATACATTTTTTTATGTAAAGTTTTAAGTTTAAGTAAGGGTTTTCAAGTCTTTTAAGTAAAATAAAGAAAGAGTATTGCAATAAAAACCATTTTCTCCTTTACTCTCCTTTATTACCTTTTTCTGTTCCTGTCACCTAAGAATAGAAGAGCAAAAAAAAAAACCCGAACTGAACCGGAAAACCGTGGTTAAAAACCAAAGTAAGGTTATGTATTGAACCATGGACTAACTGTATTGTTGCATCCCTAAAATATATATATATATATATATATATATATATATATATATATATATATATATATATATATATATATATATATATATATATATACAGTTTCTATTACTGTTTTTTATTGCATATTTCTTCAAATTTGTATTAACAAAGATGAAATAGATGAGATAGACCTAACAAGTGAAGTTAAGTGTAGTCCCGGATTTACTCCAAATGATTACAAACAATTAGTAAAATAGACCGTGTAAATTACTTGCGTGTCCATTTTCGTTACTCCTTTTCTCTTCTCCCTCTGTCTCACTTGCTGTTTGAAGCCATCTGTTGAAGTGGGATTCTACAGCTTACTCGCTTGCTCTGTGATCCTGTTGTTTCTGTAATACAAGTAATACAACTAGTTAGTGCAATTTAATGTCAAATTTATACATAGATGAATTTCAAATTATACATTATAATTATAACATTATAATTGGGAAAATACGTTGACCATACAGAACTGACTGCAGGTTGGTATACAGTGAGTGAAAGTGAAATCATGCTGGTCTATGCTTTTTTTTCCAGCAGAAGACAATGTGATTTTCAGTTCGAAGGACTTCTTTGTAACATTAGTGATGGGAAGATCAGATCATTTTACTGACTTGGATCTTTAAATCATTTAGCAATCACGTCAAGTAGCGCAAACTTTGATAACAACTTCATATTTAAAATAAATAATAAAATAATGATAATAAAAACTATACATATTGCAGGCAAAATAACAAATTATGAGAAACAGATGATTCATTTAGGTTATTCTGGTAACGTTAGGCCTTGTTCATACTTTTGTCACGTGAGAGCCGCATAGACTTACAGCAATGAAAACAGACAGATATTAATATTTTATCACCATTTATTTAGCAGTTAGTAATTATCAAAAATCACGTGACAAATGTATGAAAGAGAGGTAAACTAACGATAATCAACTTGAATTGCTAACGTTATGTCACTTACAAAATCCTTCAGGCAATGGCAAAAGTTTTGAATTGACAAAATATAATGTTTGATAGCTAACGTTAACAATTGTAGCTTTCATTAGCTAACGTTTTAATATCACATAACATGCAGTAAGTTACTCCAACTGAATATAACGAAGCAATCCCCAAAACGAAGCAATATTTTTTTTATTAAATCTTACCTTAACTTTCTTTGCCGTTTTCCACCGTCAAATCTCCAAACAATAATCCTCCTGCAGCTCCGTCTTTTGGGCGCCTTTTCCGCGGCTATTTTTTAAATTTAAAGGGCCGGAAATAGGAACTCGAACCAGTTGATTTTGTTTTATTATATATATATATATATATATATATATATATATATATATATATATATATATATATATATATATATATATATATATTCTAGCAAGGGATAAAAAATGTTTTTTGTAATGAAAGCATAACAAAAAAAAAGGGGGTTGAAAAAAGTTGGCTTCAAAATAACAATAAAATGTTCTCATAGCAGGTTTTGCTGATTTGTCATTCATTTAGCCTACTCTTAAATGCATATCTCAATTAATATACTGACAGGTTATAGGACAGGACATATATGATACAGATAATATTCAATATTTAAGTCAATATTTAGCAAAAATGAAAGACATATTGAGTATTTTATTTATAATAATTTAGAATATCAGGGTCACTTGAAGCGGTTTATAAAATGACACTGCCTTACAGTTCCATACATTTACAGGTGAAGGTGATTTCAACAAGACTGTTTCTGGATATTTATAACATTGTTAATCCTGCATTCCAATCAACAAATCATATTTCAGTGACAAGCTTAAAGTTTATGTCAAGTTTATGTTTAAATGCAGGGTTTGGTGCTAGTTATTTACCTATCATTTCCCTCATGGGTTAGGTTAGGATTAGGGGGTTAGGACTATGTTTCATGACAGGAATTGTGTTCCAGGATAAATATATACATATGTTGACCCAGGAATATGTCCTACTTAAAATCATGACAAAGATTTTCACATAGGCTACAGCAACTCAAAATGTATCTCAGCCAAATATTCAAGTCAGGACCATTAAAAACAGTTCACAAATTTGACCTGTTGCAAACAATTCATAATCAGACACACACACACGCACGCACGCACACATATTTTCAACCTACTGTAGCTGTCTGTGTGTACACAGTATACACACAAACATGATTTTTATACTGTAAAAACTGTATATTGTATCACCCTACACTAAACCTACCCCTAAAACTTCTTCCCTTCACAGAGAAATCTAAACTTTTTTTTTAAATTTCAAAAAGCATAATTTTTAATTTAGTTTTCTTCATAGAGACCAAAAACATCCCCACATGGACAAGGATTTCAAATATTGCCATTTTTGTGTCCCCATAACATAGGGTTTACCTAGACCACACACACACACACACACATTGTTTTGTGTGTGAATTGTGGGGACGTTCCATAAGCGTAATGGATTTTACTCTGTACATTATATCCCCCTACACTGCCCCTACCCCTAATCACAGGAAACATGCTGCAGTTTTACATTTTCAAAAAACATAGTATGTTTATGAATCAGTTTACATTGTGGGGACCGCTGGCTGGTGATCTCAGGTTTATATGACATTGTTTGGTCCCTACAATATAATATGAACAAGTACACACACACACACACACACACACACACACACACACACACACACACACACACACATTGCCCCTAAATCTACCCATCACAGGAAACATTCTGCATTTTTATTTTCTCAACAACAACAAAAAAAACTCCTCCTGTGTGATTTATAAGCATTTTGAAAAATGGGGTCATGGGTAATGTCCTCATATTTCACCCTCTCCCACATGTGTCATACCCATGTCATAATACACATTTAATCAGTGTCCTGATATTTAACAAAAACATGCCCACACACACACACCTCACACACACATACACACACACACACACAGACACACACACACAATTAAAGTTATGTACTTTTTTATCACAAGGCAGGCCAATCCACAACTGATATAGTCTTTTTGTCCAGATTAAACTGTACAATTAAGAGTTGCATCCTATCAAACATAGCCCAATTTCGTTACAAAGTATTATGCCATATTTTCAAATGTGGGCATTTTTAGCTATACATCTAAATTAACGGTAATTATATTTATGGCATATTTTCCATGTCAGCTAGCCTAGAAATCTAGACACACCCTAGCGGCAGCAAATCTAATCTGCCGCGAGTGTCGTCTAGCAACTCTCAATACCCTTCTGAGCTGTAAACTCCAAACTCTGGTCAGGCCAATCACATCGTGTATAGAGTTGGTGGTCGGGGCTTAAAATAATGACGCCAGAGTTGCGCTTGCGTGCTTCTAGTAAACACAGAAGCTGGCGAACGGCGGTCTTTCGAATCAGCTTTGACCGCGACTCTGGAAGACTTGGAGTTAAGCTTTTCTCTGAGAAAAGAACAAAGAACGGCACTGAAGTCATTCTTAAAAAGGGAAGATGTGTTCGGAGTTTAGCCGATCGGATACGGCGAATGTTTAATCTATCAACGAGCTCTGCTTCACCTTCGTTGCTCTGGTTGGTTGTAGCGCTATCCTATCGCGTGCAGAGGGAGTTTGACAGACAGCCATTTATCCGCCCCTCTGATTGAGCTGTCAATGATGAGTTTCCAGACCAAACATCTTGATGTGGGTATGGCTTGTCAGGCTACATGTCAACTGTACTGTATATTTGGCAAACATGGCTGTAAATGTTATTAACTATTAACAGGCTTACACCCTGGTTAGCCAGTGCTGACTTTGGTGTACATTTACCAAATGTGGCCCAAATTTGGTGTAATGTATTCGGGCCATATTTGCTATGCCATATCTGGGCCACTTTAGGTTCACATTCAGATTTGCCAGTGATACTGCCCCTCACCTTTGCCAAAACTGCCCCAGATATGTTTTAACATAATTGGGCCTCATTTGCTGCACTATTTATGGGCCAGTTTAGGTTTACAGCCTGGTTAGCCAGTGCTGACTTTGCCATATATTTGCCAAATGTGGCCTAAATTTGGTGTAATGTATTCTGGCCATATTGGCTATGCCATGTCTGGGCCACTTTAGGGTCACAATCAGATTTACTGTCCCTATTGGCCAAAACTGGCCCAGATATGTTTTAATAAAACTGGGCCACATTTGCTTCATAATATGTGGGCCAGTTTAGGCTCACGCTCTGGTTAGCCAGTGCTGACTTTGGCGTACTTTTGCCAAATGTGGCCCAAAGTTGGTGTATTATGTGCAGGCCATATTTGCTATGCCATGTATGGGCCACTTTAGGTTCATATTCAGATTCACGAGGGATTACTGTCCCTCACCTTTGCCAAAACTGGCCTGGATATGTTTTTAAGAAAACTGGACCATATTTTCTGCATTATATGTGGGCCAGTTTAGGCTCACATCCTGGTTAGCCAGTGCTGACTTTGCTGTACTTTTGCCAAATGTGGCCCAAATTTGGTGTAATGTATTCGGCCCATATTTGCTATGCCATGTGTGGCCCACTTTAGGTTCATATTCAGATTTGCAAGTGATTTCTGTCCCTCACCTTTGCCAAAACTGGCCCAGATATGTTTTAACATAATTGGGCCTCATTTGCAGCACTTAATGTGGGCCAGTTTAGGTTCAAGCCCTGGTTAGCCACTGGCCAGTGTTGACTTTGCCATATATTTTCCAAATGTGGCCCAAATTTGGTGTAATGTATTCGGGCCATATTTGCTATGCCATGTCTGGGCCACTTTAGGTTCAAATTCAGATTCACCAGTAATTACTGTCCCTCACCTTTGCCAAAACTGGCCCAGATATGTTTTAACATAATTGGGCCACATTTGCAGCACTTAATGTGGGCCAGTTTAGGTTTACACCCTGGTTAGCCAGTGTTGACTTTGCCATATATTTTCCAAATCTGGCCCAAATTTGGTGTAATGTATTCGGCCCATATTTGCTATGCCATGTGTGGGCCACCATAGGTTCACATTCAGATTTGTTAGTGATTACTGTCCCTCATCTTCTCCAAAACTGGCCCAGATATGTTTTTAAGAAAACTGGGCCACATTTGCTGCATTATATGTGGGCCAGTTTAGGCTCACATCCTGGTTAGCCAGTGCTGACTTTGCTGTACTTTTGCCAAATGTGGCCCAAATTTGGTGTAATGTATTCGGGCCATATTTGCTATGCCATGTGTGGCCCGCTTTAGGTTCATATTCAGATTTGCGAGTGATTTCTATCCCTCACCTTTGCCAAAACTGGCCCAGATATGTTTTAACATAATTGGGCCACATTTGCAGCACTTAATGTGGGCCAGTTTAGGTTCAAGCCCTGGTTGGCCAGTGTTGACTTTGCCATATATTTTCCAAATGTGGCCCAAATTTGGTGTTATGTATTCGGGCCATATTTGCTATGCCATGTCTGGGCCACCATAGGTTCAAATTCAGATTCACCATTAATTACTGTCCCTCACCTTTGCCAAAACTGGCCCAGTTATGTTTTAACATAATTGGGCCACATTTGCAGCACTTAATGTGGGCCAGTTTAGGTTTACACCCTGGTTAGCCAGTGTTGACTTTGCCATATATTTTCCAAATCTGGCCCAAATTTGGTGTAATGTATTCGGCCCATATTTGGTATGCCATGTCAGGGCCACCATAGGTTCACATTCAGATTTGTTAGTGATTACTGTCCCTCACCTTCTCCAAAACTGGCCCAGATATGTTTATAAGAAAACTGGGCCACATTTGCTGCATTATATGTGGGCCAGTTTAGGCTCACATCCTGGTTAGCCAGTGCTGACTTTGCTGTACTTTTGCCAAATGTGGCCCAAATTTGGTGTAATGTATTCAGGCCATATTTGCTATGCCATGTGTGGCCCACTTTAGGTTCATATTCAGATTTGCGAGTGATTTCTATCCCTCACCTTTGCCAAAACTGGCCCAGATATTTTTTTAAGAAAACTGGGCCACATTTGCTGCATTATATGTGGGCCAGTTTAGGCTCACATCCTGGTTAGCCAGTGCTGACTTTGCTGTACTTTTGCCAAATGTGGCCCAAATTTGGTGTAATGTATTCGGGCCATATTTGCTATGCCATGTGTGGCCCACTTTAGGTTCATATTCAGATTTGCGAGGGATTTCTATCCCTCACCTTTACCAAAACTGGCCCAGATATGTTTTAACATAATTGGGCCACATTTGCAGCACTTAATGTGGGCCAGTTTAGGCTCACATCCTGGTTAGCCAGTGCTGACTTTGCTGTACTTTTGCCAAATGTGGCCCAAATTTGATGTAATGTATTCGGGCCATATTTGCTATGCCATGTGTGGCCCACTTTAGGTTCATATTCAGATTTGCGAGTGATTACTATCCCTCACCTTTGCCAAAACTGGCCCAGATATGTTTTAACATAATTGGGCCACATTTGCAGCACTTAATGTGGGCCAGTTTAGGTTCAAGCCCTGGTTGGCCAGTGTTGACTTTGCCATATATTTTCCAAATGTGGCCCAAATTGGGTGTAATGTATTCGGCCCATATTTGCTATGCCGTGTCTGGGCCACTTTAGGTTCAAATTCAGATTTGCGAGTGATTTCTATCCCTCACCTTTGCCAAAACTGGCCCAGATATGTTTTAACATAATTGGGCCACATTTGCAGCACTTAATGTGGGCCAGTTTAGGTTCAAGCCCTGGTTGGCCAGTGTTGACTTTGCCATATATTTTCCAAATGTGGCCCAAATTTGGTGTAATGTATTCGGGCCATATTTGCTATGCCATGTCTGGGCCACTTTAGGTTCAAATTCAGATTCAGCAGTAATTACTGTCCCTCACCTTTGCCAAAATTGGCCCAGATATGTTTTAACATAATTGGGCCACATTTGCAGCACTTAATGTGGGCCAGTTTAGGTTTACACCCTGGTTAGCCAGTGTTGACTTTGCCATATATTTTCCAAATCTGGCCCAAATTTGGTGTAATGTATTCGGCCCATATTTGCTATGCCATGTCTGGGCCACCATAGGTTCACATTCAGATTTGTTAGTGATTACTGTCCCTCACCTTCTCCAAAACTGGCCCAGATATGTTTTTAAGAAAACTGGGCCACATTTGCTGCATTATATGTGGGCCAGTTTAGGCTCACATTCTGGTTAGCCAGTGTTGACTTTGCCATATATTTGCCAAATGTGGCCCAAATTTGATGTAATGTATTCAGGCCATATTTGCTATGCCATGTGTGGGCCACTGTAGGTTCATATTCAGATTGGTTAGTGATTACTGTCCCTCATCTTTGCCAAAACTGGCCCAGATATTTTTTAAGAAAACTGGGCCACATTTGCTGCATTATATGTGGGCCAGTTTAGGCTCACATTCTGGTTAGCCAGTGCTGACTTTGCCATAAATTTGCCAAATGTGGCCCAAATTTGCTGTGATGTATTCGGCCCATATTTGCTCTGCCATGTGTGGGCCACAATAGGTTCACATTCAGATTCGTCAGTGATCAATGTCCCTCATCTTTGCCAAAACTGGGCCAGGTGTTTTTTACTTAATTGGGCCGCATTTGCTGCATTATATGTGGGCCAGTTTAGGTTTACACCCTGGTTAGCCAGTGCTGACTTTGCCATACATTTGCCAAATGTGGCCCAAATTTTGTATAATGTATCCAGGCCATATTTGCAAATTCCATGTGTGGCCCACTTTAGGTTCATATTCAGATTCGCCAGTGATTACTGTCCCTCACCTTTGCCAAAAATGGCCCAGATATGTTTTAACATAATTGGGCCTTATTTGCTGCACTATGTGTGGGCCAGTTTAGGCTCACACCCTGGTTAGCCAGTGCTGACTTTGCCATATATTTGCCAAATGTGGCCCAAATTTGATGTAAAGTATTCGGGCCTTATTTTCTTTGCCAAGTGTGGGCCACTTTAGGTTCACATTCAGATTTGCCAGTGATTACTGTCCCTCATATGTGCCAAAACTGGCCCAGATATGTTATAACATAACTGGGCCACATTTGCTGCAACATATGCGGGCCATATTTGGTTTACACCCAGATTAGTCATTGTCGGTTTTGCCAGATTTTTCCCATACGTGGCCCACATTTGGTTTGTGATATTTGGGCCATATTCATTAATTATCATATGGGCCACTTTAGGCTCATATTCAGATTACACATTGCCATGAGTGCCGCATCTTTGCCTAAAAAGGCCCACATGTGATTTAAAATATTTGGGCCATATTTGCCATTTTACTTGTGGGCCACATCAGGCTCACATACATTTTATCCGGGCCATAAGAAGGCCTGCAGTGCCGCATCATTGCCTGAAGTGGCCCACATCCGCTTGCTATCTGGGAATGATCAAAGTAGGCCACAGACTGTGGGAGGGGGCGGACAAGGAGTGTTGCATTAGCCCATGTTCGTGACACACACAGTTTGAGCGGCTGCGGATCCTCAGACGGTTGGTGGCGATAATTAAATTTTCCCAGAATGAGCACTGCCACTGTGACACAGGGGTAACACCTAGAATATCCCTCTCTCTCTCTCCCTCAATCTCTGGAGGAACAGATAGAGGCAGGGTGAAACAAATGTGTTTCATCAGGGGACCGCATGCCACAAAAAAAATCCTATTTGTTCCGAGTTGCTCTTTACCGTCGCTGAAGCTGAGATATGGGCGGCGCTGGAAGGTCGTGAAATGACCTAATGAATCCTGTCCAAACTGCATGAAGGGGAGGCGAGACCTGCTTTTAGGCAGATACTGCAAAGAAAGATTTCGTCCAATATTTCTTTTTTTCCCTTCTTCAGTAAATTGTCATGACTGAAATGATTCCCTGTGAGCTTTTCGCCCCTCATCTCTCCGTATTAAAATCCATGCGGTTGATTCAATTTTCTCCTGCTAATTTACTGCTGCACAACTTTAATATTCTTTAACCTTTCGTGATTAAAGTTTTCTCAGGGTGGGTGGATGGGGAACGTCTAAATCAAAGACTGTTAATCTTCATTCCTATGTCATTATTTCCTGTGTTCGGCCATCACACTATCACACACCTGATTATTTCACACAAAGCGGCTGTTTGAATGGCAACCCTTAGTGACTGTGTGTACTGTAGGCCTTTTTATCAGGGGAATTGTTATTAGCATCATGCTAACAATTTCTGCTATTTTTTTTTGTATTTGAAACCATAACCAACTCAACTTATGAGATCACCTTGAAAATAAGTTTATATTAATGTTCTTTTGAGTGTATTTATATATATCAAGAATTGCTTTATTTTTTACTTTCTGTGGTGAAAAAAATAGCACACCACTTCTCAATAAACCACACAATTTGAGGTGTCTTTGGTTCTACGAGTAAAATTTGAGCACTAACAACGAGTCAATAAGCATATCTCTGTCAAAAACTGAATATATTCGGCATATGAACCAACTTTCTCATTGTCTGTGATTGATGATAAGGTTGAAGCTGGAAGCGCTCATGTAACGGTTGTTAAGTTCACATCTAGTGGCTTTGCTGAAATCTGCTGTGTCAGTAGCCGAGGACCTTCTTCTGTTTGTTGAACTGATTTTATCAGCTTCTGTTCAGCAGTTTCTATCTGTGCAAAACAAATGGGAATAGCCGGCTTTGTAAACACTGGTAACAGTCTGTTTTGACAAACATGAATTAAAATGTGTAGTTAATAGCACTCTGACAGATAATGCACTTTTTGTCCTACCATAGACTGTTTATTTTAGAGGGTTAGTTCACTCAAAAATGAAAATTGTCATTAATGACTCTCCCTAATGTCGTTCCTCACCCGTAAGACCACCGTTCATCTTCGGAACACACTTTAAGATATTTTATATTTAGTACGAGAGCTTTCTTTCTCTCAATTGAAAACGTATGCACAGTATACCCTTTCCAGAAGGACCAGAAAGGGGGAAAAAAACATCATCAAAGTAGTCCGTATGTGACGTCAGTTAGTTAGTTAGAATCTCTTCAAGCATCGGAAATACATTTTGGTCCAAAAATAACAAACATTACAACTTTATTTTATAAATGTATTTCTGATGCTTCAAGAGATTCTAACTAACTGATGTCACATATGGACTACTCTGATGTTTTTATTCCCTTTCTGGACATGGACAGTATAGTGTGCATACAGTTTTAATGGAGAGACAGAAAGCTCTTGGACTAAATATAAAATATCTTAAACTGTGTTCTGAAGATGAACGGAGGTCTTACGGGTTTGGAACGACATTAGGGGGAGTTATTAATGACATCAATTTCATTTTTGGGTGAATAACCCTTCAATATTGTACAGAATTGTATTAAAATATTTTAGTCAACATGGCAATGGAAGTCAACATGACAAGTGATTGGCATGGCAATGGATTTGACCATTGCTGCTGCTGCTGTTATTGCTGCTGCTGCTGCTGCTGCTGCTGTTATTGATGCTGCTGCTGTTATTGCTGCTGCTGCTGTTATTGCTGCTGCTATTGCTGCTGCTGCTGCTGTTATCGATACTACTGTTATTGATGCTGCTGCTGCTGCTGTTATTGATACTACTGTTATTGATGTTGCCGTTATTGCTGCTGCTGTTATTGATGCTGCTGCTGTTATTGATGCTGCCGCCGTTATTGATGCTGCCGCTGTTATTGATGCTGCCGCTGTTATTGATGCTGCCTCCGTTATTGTAGCTGCCGTTATTGATGCTGCCGTTATTGATGTTGCCGTTATTGATGCTGCTGTTATTGATACTACTGTTATTGATGATACTGCTGTTATTGATGCTGCTGTTATTGATGCTGCTGCTGTTATTGATACTACTGTTATTGATGCTGCTGCTGTTATTGATGCTGCTGCTGTTATTGATACTACTGTTATTGATGCTGCCGTTATTGATACTGCTGTTATTGATGCTGCTGTTATTGCTGCTGCTGCTGCTGTTTTTGCTGCTGCTACTGTTATTGATGCTGCTGCTGCTGCTGTTATTATTGCTGCTGCTGCTGCTGCTGTTATTGATACTACTGTTATTGATGTTGCCGTTATTGCTGCTGCTGCTGCTGCTGTTATTGATGCTGCTGCTGTTATTATTGCTGCTGCTGTTATTGATACTACTGTTATTGACGTTGCCGTTATTGCTGCTGCTGTTATTGCTGCTGCTGCTGCTGCTGCTGTTATTGATGCTGCTGCTGTTATTGATACTACTGTTATTGATGCTGCTGCTGTTATTGGTGCTGCTGTTATTGATGTTGCCGTTCTTGATGCTGCTGTTATTGATACTACTGTTATTGCTGCTGCTGCTGCTGTTATTGATACTACTGTTACTGATGCTGCTGCTGTTATTTATACTACTGTTATTAATGCTGCTGTTATTGGTGGTGCTTCTGTTATTGTTGCTTTTATTGATTGCTTCTGTTATTGATGCTGCTGTTGTAATTGCTGCTTGTGTTATTAATGCTTTCGTTATTGCTGCTGTTGTTATTGATGCTGCTGCTGTTATTAATGATGCTTTTATTGATGCTGCTGTTGTTATTGATGCTTTTGTTACTGATTCTACTGATGTTATTGCTGCTTCTGCTGCTGATATATTTAGTATGAAATTAATTAAAACACGAAATGTGTATTTACCATTTAATAATTACAAATTTCTTCTCATTTTTAAGGGGTCTAGGTGTTTTTACCTATCAGCTTTAGGTGACCATGACAGCTGTCCTGTCACATGGAGTTACTGCAATATTTAAGGCGACTGCAGATGAAAATGCTTCATTATTAGTATTGTGTCAGAGAGAGGAGGAAATCTCTGCAGATGGACACAAGGACAAAGAGCCTTCGGAGAGAGAGCAGTGTGAGAAATGCATTACAGAGGTATTGATCAGAGTGACATGACTATCAGCTGTGACTTCCACGGAAAAGGTCACACGGCTTGAGCCTGTCTCCCAGAAAATGAGAGAAGGAGACAAGGAATGAGGGAGACTGCAGACATTCAGAAAACAAGTAATATAGTCATGGTTATTTAATATAGTCATCCTCTAATGACTGCTAGTTGGTGTGTAGTTGCAAAGCTGCTTACAGTTAGTAGAATGTCTAAAGCAGACTATCGAAATAGTGTTACTTTTTTATCTGAAGTGGAATCTTTCATATGCAAATATATGGCCCTGGCAATAATTAGATCTGATATAAAGGGTTAGTTCACCCAAAAATGTAAATGTGGTTTGAATCTGCTTACCCCCAGGCCAAGATGTAGGTGTGTTCGTTTCTTCAGTTGAACACAAATGAAGATTTTTAACTCCAACTGTTACTTGTATTATGCATGTCAATGGGATGTATTTTTATAAGAACCACTACAAGAGTAAAAAACACAGACATATAAATCCTATGGCTCGTGGCGACACATTGATGTGTTAAAGGAACACTGCAGCTTTTTGGGACTTTTGGGGGATACGGTGAATAAGCCAGAGTAAGATAAGTCCATACATACCATTTTCATTTCATGAAGATGAGAGAGACACATAACTGGGAATAATTACACCTGGTGTTTTAATCTGTCTCTTTTGTCCACATTTAACCATTTCTGTCCTGATTTCTTAGAGGGGAGGGTCAATGGGTGGGTAAATGTGTGGGCTTTTTCAGATCTTTCCATCTAATGGATAAAATAAGCTCACACAATTTGAAAGCACCCGCTGGTCTAAGCCTGAGTTTTAGTTCTTTTCCGATCCCAACCCCTCTCTCTAGCTATCAAAACAAACGCAAAATAAATCTTTTAAAAAATGTTTGCATGTATGCCTGTTTTTAGGAAAACCTAGTTCAAGTCTTTAACCAAAGATGTTTCTTTCAAAATGCACAAGACTGCGCTCTGCGAGTCAGCGTTGCGGCTCTAATTTCCTGTGAGAGAGCGTGCATGTGCGTACGTGTGCGAGAGATTTTCACCTCAAATTCCTCTGTGATCACAATGTTACAAATCAAAGCCGACAGCAATGCCTACACCTATTACAGTCTCCTCATTCACCGTAATCGTGACTCATCTCACTTTCCTGTAAATCTTTGTCCTCAGGTTTATATAGTGTAGTTTAAATCTCTGAAACCCGCTGGGCGGGAAGCGTCTCGTAAAACTGATGAATCTGCTATTCATGACGGGATTGGTGAAGCCTTATCGGAGCAGCTGGGATGTGCACGAGTCTCTTGTCAGGCCCGAGTGTGTTGGGTTTCACTTCTCAAGGGGACTGGTTTGTTCTGCAGTATAGTGAGGTAAGAGGCAAACCCTGACCTTCATATGTTCACAATCAAACTCCAAAAATGACAAAGCAGCAATGTAGAAGTATTATAAAAGTAGTCCATATTCTGAAATAGTGCATCTTCTGAAGCCATATGATAGATTTGTGTGAAAAACAGACATGAGTGAGAGTAAAAGATAAAGAGCTGCAGTTTCCCTCGACAAAAACCCAATAGCATTTTTCCAGTGGCTTTTGAATTACTGCAGAAAATAAGCACTATGAACAACAACAGTTTATAATTATTTAACTTTTTGTTCATCATGACAATCTTTAAAGGGGGGGGGGGTGAAATGCTGTTTCATGCATACTGAGCTTTTTACACTGTTAAAGACTTGGATTCCCATCCTAAACATAGACAAAGTTTCAAAAACTAATGTTGGACGTTTGATGGAGTATTTCTGTGTCAAAAATACTCCTTCCGGTTTCTCACAAGTTTCGGAGAGTTTTTTTCGAGTATGGGTCGGCTTGACGTTAATAAGAGAGGAAGGTCCTTGTATGGGCCGTACGGGCTCTTCTCCCGGAAGGGTGCGCTCGCGTGTGACTAGAGCGAGAGAGGAAATGCACGCCCGTAAACACTCTGGGTGCAGATCCAGTCGATCCAGGCGCCGCGCTCCACTTCATTCCTCCACTTTGACATCAAGCGACTTCAACGCTTCAGCACAGCATTCTGGGAAGGCAGCGCTGCATTTGAACCGATTTGAACGCAGAAATGACGGGAAGCTTCACAACATCACTTTAGTCGCGTCGCAAAAGTGGATCTCCACCGTTCACTGCTGTCAGGACTTCACCAAATCATACCAAAGAAGTGTGTTTTTGATGGAGCGGTCCCAGTGATAAAGGTTCGGTCCTGCTTTGGAAGTAGTCGGTGAGTAAAACTGCTTCAAATGTCTGTGCTGTTGGCTATCGTCGCGTGAGTAAACATCAGTAAACGACACGATCGCGTGCTTCGTCATTCAAATGCGCTAACGGACTCCATTGTTGTTCTATGTATAACGTTACACTAGTCTGATGTGCCAAACTGTTTTGCTTGCTACTGCTAACGTTTAGTCGCATACAATAGTCCATAAACCGAATCATGTCCTCATAAACTGCGAGTAAAGACACACAAATGTTGACAGGCCACTAAATACAGTCCATACCACAGAGACGGACGTCCTGCTGTTGCCGTTTCTCCTGTTCAATTTATTTCAGTCTCTGAATGATTCTGGATCATATATCTATTAGCTGAGATCAATCAATCAATCAATCAATCAACTTTATTTATATAGCGCTTTTACAATCACGATTGTGTCAAAGCAGCTTCACAGTGTCAAACAGGATAATATTGCGACAAAATCAGATTTGGCTGTACAGTCGTACTGGAGAAAACAGTGATGTTATCAGCTTATTTTAATTTATCATATAGCGACAATGTTGGCAGATCAGTATTATAGTTTATAGAATTAAATAAGACCTAATTCATACATTTTATTTGTATAATAAGTTGAATAACTTGGATCATAATTTTAGTGTCCCCAACTTAGCAAGCCAAGCCAAAGGCGACAGTGGCAAGGAACCAAAACTCCATCAGGGCATGATGGAGAAAAATAAACCTTGGGAGAAACCAGACTCAGTCGGGGTGCCAGTTCTCCTCTGGCCTATTAACACACCGTGTAAGATTATTCTGGCAACCTTACAGGTCGGAAATCATATTAGATTGGAATATTCAAAATTTCAGGGTATCACGGAAGAGACGGATTTATTTAGGATGGGGCGTCGATTACACAAGAGTTTGAATACATGAAAGATCGGAATTATTGCGCCGGAGACTGGTTTTGAGCATGTCGTGCCAGTGAGGCAAATTCGGAGGAGACACCATTTGACACGGCTCAGCAGACACTCCAGGATGAGCTGGTCATGTCCAGGCAGGTCCACCATCCGATCCGGACAGGGCCCAGATCCGGGATAAACCTCGGGATAAACAGAGAGACTAACAGTAGTGTAGATGCCACTCTTTTTCTGATGTAACGAGTACATCAGGTGTTATGGGAAGTGTTCCTGGTTCCGGCTGACCTAGTTAATGCAGCCTAACAATCAGTCAATTGATCTGAATAATGAAAGTTAAAAATGTTCTATGTGTATGCCATAGTAAAGAGATGTGTTTTTAGTCTAGATTTAAACTGACAGAGTGTGTCTGCTTCCCGAACAATGCTAGGAATACTATTCCACAATTTAGGAGCTAAATAGGAAAATGATCGACCGCCTGCAGTTGATTTAGATATTCTAGGTATTATCAACTGGCCAGAGTTTTGAGACCGCAATAGACGTGATGGAGTATTATGTGTTAAAAGCTCGCTTAAGTACCGGGGAGCTAACAGCCCATATTTCTTTTATAAATATAATAAAACTAAAGACTTTTCGGAGATATGAAGGATGCAATACTACTCTATAGGTACTCAAGATTGACTAGAGGTCTTCTACTCAAAACTGAGCTCAAACTTCTACTCAGTATGAGCTCAGAATCTTGGGACATGTGGTCTTCAACAATTGGAATAGGACTCGGGCAGAAATCATGTTCATGAATGTGCAGA
Organism: Pseudorasbora parva; assembly: GCF_024679245.1. Taxonomy (NCBI): domain Eukaryota; kingdom Metazoa; phylum Chordata; class Actinopteri; order Cypriniformes; family Gobionidae; genus Pseudorasbora; species Pseudorasbora parva. The sequence continues at coordinate 8,320,446 of NC_090177.1, read as the reverse complement.
GCAGGAGCGAGTGTTGAGGAGCTGAGCAAGGCCACAGGAGCGATTGTTAATAAGATAAACCCAACACATGCCTCACGAGCAGCGGGGCCTTAATTATGCCACAGTCGCTGGCACCATTTCTGCTTTTCTGGTGTTGAGTATGAGGTAACGCAGCTCTGTTAATCTGTCAAAACACACAGTGTGTTTAAAATGATGTTATGACATTACTCTGTGCATTTGCTCTGCGTCTGCTGTGACGAAACAAAAATATATTGCAATATACTAGAATTTATATTGCAATACATTAGAAAATATATTTCAATGTATTTGAAACTTCCTCATATATTTGAAAATATATAGCAATATATGGATGGACAACCTATTGCTATATATTGATTCATATATTAAAATACATTGATATACAAACAAAACTGAATTATTTCATGTATGTTTATTGAAACAAAGTATTTTTTATGAGTTAAGCAAGCTCCTGCATATGTTTACAGAGGTTGATTAACAATAGCCCAAATCAGATGGTGCATGACATTCAATGTATTTTCTATATTTAGAAAATATTTCTATTAGGGCCGGGACTTTAACGCGTTAATTAATTACGCAAAAAAAAAAAAAAAAATTACCACACTTATTTTTGCACTGCGGAACGTTTTTCAATGAATGAGTTTCGACGGACCGATTATACTGGAACACCAACTAGCGCTCACGAGTCACGACAACAACAAACCATGTGAACATAAACAAAGCTATGGAACGAAGAAGCTGATGAGACTGCTTTGCTTGGCCCCGTGGATGGGAAATTTTGTTTTAAAAAACGAAAGGATGGAAGCGTCGTCAAGAGCAGGGTTGTGAGCAAGCTATACAACAAGGAATTTGCGTATCACCGCAGCACATCGAGCCTCAAATATCACAAATATGCTTTTGCTAAACTTAAAGGGGGGGTGAAATGCTGTTTCATGCATACTGATCTTTTTACACTGTTAAAGACTTGGAATCCCATACTAAACATAGACAAAGTTTCAAAAGTTAAGGTGGACATTTGATGGGAGTATTTCTTTGTCAAAAATACTACTTCCGGTTAGTCATAAGTTTCGGCAAGTTTTTTGAGATCATGCGTCCCCTTTGACGTTAATGGGGGCGGAATTTCCTTGTATGGGCCTTACGGACAATTCAACCGGAAGCGCGTGAGAGAGAGAGAGAGAGAGAGAGAGAGCGAAAGTAACAGGCTACGCCCATCAAAGCGCTGGCTTGTAGGATGCTGGCCAGGTGATGTGCACATAACAATGTCACCAAAAAAGTGCGTTTTTGGTTGCCAGACCAAGACAGTCCTGCACAGATTCCCCAAAACCCCGCGTTAAGGCAACAGTGGATGGAATTTGCTTTTCCGGATCAGCAACTGAGTTGCGCGAATGTTTATGTCTGTTCTGCATTTCGGTGCCGACTGTTTCATAAACAAGGCCCAGCTCGACGCCGGCTTTTCCAATCGCCTAATGCTGAATGATGGAGCAGTCCCAACGTTAGAAGGGTGAGTGAGACTGCTTCAAATGTCTGTGTTTTTTTTAGTCCGCTTACTGTCTACACAAACCACGCGTAAACACACAAACACACATGCACAACTGCACTTCCCACATGTACACCTTCAAAGACACAAATACGACGATATAATTCAAGTATAAATATGTAAATAACACAAGCCGCTAAGCATATTATATAGTTAGTGTATAACTTGTACCACAGAGACGTCCTGCTCTAGTCGTTTTTGCTGCTGCTCCTGTTCAACTGCAGCCTCTGGGTCTGATTCCGGATCATAGATGTATGGCTGTATCTGATTAAAAGCCATATTTTTATTTTGAATAAAGTTTTTTTCCAGCTGTTAGGGATGAGACAGCTTTACGACGCACTCGACTCAACACACAGCGCGCTGCTGCACACGTCATTATTTAGCTCCGCTCACACGACACGCCCCCACCCGCTCGGCTTTTTTCGGAAAGACTCGGAACAGCGCATCTTTCTTATATAATTATAAAAAAAATAAAGACTTTTCAGAGATATGCAGGATGCAATGCTACTCTATAGGTACTCAAGATTGACATGACACTGACTGAAACTGAGTGTTTCACCCCCCCTTTAATGGCAAACATTGCGCTGGTCTGCTGGACTGAAATAAATAAACAATATTTTGTTGATTAAGCTTATGTATTCAGTCATTATTCAATGGTATACTAAATATACATGTGAAAAATTACTTCTCATTGTGCTCAGGTCAAATATTTATATGCAAATAAAATGCGATTAATTAATTACAAAGCCTCTAATTAATTAGATTAATTTTTTTTAATCGAGTCCCGGCCCTAATTTCTATATTATATTTTAATCTGTTATATTTTAAAATATATGACAGACAGTGTACATTAGATTATTTTATACTTACCATGTATACAATATATATATGATAATTATATACTATGTAATATAAATCAATATATTTAAGACATATGTTCCCATATAAATCTGATTATATTATCCAGTACATTGAGGTATATTATCTCATATAATTTTACATATATATTAACATATATATACAATGACTCTTCCAATATATAATTTCATATATTGTAGGATATATTTCAATATACATAGCAATATATTGAATAGTATAATATGTATTCAATATATGAAAACGGCTATAATTGCAGTTTTGTCCCATATATTGCAATATATAACTTGCATATATAATATATTATTATATAATATATCATATGATATATTACCATGTAAATTTCACAATATATGGAGACACATGAAATATATTGTCAACTAATATATTGAGAAATATATTTTTGTTGCGTAAGGGCTTGTCCACACTGTTTAGAGTAAAGCGCTTCTGCAGAAAAAAAAACTGAAACCGAGAGTAACGCAGTTATGACTCAATCCACAGGCGACTCCCTCAGACTCCCGATTCATCAGTTAAAATAGCAATTTCTCACAATTTACAAATAGTTGAAAACATTTGGGATTTTGTAAGTACTCAATTGAGCAAAATATATAACACTTGTCTAGTGTTTTTGGGATATATTTTACTGCAAAAATGTCACAGTGCACCTTTAATAAATGTGATTGAAAACATGTAATTGAGATGGCAATTAAATACAATAGAATCAAAACATTTATTCCACAATTTTAATTTCTTTCATGGGAGCTGCTACACATTCATACAGATACGTAAATATTTTACGTTATCACTATCAATATTGTACGTAGTGTGTATGAAAACGTAAGTAAATGTATGTGTTGTAGAACCACACTTTGTGTAAAAATAGGCACAGATTCTCATGAGATCACTTTGCCAAAAATATATATTGGGACAGGGTTTTCACACTGACTGCTGTCATTGTAAGACAGTTAGCAATTGTTGCTGACGTTAAGATTTACACCTGAGCAGCTGAAACTCGTGGTTAAGGGGCGTAACATTTCTGAAACACGCTCTAAGCAGTTTACTAGCACACAACACACTGGGCCAGTCGACCAATCAGAGCACACTTCGCATTTTGGAAGGAGGGGCTTTATTAAAACAGGAGCCGAACAGGGAGTTTTAGACAGACTAGGAAGAGACGAGCTGCAAAATAGGTATGTATGTATGTAAAAACTTTTTTTTTCTTTTTTTTTTTTAACAGCCAAGCATGAAAAACTATTCTAATACACCCCCAAAAACAAAATCAAGAAAGGGCAAATTAGGAGCCCTTTAAAAAAAATGCCTGAAAGTTCAAGTTATAACAGTTTAATACACTCTAAAAAATGCTGGGTTAAAAACAACCCAAGTTGGGTAGAAAATGCACCAACCCAACAATTGGGTTGTTTTAACCCAATGGTTGAGTTTTTTTTTAACCCAGTGGTTGGGTTAAATGTTGCTTAAGACAACCCAATTGCTGGGTAAGAACAACTCAATTACCATTGGGTTAAAACAACCCAATTGTTGGGTTGGTCCATTTTCAACCCAACTTGGGTTGTTTTTAACCCAGCATTTTTTAGAGTGTAGTTTCACGAGTGTGATTACACAATGAGGTTACGAGTGACTGGTGAATAGATGAGTTTATCTGTTCGACTGATGATGTTAAATGTCCAACAACCTCCCATTTAGACACTTGTTAGAAACGTTAAAAAAAATCACAAGGAATTACTGATGTATTTATGGCGCAGAATAAAACATGAAATGATCTAGTGCTTGTGTTCATGACAGACCTTATGTCAGGCATTCAACCAAAAACCCATTCAAAAATCCATTATCTTCAGGACGATGGAACTGATAGTGCTAAAAAGCGAGCTCATTTCTGTGTTTTGGCATATGAAAATATGTCATCCCTGCAGCAATCTGTTGTCATTTTTGGATAAACCATTCTGTGCTATGTGCATTGTGCGTGTGTGCGCGTGTGCCTGCTTGTTTTTGTGACATATCAGGACACAAATGTGTATAATAACATGGGTATTACAAAAGAGGGTAACTTATGAGGACATTTCCCATGTCCCCATTTTTCAAAATGCTTATAAATCATACAGGATGAGTTTTTTTTTTTTTTAGAAAATAAAATGCAGAATGTTTCCGGTGATGGGTAGGTTTAGTGTGTGTGTGTGTGTGTGTGTGTGTGTGTATCCTTCCTTGTTTATATTACATTGTCGGGACCAAATGTCCCCATAAGCAGAGTAAAACCTGAGATCACCTATTGTGGGGATCAGCCAGCGGGCTTATAAAGTCTTATAAATCATACAGGATGAGTTTTTTTGAGAAAGTAAAAATGCCGAATGTTTCCTGTTATGGGTAGGTTTAGGGGCAGGGGCAGTGTAAGGGGACAAAATGTACAGTTTGTACAGTATAAAAACCATTATGCCTATGGAGAGTCCCCATAAAGATAGTGAACCAGACGTGTGTGTGTGTGTGATGGGTAGGTTTAGGGGCAGGAGCAGTGTAGGGGGATATAAAATATGATTTGTACAGTATAAAAACCATTACGCCTATGGAATGTCCCTATACTTCACAAAAACAAACGTACGTGTGTGTGTGAAATCTGGTGTGTGTGCAGCAGATTTTCATCTCGTCTGAAGAGAAACGGCCTTCATCAGATCTCCATGCTGTTTCGATTCCCCCTCACGTCAGCGAGACACGCGTCTCTGACTCATGCAGCCTGGGACGGATCCACAGTTCTGCAGCATCACTGCAGACTCTCTCACACACTCATGCTTTGTCTCAACACTCGACTGTCAGTCTGCTAGTATGTGAATGATTTTCTCTTCCAGTTTATTTCCTGAAAGGGTTCCATAAACTCTTTTCATGTTCTTGACATCATCCGTATAGAAGAACGAAAGAATACTACCAACAAGAAGTCATTTTTCATCGTCACCTACTTGAGCTCTGCCCCAGAATAGACAGGAGCTTTCTGACGCAGTGTTGTTATCACAAAAAATATAGGGTAAAATAAGCTATTTTTATCAATGCTTTTTAGTATTAAGTGTGTGTATTGTCATTTTAATCAGCTATTTGATTTATTTACTCATTTATTCTCTGTGAAGGATACGTTTACGTATGTTTCTGCCTGAAAAATGATTCAAAGATAGTTCTCTATAAGGCAGTAAATGATGCTGACTACCTTTTTGGAACAGACTTTGCATCAGCCGTGTTTATGTCGCCTTAAAATGTCTACAGATAGCTAAACTGTGAACATGAACAGCAAGCTGACAGCTTGACCAACAACCATTACATGGACATTCATAAAAACCAACAGAACAGTCATTTCAATAGGCGGCCATCTTTGAGACGCCTCTCAGGCATACAAGTGCAGCTCCTATCTCTGTGAATAGGGAAACATCAAATTCTTCAAGACTGTTTGCCAAGTTTGGGGTTCAATTTCAAACACTGTAAAAAAAAAAAAAAAAAAAATTTTTTCCAATTTTTCCGTTGGCCCAATTTAATTTCTGTGAATTGATGCAATGTAATTCACAGAAATTGAGTTAAGCCAACGGAAAAAAATGTAATGTGATCAGTCACTGGAAATTTTTCAATTGGAGACCTGATTTATTTTACTGTGTATTTGAAATCAATGAAATTGACAATTGTCTCATAAATGTTGTTTCTAAATGCTCAAATCATGACACAATTTTTTTCAGCTTGGTCAAAGCTAATGTGACTGCGTAATCCTGTGACTGCGTAATCCTGAACATGCATCTCGGAACCATAGACTGTATAAAAATATGGATGTAGTGTCGTGACGTAACCCATAGGATTCTGCAGAGCAGTTTTGAAGTAGAGACGAGCTGGCCGTCGCCATCTTGGCAGCGGGTTGTGCGTCACTCCCCGATAACAGAAAATGAGCAAAGAAGCGGGATGTGGGCGGAGCTGAGGTGACTCAATGATTAGAACAGATAGCCTTCACAGTGTCTTCAATCAAAGTGGCCATGCCCTTAGTTATGCAGAATTTAAGGCTTTATATAACGTAAACGAATGAGTTATAAAAAAAATCACCCCCCTCACAGATGACCACAATTTGTACCAGGCTGTAAACATGTTTTTTTCTTCTGTAAAGTTGGGCATTTTAACATGGGGCTCAATGAGATTCTGCTCCTTCTGGAGCCTGTCTCTAGTGGCCAGTCGATGAATTGCAGTTTAAGTCACTTCCGTATATGACAATTCACCATGACGTCACAACAGTAATAAACGCTCTTCCGGGTGGCAAAAGCCGAAGTGTTCCTATGGCAACACTAGTAAATTGGTTGGGATTCAGACATAATTAGCATGATTATTGACGGACTGATTAACTAATTCAGGAGATAGCAATACAATGCCTAACCTTGCTCCAGTAGATGTAGCGCTAGTCTAATACCATAATATTTAAATGAGCCTCAGCCTACCATTGAGTAGTTATTTTAGTGACTGTTGCTGTCGTAGGACTGTAGGCTATCATAGATGGTCTATTTCCCTGCTATCTAACTAAAAAAGGCTATGATGGTTTTCTGTTGCTCGGTCGGGGTCGGATCAGATGGCACAGACGTGAGCTTCTGACGGTCAAAAGGATAGCGTGCTGTAGACTAGCGCTACTCCGCTAACATTAGGCATTCACTCAATCTAAACTCGCGGTGATGATGAAACCAGTGTGGTACACGCATTAATCATCCATCAGCCTACAACTGTTTTGCTTTTCCTATTTCTTCCATTGACATTCGATCAGTAGCCTACATGACTCTAGAAGTTCGGTCTCTTCCTACTTTTACTTCAGGCAGTAACTGGCATAGAGTTCGATCTTTAAAAGAGATCTAAAGTTTACTAATATTAGTCTTGAATTTCCCCAGCTGAAGATAATTATGCTCTGCTATGATTTTGTAGATGGACCGTTTTGAGAATACTTCTCTGTAGCCTCCTCACCCACAGGTTTTGCTGGATATATTTACTTCTTTCTGAATGAAATCGATACAATCCTACAGCCTTTGCTGTAGATCTGACGGCGCGACCCTAAACACAACACATTTTCGTCATAGTTTCAACTTTAATCAACAACAATGTTCTTAACTATGTTACTGTTTACAGTAGCCGGCTGATCTCTTCAGTTTGTCAGTAGACGCCGCTCGCGTTCTGCCACCCGGAAGTATCTTGGTGCCCATTGTTTACAAACATTCTGAAATGGTCTATTGGCTTCAACAGAAACTGGGGGACACTTGCTCAGCACACTGCCTGTTTCTATAGCAACCAGAGTGGCAGCTGCAGTGATGCGATGGCTGTACTAATCAATGATTGGCTCTTTCCTTTAGAAGGCGGGGCTTACTTGCCATATCGGGCATTGCACTTTCTCCTGTTCATAAGTAAACGGAGTGCACAGTCTTCCTATATATGAAATCTTTGGTACAACAGAGTAGGTTTTGTATGTTTTTTGAACATGTATCAAAGTAATTTCATGGTATTTTAGGTACCTTGGTAGCCTGACAAGCCAGACCCACATCAAGATGTTTGGTCTGGAAACTCACCATTGACAGCTCAATCTGAGGGGCGGATAAACGGTTGTCTTTCAAACTCCCTCTGCACGCGATAGGATAGCGCTACAACCAACCAGAGCAACGAAGGTGAAGCGGAGCTCGCTGATAGATTAAACATTCGCCGTATCCGGTCAGCTAAACTCCGAACACATCTTCCCTTTTTAAGAATGACTTCAGTGCCGTTCTTTGTTCTTTTCTCAGAGAAAAGCTTAACTCCAAGTCTTCCAGAGTCGCGATCAGAGCTGATTCGAAAGACCGCCGCCGTTCGCCAGTTACTGTGTTTACTAGAAGCACGCAAGCGCAACTCGGCCGTCGTCATTATGGCCCCGCCCACCGACTCTATACATGATGTGATTGGGCCGTCCAGATTGTGAGGAATACAGCTCAGAAGGGTATTGAGAGTTCCTAAACGACACTTGCGGGCAAATGAAATTTGCTGCCGCTAGGGTGCGTCTAGATTTCTAGGCTAGTACCTTGGAACTCCATGTAAATACCTTAGTACATGACAATATTATTCATTCAATAGTACATGATATATATATATATATATATATATATATATATATATATATATATATATATATATATATATATATATATATATATATATATATATATATATCAGAGTACCATGGTACTGCCATCTGATGCAGCCTTTCAGCATTTGTGTCTTCATTTTCAACACTTTTTTTTAGTTGATTTGCAATTGAATGTTCGCAAAGACCCCCCTCTAGTTCCTGTGGCTATGTCTGACAAGCCATGGCGCTCTCATGGCAAAAAGGGAAAAAGGACACTGACAACTCTCAAAATGTGTCATTCTTTACAGAAATGTAAACAATAAATACTGTTTTGTGGCTGTGGTGTGTGGTGACAGGTCGCTGTAGCACCTCAGTGAAAAGCATCTCTTCCTTCTAGTTCATTTATAGTTAATGAGCTTCCGAAGGAATGTTGTGTCAACCGTGAAAAGACATCCGTAAACACCATTTTTCAAGTCCACCGACATTAATCTACAAACTCTCCTGACTGCTTTGTCTGACAAAATGGCAGATACTGCTGATTTTATTATGATTGGTAAGATCAACTGTCGATCAAACTTATTTAAAACCCAACAGCATACTAAGGCCATATTTACTTTGCATGGTTCTAGTTACCCAATTACATTTTTTTTTCTTCCCATGAGGCACAGATTGGAAATGACCCATGGGCTTGTAAGCAGGAAAAAAGCGCAGAGATTCTGATATTCTCCGATTGATTTCAGGCCTCAAACATATGTAGAAATGAATCTGATATGAATCGGATATGTGCATTTCCAACTGCCGTGAAAGGTCGAATGAATCCCTTGTCAATGCGAGTCGTGAGTCACTGAAAAAGCGACGGTGACGAATGACGTCAACTTGGGTGGAAACCAACCACAATCACATGACTCTCTTCAATGGCGCAATGGAGGACGAAGGCTCAACCCAATGTTTTGATGACCTTTAAAGATGGTGCATAAAGCAAAAGCTTGTATTATCGTTTCATCTTTGTCCATTTAAATTATTGCAAAATGAAATGAATGCAACTCTTGATGAAAATAAATGCTGTGATGTTATTTCCATCAAGTGGTGCATTAATCAAGATCATGTATTGCCAATGCAAGAGTCCAGCACTCTGTAAAGTCTCCTCCAGCACATCCTAAAGACATTCAATGAATTTAAGGACTGGACTCATGTGCCAATTTATGTGTGAAAATATTCCCTCACAACCCTTCTTTCACAGTCAGAGCTGATGAATCTTGACATTGTCTTCCTGGAATATGTGTCTTCATATATGATTGTTTAAGAAATGAAAAGATACATGCTCCATCAATTAGTGTCGGAAAAACTGTTGCCAAACATATAACATGCTAGGTTGCACCAACTCGTCACATATGGACGCTTGACCAGGACCCCTTGTCGTCACTTTTCAACGAACTGGGCGTACCTTTATCGTCATTTTTCGACGCGCAGGGTGCTCCATTCATTTCAATAAGAAACCTTTTGCGTCATACACAGACGCATTTAATTCTTTGTGTTTGTAAAAGCAGACATGATTTTATTAATATTTAAAGGCTACTTTTATATTTTGGAGCAACTAACCCAACTCCTACCCTAAACCTACCCACATCTTTACAATATAAAACACATACCAGGCAAATAAATGTACAGTCACAAGTATTTATTGCAAAATCTGACCAAAACTGTATAAAAGTATTAGCTCATGTTGCATTCCAAGTCTTCTGAAGTCATACGATGTCTTAATGTGAAGAACAGAGTTGATCTTGATGTTTTAATCGCTGAAATGATGATCCCGCTGCCCCCCGTGAACGAACTCATTCATATCTCATTCAAATAATTCAAAAGACTCCTGAGCATGACGCGATCGGTCACAAGACACAGGAGAGCCAATGACATTTTACAATCAATGCTGACGTAATGATGCAATTGGTCACAAGACATATGAGAGCCAATGCAATTTCACTATGAAATCTGAAGTACGGGCGGCAATATTTGAAATTTGATGTGTTCTTCGGCGGATGGAGATGCTGATCGCTTTTGGGGATTTTCTTCATGCAAATCAATCGTTTGGCCTCGGAAAACTTTTAACTTTTAACTCGGATTATTTAACTTTTTTGAATAACTCGTGGATGCAGTCGTATGCTATATCCTGTGTTTTATCTCATGTTCACACAAATGGGTAGGTTTAGGGATGGGGTTGGGTTACATGTTAAAATGTGTCTAAATAGCGTAAATAAAATAAATGTAAATGAAATTATGCTTGCTGATTAATAAATTTCACCATGACGATAATAGTCCCATTCCCAGTGCGTCTGTGTATGACGCCAAAGGTTTCTCATTAAAATGAATGGAGCACCCAGCGCGTCGAAAATTGACGATAAAGGTGCGCCCTAGTTCGTTGAAAAGTGACGACAAGGGGTCTGGGTCAAGCGTCCATATGTGACGAGTTGGGTGTGAGAATGTGTTGCAGAAACATAAAGATCACTGCAATAATGATCCAATCATTAACTCTTTGCCAATTTAAATCCAAACAGTGACTTTTTTTTTGGGCTGGTCAGTGTATCAGATATGGGTCATTTTTTGATAGTCAACTCATCGGAATTGGTCATTAAGACCTGCAGTGTAAAAGTGAGCACTAAACGAGCACACGAGGACAGAACAACACTGCGTCTCCCGTCACTTCGTGAGCACATTAGAGACAAGAGAGCTAATTATTATCCAATTAATATGCACGACAGCACTTTAGCAGCCCTTATCGAATGAAAATGCACTGCTAATGCTTGCACTGAAGGGTTTTTAAATCAGGACTTTGTTCTTCATTAAAAGAGAGACAAGACGTAACATGTTATTATTGAAACCTATGCTCTCAAGTGTCGGCTCCCATGCATTTTCCTAGTGTAGATCAATACTCCTAAAAAATAGATAGTCAGATTAATGATTACTATTAATATAGATGTGTGCTGGATGAATATGCCATGCACTCAATTCAATTTAAATGCTGGGTATAACACTCACAACTTGCAGTGCCATTTAACTGGAGATGTATCGGTGTGAACAAGAGTTTAATATTTAATGCTTGGTGCTCATATTATTATATTAGTATTGTGTAATCGTCGGTCTACTGTCATGCTAATCGGTCACCATCATTTTGCCAAGACATGCTCCTGGATTAACGTATTTTGTTGATCTAGGAACAACATTCCTTTCCAATAACATAGTCCTAACTCCTAAATCTAACCCTACCCATAACTTATCCCTAAAATCTGACGGAAATAATAGGTGAATAAACATGGCGTCGAAGCCCCTAACTCTTGTTATAAGTTTAAACTTGACATTAACGCTAAACCTATCCCTCAAATCTGATTAGTTGATTGTAATGATGTTTGTTCTGGATCAACAAGGATGTGGATTCGGGATCATGTTCTACTTGGTGAAATCATGCTCACCCATGCAAATATATGTAAATGTGCAGTACATGGATGTCTTTGGATGTCACAGCACGTCTTGCTGTTTTTTTGTCATCTCACGCAATGAGTGGCATGTTTCGGAAAACCACTGTGGAGGTAAGAAGCCTCAGTATTCAAGGGGGCAATAGAGATTCCTATAAATGTATGCGTCATTAATCAAAACACTTAAATATTTCATTCCTGATTAACAATAACGCAATTTACAAATGTAAAATGCTCTTTACTCTTTTATTAACTCTTTTAATTATCTGGCTTTCAGTCTTTTCACTTTTATTTGGTAGGTGGCGCTATTATACGTACAGAATCTCCTGATCAAAACACAGGAAAAAAAGGAGCAGAAACAAGCAATGCTTATGCATGTGATTCTCTGATTCTCCCAATTTAGAGTCAATGACATGGTTACGTCATTTGCATTGTGGTGACAGAAAAACTGTGGTAGGAAAATTGGCAAAATCCATGAAATAAGAGAAAATATTGTGTGCCATTGAATGTCAGAATCGGAATGCCAAAAATAGTCTTCATATGTACACTGTAAAAAATGATTTAGAAAAAAGTTACCTGGTTTCATTAATTCTGAGTTCATTGAAATTAAAATTGAGTTATTACAATGCAAATGTTTTGAGATTTGACAACCTTTATTAATATATTATTAAAAGATTTTGTAAGCATATTGGGTAATTGTGTGTGTGTGTTATTTCTGATGACGCAGTGAAATATGCCAAATAGTCCTCTCTTCATAATTTATCAAATTTATGTGGTTCAGATACAATAATATTCTGAGTTTCTATTTATTAAACAAATTTCTTTCATTGTATCAACTCAAATTTTTAATTCCAATAAACTTAAAATTTTAAGGCAACCAGGTTACTTTAAGTTAAACCAACAAAAACCAACACATTTTTTTTTTTACAGTGCATTGAATAGACATTTATGGTTGCAAGCCACAGACTGAACTGATGAAACATCTTATAATTAGTCTACTATTAAATATGGATTATTATGTTTACATAATATTCACATATGCAGTTTATAGGAGTATAATAACTTTACAGTTATAGCATGAAATCATATTTAAACCTATAATGTTTTATATGAAAATTTAAACAAAATCTTTCTACATCACAAAGTTCATATCACAAATCGCCATATATACAATCTTAAAAATAAAGGTTCCAAAAAGCAGATTTTCACAGTGAGGTCACAGTGAACAGTTCTTAAAATAAACGACTGAGGAAAAATCTAAAGAACCTTTTGTGGAATAGTAAAGTTCAGTGGATGTTAAAAGTTCTTTATGGAACAATCAATTCCAATAAAGAACATTTATTTTCAAGAGTGTAGCATATGTAACTAGCAAGAAATATCCTGAAGATAAACATCTAATATTTGTCTTTGTGCATGTTCTTGTGAAATAGTGTGTGCTCTATTTTGGTTGCATTGTAAAACTGCAAACTGTAGTAACTTCAAATGTGTAGAAGTTTGCCACATGGCTGGAATAACTATCAAATGTTCCTTTTTCTGAGTGCACTCTCTCCCCCACACACAAATATTATCTATCACGCCATTTCTTCCATTCGGCATCTTCCTCTGGAGAACACAGCATTTGTCTGATTGATTGAACGTCTTGGTTAGATGCTTTTCACTCGGGGCCGATACCAAGCTGAGCTCCGTCTGCACCACACTGCCTCTCATATCAAAGGTAAATGTTTACTCTCTGACGTAATATCCAAGCCAACATTTCATCTCTCTTTCCTTTTATAAAAATATTCATAGTGTGTATAAAAATATATCAAATACTTCAGAGGACTATTGACACTCAGGTGAAAATAACACTGACCGTGCAGCTCTGTCGGCTGAATCCAGTCACAACTACTAAAATGTAATGTTTGATTGTTGCCTGAGATATGACCTGAAAATGCAGTTTCATGTTATATGTATTCAAAATATTTTTCTTTTTAAAGAAATAATACTTTGTTCTGCAAGGACGCATTGAATTGATCAAAAATGACAGTAAAGACATTTATAATGTTATCAGTTAAGGATAATGTACATCCAGCCATTTGTTATCGCAAAAATAAACCTGACAGGTTAATCAGGAACAGGTCACTCTGAAGGGTTTATTCTGCGATAACATCCCTATTATTATTATTATATTCCATGCAAATAGCTGTAGATGCTATTTACTAAGTGAACATATTGATATATTCTAATTACACCATGTAAAAGTAGCAGTTTATTGCAATATGTGTAAATAGTAATTAAATGCTATTTATACTTTATTTTGACAGAAACCTACTATTTGCTCCTCAGTACATTAACAGGATGCCATAATAACAGAGTGTAAATGATTATATCTATTAAATGTATTAAATGAGTGCAGCCTTAATGGGATAATAAAAACCCTCCCTACAGGGGTGGTGTTGGTACCCAAAAAATACCTGTATTAATCAAACATTTTGTTTGGCACTCGATTTCCACATTTAGTTATTAATTTTTATTGAAAGTAAATGTCTTTCCTATGTGATGGGAAAGGGGAGAAGAGCGAACTTAGCAAAAGGCGGATTCGAACCCGGGTCGATTGATTTAAAACCTTGTTCCACGAGCCATTTGCTCCACTGACTGCACCACTGAAGATGTTAAAATATATATGTCTATTTTTAATCTTATTTGGCCCACACTCTAAAAAATAATTCAGTGGCTTAGTAAATATCACAGTAATAATAAACTTTATTAACTTAATAAAATCTCTCAATGTCATTTACTTGATGGTTTTAGTTAAACATACCAAAATAATTGACTGAAAATCCAACAGTTAATTTTGTCTAAAATTTATAGTTGTTTTAAAGTTTTTTTCACTAAAATAATTTAGTATTCAAATAACCAATTATTTATTTTAAATATACTTAATACATTTGTGAAATTTATTTCAAAATATTTGAGAATGGAGAATTAAACCGATCTGTTTCAAGAACCACAAATATTACTTAATTAAAATCAAGATTATTCATATTTAACACACACTGAAGAAATGGAGTAAGTTTACTCGATTAAAACAATGCACCCCTCCCCCACCCTCTGTCGTGACGACAGCTCGACGGTTGAGTGAGTGCGGATATTTGAATTCTCCTCAGTCACCACAGCAGTTTCTTCTTCTCAGCGTCGCAGAATTGGGGCATTTCCTCTGAAATTCAGGTTTGTATGTTTAGTTTTATCTATATAATCATTACTGTGCTAAAAGGCATTTTATTTAATTCAAAAAAACATACAGGGACAGTGTGAGTCACCTTAAGTTAACGTGTGGCGTTGGTCTTTGAAACGCCTGCTGTGTGGCTCAAAACACACAACTTTATTCGTAAGGATAATGAATTTGGATGATAAAATCTTATTAAAACTGGGAACTGTTTGTTTATTGTCAGGTTATGGAGTCTGGCGCCTCGCAGCATCTTTCAGCTACGAATGAAAGGCAGGACAGCGGTCTCAAGTTCAAAGTCCACCCGCAGACCGCTAACGTTAGTCCATCTCAGGCTCGAGAAACAGCGCTGATACGGTGGAAATGGGATAACAGACCGGTTGATTACACTTGAATTACTTTTAAATGTTTCATTTTTACTTCTAAAATGTTTGTTACATGAGTTTAAATGTTGTAAAATAACTGTTATTCTGTCAAAACTATGCTAATATATGCTAATATATAATCTGTAAGTTACTCGTCGACAATAAAGGCCATGTCAGTGTGTTTGTGTGGACTGTGGAGTATTTTACAAAGGTTTAGAGGAAATTAAAGTTATACTATAAGTACAAGTTAGTAATACTCATAAATAAAAACAGTTCATATTAGTCATAAATATTGGTTTTTAAATGCTTTTTACCCAATTTTTTCTACTCAATTGAATTTGTTAATGTAACAAATGCAGTTACTCAGATCTACTTAATTTTTTTACTTACATTTACTCAGTTCATATGCTGTCTATAATTGATTTCACTGCTTTAAAATGTACTCAATTTTTTTAGTGTAAAAATGTTTCACCAAAAAAATTGAGTAAATCATAGTATAAGTTTTTAGAGTGCAACCAGGCATTGTTAGGCAGAGCTAGTGCAAATAGACACAGTTTTTTTTTTTAATTGGTGCTATCATGCGCAGCTGAGGGTTTTACTCTATGTGTATCACATGAAGGCGGCTTTCTCTGTCGCCGATTCATAGTCTCAGGCTCAGATTCAGACACCGCCGTCGGGTGTATGGATGGGTGAATGTGAAGCAACATGTGAAGCGCTTTGGATGGCCATTTGGGTCTGTTGAAAGCGCTATATTAATGCAGTCTATTTATATAAATGCAGTCCATTCAGGTTCTGTACCTCAGTGCCCACCTCACATGACAGCTTTCATATTACCAATTTTTAATGAGAACCGTACCCCGTTTTGAACTATAAACTGCCAGTGTGAAAGCACCCTAACATGGCAGAGAAGAAATTGTTGAATAAATTAGTTTGTTTGTTTTTTCCACAAAAAGTATTCTCGTCGCTTCATAACATTTATGGTTTAACCAATGTGGTGACATGGACCTTTATGGGTCTTTAAAGTGGTAATGGCTCATGGATATCCTCAAAAGTACCCTAATCTGTTAGATGAACAAATGTCTTACGGGTTTGGAACGACATGTCTTACGGGTTTGGGTGAGTAATTAAAGACAGCATCCCTTTAAGATCCACTCTGCTCTTCACATTAAGATATCATGTGGCTTGAGAAGACTTGGAATGCTCGTGAGAGAGTATTTTTATTCTGTTTTTCATTGCCAAAAAATACCTGTGACCATACTTTTATTTGGTTATTTTGTTTAGAAGTGGGTTGGTTCAGGGTAGGAGTATGGTTAGTTACTCCAAAATATAAAAGTAGCCTATAAATATTTATAAAATCATGTCTACTTTTGTTTTGAGCTGGATATATTTTCTGAATGTTCCAATCCACTCTGACTTCTGACCTGTAACTCTGCCTGAATGATAATCATGCAATGCTCTCCCGAGGTTTTTTCCTCCTGAAGGTTTTTTTTTGTGCAAATCTTGCCTATTGGGGACACTTAACATTTAATATTACTGATCTGCCTGGATCTGACACCACTGTATGAGAATTGAACTGAGCTGAACGATACCATCATTGTTTTCTCCAGAGTGGTTTTACAGATAAATGAAGTAAATGAATCATCACTGAACTTACTTAAGCTGGACACTATTTTCTTCTAGATCTGCTGTTCAAACTTCATTGCATTCTTTTTTTATTAAAAAATAATGTTTTTACTTATATATATATATATATATATATATATATATATATATATATATATATATATATATATATATACACACACATACACACATATATATATATATATACACACATACACACATATATATATATATACACACACATACACACATATATATATATATACACACATACACACATATATATATATATACACACATATATATATATATATATGTGTGTATGTGTGTATATATATATATATGTGTGTATGTGTGTGTATATATATATATATATATATATATATATATATATATACACACACATACACACATATATATATATATATACACACATACACACATATATATATATATACACACATATATATATATATGTATGTATGTATGTATATTATGGCATGCCGTTCAGGAAATTGTAGTATTTATAATATGATTGGTTGTATATATGGAATGAAAGTCTGAATATATGGAATGAAACTTGAATATATGGAATGAAAGTCTGAATATATGGAATGAATGTCTGAATATATGGAATGAAAGTCTGAATATATGGAATGAAACTTGTATATATGGAATGATTCTTGAATATATGGAATGAAACTTGAATATATGGAATGAAACTTGAATATATGGAATGAATGTCTGAATATATGGAATGAATGTCTGAATATATGGAATGAATGTCTGAATATATGGAATGAAAGTCTGAATATATGGAATGAGAGTCTGAATATATGGAATGAATGTCTGAATATATGGAATGAAAGTCTGAATATATTGAATGAAAGTCTGAATATATGGAATGAAAGTCTGAATATATGGAATGAAAGTCTGAATATATGGAATGAAAGTGGTCCGTGTACTTTTGCGATCATTTGTTTTTCGATTTAATATCAAGTTGAAAATGAGAAAACAGCTAATTTATTAAATTTTCGTTTTTTGAAAAAAATGAAAAATGAGAATTCGGTTTGATTTTATATTTTTAGGTTCAAGGATAGAAAATGGATAATATCTACGTGTGGGCTTGCATTAAACGCCCCTTTCCGCTGATTGGTCAACCAAAGATCAACCCGTGCTGCTCTTGGTTTCCACAATTCCATGCAGAATAGCCAACCCGAAAAAACACCGTAGCATATGCACACCAAAATGAGTTTTGGCGTATATTTTCCACAACATTGCATACTTGTACTATTTATACGCATTTTCGTGCTGGTGGACGGATTCTTAAAACTGTTTAATAAACTCTCTCTCTCATCAAACAACCGGACTAATTCTTTGACACAGATCGCGCTGGACAGGGACTAGAAAGGGTTCTCTTTTCTATAGGCATGGACTCGACAACCAACGTGCTAGAGAAATATTAGCTGATTTATTATTTCAGAAATATTAATGTAGGCTACATTGCATCTGCTGCGTGACCCACTGAACAGCGAAAGATAGATACATTCTAGCGAAGCGACGACCAGTATCAATTTAATTGTATGCTAAATATGCTGCAGTGCGGTCATATCTATTATTTTAGACAGCACACTGAGTTTTGGACAAGGGATGAAGCTTAAGCTTAAGCTTACTATCACAGGGCATCTGCTGTTTTGGTTGTTATTCTATTAGTTTTATGTTTTTTTGTTGTTGTTTGTTTGTTTTTAGATAATATAGCTTTACAATTTTTTTAGGGCAATAATTTTATATAAATAAAGGCAAGAATTCTAATCTTTTTTTAAATATATTTGTCCTCTTTTTTATGAATTCTGAAGTGGCATTTAAACCTATTTGCAAACTGTTTTAATGCTGCTCGGAAGATTAATACATAATTACAATTACATATAGTGTTATGAGATTAAATATTTAAATATAATATTTTGAATAGGCCTAATCTTTTGAAATACTTTTTATTTATTTATGAAACTATACTTAGATTATGAGAGTTATTAAGACCCCAGTAGGTGGCAGCACATCACTGTCTTAATAATAGGCCTAGTGAGTCAGTGAGTCATTCATTCAACAGATTCGTTTAAAACGCTGAATCAGGAATGAAGCAAGTGGATATCAATGGGACATTGAATCATTCACTCAACCAATTTGTTTAAAGAATCAGATTTATTCATGAACAGCACAGCTCAACGAGTCAGCCGCACAACAGTTCTGTGGCTTTATTTTGCAATAGCATTAATTAATTCGATTTTAGCTTCATCCCTTGTTTAAACCTCAGTTACTGTCTGACATAAAAGTTGTGCCTACTGCATAGTTACATTTAAATACTGATGCGCTTAGCTACCTGTAACTGCATTTGCGTGGGTCACGCAGCTCAGATTTTTATAGTTGGACTCAATAACACCAGTGGTGTGCCAGAGAAGTAAGCTGATGGGTAATGTGGGTGCAGATGAGAGGTAACCTACATTAATATTTCTGAAATAATAAATGCAGCTAATATTTCTCTAGCACGTTGGTTGTCGAATCGATGCCTATAGACAAGAGATCCCTTTCTAGTCCCTGTCCAGTGTGATCTAAGCATAGTCCGGTTGTTTGATGAGAGAAAGTTTATTAAACACTTTAAGAATCAGTCCAGAAGGAGGATTGTTAGGGTCGTTTTACACCGCTAACGTGAGCAGTGCATGAGCTGGACGTCAGCGTAACTACCCCGTCACTGCAGCTGCAGACGCGCGAGAGTATTGAAACTGGAAGCGTTTGTACAGCATCACAGCAGCGGCTCCCACGCTAGAGTAGCTAGGCCTACATACTAAACTAAAAGAAAATGTTCATATTCATCATATTTTCTGGCTAGTTTACTTTATTTTTTATAATCATAACCATACTTTCACCCAACTGAATAATTACAGTTTTTTTTTTTTTATATTCGCTTTGGTACTATTTTCAC